>NC_136905.1:53460526-54033026 GCF_949606895.1 Notothenia rossii | reverse complement strand
AAAAAAAGAGAAATCTCATATTTCGATTTCATTTTGCCCATTTGGTTGTAATTATGCTTTAAGCAGAAGCAATTTTCAAAAACAGTTCTGATGACTCCCTTTCCCCTTTTCCACTGCGACAGTTCCTGAGCTGAAGAGCCTGATTATCAGTTCTTTGTATTTCCACTGAAAAGACACCTGCTCTCAGCCCCAAACATTGGTTCACCTCGAGAACCAACTATTTGCTTTGTTGGCACCCAGAGCCCAGAGCTGGAGACGGGGGAAACCTACGTCAGAGGATGGGGCGGGTTTTACGTATGTGAGCATTTCATTGTGAGTATGACTGGCAGTAAAAATGTGTTCAAGAAAGCACCAAGACCAAAAAGGGTCTAAAATGAAATTAAACATTTTAGAAACATTGTGGAACGTTAACCAGGAAAAAGGCACACGTTGTTCATAGTTCACCATACTTTAAATACCTGTATCACTGTGGCATTAGCTGTTTTGAACAGCGGCAGGGCACGTATGTTGTTTTTTGTTTTTACACAGGGTATCAGATTTAATCACTAAATACACAAATTGTCATATCATAAGACAGATCGGGCGAAATAACACAATTTAATGATATGATGGTAGAAAACGTCCAATGCGACAATGATAGCAACAAATACCTTCCTATTCAATTTGTTATGGTGAATAATTAATACGTCATGCGTATGCTCAGTTAACTTTAATATAAAGTGCGATGGCATTCTACCATTAAAAATGCCGGAAGAATTTAAATATTTATTATATTTTTATTATGCTTAGTAAGAATGGTTTGAGTGGCTCGGCTAACCTCATCCATTTAATACCAGAACATTTCAATTCGTACGATCAATTGTTTATGGCATTACGTTTGGCACACATTTTAAATGAAAAACAAAAAAAATACACACTTATCGAAAATTCAACAAAGGGGGGCAACGTGAGCACAACTCCAATATATTCCGCCATTACTGTCACTGTGAGGGGGGATTTCAAGACGTGGAGCCCATCAGGGATTCAGTTGGTAAAAAAGCAAACTGGTTCTTGGGGTGGTTCACAATTTGAACAGACTCTGTACTAAAACTAACCCCAGCCTATTTTCATCAACATGGTATTGTACAACTGTCACACCATGTGGACAATCCTTCCTAAAGGGTAATCATGTGTTTCTCTCAGTTGTAAGCAGTTGTAAGCAATAAAGTTGTATTAAGATTGAAGCAGAGGTTCAAATCCTGCCTTACTTCACCTCCATGCAGCTGTTCATTTGCTGTGTGTATTTTATTGTTGGATTGAAGGTTTCTGAAAGGTGCAAGAAGTGTCCCAGCCAAAGGAGACCTGCTCCACCGCTGCCCAGATGTGTGATGTAGGGAAGTCAGGAACAGTTCAATATTGTGCTGGAAAAACATCCTGGTGAGAACTCATGGTTCCCATTTGTATTCACTCAATAAACAGCAGAGGTGGTTCAAGTACTCAGAATTTGTACTTAAAGGTGGGGTAGGTAATTTTGGAGAAACCGGCTCGAGTGCGCTAGAATTTGAAAATACACAGCCGGAAAAAATCTGTCACTTCCTGACAGAGCCCTTCCTCCAACACACACAAACGCGCACATGACTAATGAGGGCATGAGATAAGTTTGTGCACAGATGGAAGGCTGACAGGCAGGTAGGCCATCCAGTTATTTTAGCCGGGCCGGCTCAGATGATTGGTCGTGCTTTGTACAGTACTATGGCTTCCAAAGATAACATTTTTAATGGATTTATTGTCAAAGCACTTAAAGGTGGGGTAGGTAAGTTTCAGAAACCGGCTCGAGATACACTTTTTGTTATATTCCATGGAATGCTCTTAACATCCCGATAGCAATGAATATCTTAAGTGCTTTGACAAAAAATCCATAAAAAAATGTCATCTGTGGAACCCGTAACTACAACCAACCAATCCAATTGGATTGCCGGCCTGTCTGTCAGCCTTCCATCTCGTGCACGCACAAATGTATCTCGTGCCCTCATTGGGCGTGCATTGCAGCAGTACTTCAATGACTCGCGAGCAACAGGCGGCCACTTTCACCATGGCAGAGTTAGGTTCAACATCGTCTACTGGTCGCAAAAGAAAAAATGTAACGGAGCAAATTAAGAACAAAAAGAAAGTGGAAACTAGGAGAAGTCAAACCAGAGTCAATATCGGAGTTGCTTTGGCTGTGTAGTATTGCTAACCTAAATGTATTTAGCTTTGCCTGATATGTAACGTTACTGCAGCCTCCTCTCGCGGAGGAGGTGCTCTGTAAGGAAGTCTGAAGGAAGGGGCGGATTCTTTTTGGCTGTGTACTTTCAAATTTTAGTGCACTCGAGCCGGTTTCTGAAACTTACCTACCCCACCTTTAAGATATTCATGGCTATCGGAATGTTAAGAGCATTCCATGGAATATAACAACAAGTGTATCTCGAGCCGGTTTCTCAAACGTACCTACCACACCTTTAAGTAAAAGGAGAAGTACCAGAGTGTAGGAATACTCTGTTAAAAGTCAAAGTCATGCAATCAACATGTTACTCAAGTACAAAAGTATTACAATCAAAATATACTTAAAGTACCAAAAGTAAAATGACGTATGACTCCATTATATGTTTTATTATAATTATTGATGTACTAATCTGTTCATCAAAGCTTGTACACTGAAAAAACTGAAACGTTGACTTTAATTAAATGTCAGCAAAAGTTCACATAAATGTATTAGGTTAGTTGAAAGCAATAATATTAAGTTCAACCTAATTTCTTCTGAAACGTAACATTATTATTATTGGAGATACTCAAGTACAAGTATCTCAAATCTAGTACAGTACTTGAGTAAATGTACTTAGTTACTTTACACCACTGATAAACAGGAGCAGAAAGTTGTTTCTACTCACTAAACTACATATATCAAACTAAATGGGAGAGTTAATCTGTTATAATTTTAATATATAGAGCTATAAACAATGCTCAAACTACTTAGTATTTTGCCAGTAAAGTGGCAGTTTACACTTTTACTTTATAACCCCCCCACCCCTGTCCTTGGCTTTACCTCTGTGCCCACTGGGCCTAGGGGAAATGTCATTCACTGCTACTGTCTAACCGAATGATTAAGGAAGGGCTGGCAGAGGGCAGAGGGGGAGGGGGGGGGGGGAGCTTCACACAGTAGACCTCGCTCTGTGCCACTGACATGTTTATGGTTTCCGACTGAAAGGGTGAGTCGGAGGGTGGCAGGATGGACGCACAGTGAACTGACAGACACAGGCTGTCCCCCCCAGGCTTCCTCCAGAGAGGGAGGGCAAGGGGGAGGAAGAGCCCCCCCTTTCCAACAATTATAGAACAGGATCAGAGCAGGCCAGGAAGGTGAAAGCAGGTCCTGATGAAAATCACTTCCACCTGGTTGATGGCCTCCTCTCTCAGACATAATGCCACTGGGACGATAATACCAGCTGCTGTGGACAATCAGCAGTGATTGAATGGGTGATATGGATAATGATACAGCATGTACATAGTGTAACTGCTGACCAGGGATCAATGTGGATGCCAATGTCAGTTGTCAGTAAACACCCAAAGTTGGAAATTGTTACGGATATTTTGGTATGAAAATGATTTTGGTCAACGGTCAATCATTCTTCCTCTTAGCTCATTAAATGTGTTTAATGTATTGTTTGCATTTACGTTTTCTATGTTGTTCATGGTCACAGGATATTTCTTTCCCTTGCTATTTCTCTAGTGCTACTGTCAGGCCAATTTCTCTCCTGAAAGATAGTCATACATTTTGGGACAACTGATGAGTCAGTCTGAGTCAGACAGACAGAAATGTCTGGATTGTAGGGCCTTTAGGGGCCCCGAAACTCATAGAAAGAGTGTATTTGGTGATTTTGATTACAATATTGCACATACAGTATATACCACAATTAAAACAAAAATGAAAAGTGGTTTATAAAGGTCCAGCATACAAAATGTAGTATTGTGGCTTTAATAAGTTCCTGTGTCGAAGTCTAGCAAACTAATACTAACTACTTATATGTTGAAAACCAATTAGTACATTTCTATGGATTTCACGATATCATGATGTTCATGTTTGACATCCTTAAATCCAGTTCCACTTGCACTCACTAAGTCTGTATGTGAACTAATAAACTATGGAAACTACCAAACCACAACCGAACGTAGACATTTCTAGGTGTGATTCTGATCTGATTGTACGGTACCTGCTATATATATATATATCTATATATTTATAAAACGGACAAGTCAAATCAAGCAATCTGATTGGTTCTTAGCCGTGATATACTGAGCGTATACCACGGGTAGAATTGTATGTTACTTTTCACAACAAGTCAGTATCCCTCCGCGCCTGAGAAAAACAGTATACAGTTGGGTTGAAAAGCAAACTACCTGCTTCGCGTCGGGCCGAACCACGGTCCTTAGCTGTGATATACTACTGCCTGTCGTGAGCTATTGCTTAAATATATATCATATATACTTTTCCTTTGGATGTGTAGAAGAAGAAGTAGCCACTTTATTTGTCTCCTAGGGGTAATTAATGATTTCACTGTTTCACCTATTCAGAGGTGCCAGAGCAAAGAGGCTGCCTTATTTGACACATATCTTTTAAAACATTTGAATAAGATCGATTCAGGCGATGAAAGTATTTTGGAGCTAATCGTTACAGATGAATTAGTTAATGTGGTAGTACTGTTCGAATGTATTGACATGTCTATGTCAATAGGCTTAGTCTTTTTTAGTTTATGAAAAAATGTGAAACTGGCTCCAAGTACAAAAGTGATCAAACTCAATCCCCTGAAAAACACTGTAGTATGTTAGAAAACCATGCAATTCCACCTTCAAGTATACATTTCCAAGCTTATGCAGACCAAGTAGTGAGTCTTTTAACAATAAAGAAAATGGTGTTGTGTCTAACCCCAACCCTAATCAGAACATTTGCAGATCAAGAAACGGTGATGCATCTTATTGGTAAGGGTGATTCCTAAAACCATTATCCTGCTCATTGAAAACAAAGTAGCGTATTTCTTTAAGTAATCCATTTGCAGGACTTTCTGGTAAAGCAGAAAGGAATACACACTTGACTGTTTGCCCCTTAATGTGAGGTTCAGAGTTACTAAACTCTTAAAATAGGTCTCCGAAATGGCTCGGTAATTGAGGTGATTCCAGACTGGTAAAGACCCAGACTTCATCTCTTCAATGTCATTATGAGAATAAATGTAAAGGGAGTTAGGTTAGGCCTATTTAAGGAGGCCCAGAACATGGGAATGTTGTGAGCAGGATGAAGAAAGCCCAGATGGAATGAGCATAAACCAGTCTGTTTTACCTTCTAACCTTTGAAATAACTCAGAGCCATTTAGCAATCCCTATGGAACCATTAGAGTTTTTTTGCAGTGGGCCACACTATAAGGTGTGTTACAATAAAGATCAAGAGAAACCTTAGCGCAGGAAATGGTACAGTGCCCAGTGTTCTGGTTCCTCCAGTGATATTTATAAAAGCTCATAAATGTTTCTTCAATGTTACGCTTTTCCCATTATGAACAGCTCCATAGAACATGTAATTTCAGGTCGTAGCATAAAATATGCATGTATTGCTGTTGTGTGTGATATAATTGAATGCAACAAGTTCTAAAATAATGTGTTGATCATATCAGTATGCCCAAGGCTCCAGATATGTGGGTTGGTGCCAGAGGTTGGGGGGGGGGGGGCAGTGGGTACTACCAGCTGTTGTTGGTGTACACATTAATAGACATTAGCGATGACATTCAGGCCAAAGCCATTATATGTTATGTACACCTTAACAGTGTGCTTTGTTCCAGTGGCATACACCAAACACTCATGTATTCTGTTCACTCTGCAGTTGTTAATAGATAACATCCCAAGATGCAATGCAAAACAGACACATGAGAGTGTCCCTGTAGAGAACAAATTGTGTTTTTCAGAAATGCCTTGCCCAAAAACATTTTATGCAAATGTTTTGCATTTAATTTACAATTACATAAATCAAGTACTTTAATGCTGGACTGCATTTATATAGTGCTTTCCCAATCTTTACATCCCCTCAAAATGCTTAAATATACAACTCAACATTCACCCATTCATACACTTTCATGGCACAGAGGCAGAGACTGCCATACAAGGCAGAGTCCCACCTGATCAGGAAAACATTCACACAGTGTTGGCCAAGTCATTGAGAGCAACTTGGGGTTAAGTATCTAGCCCCGGTATCTTGACACATTGACATGTTGACTTCAAAGGCTGTAACCCTAACCCCCAATGTTCCGATTAGTAGACCACCACACTACCTCACAACCACCGTCGCTCCCGTTGGGGAAATTGTGGTGTTACAGCAGTCGTGTCACATTAATCCCTCAACGTGGTACAAAGACCCAGAAGTTAGACTGTATGAGAAACTGAGTGTATATGGAAAACACCAGTCCTCCCATTACCCTTATGATACATGTATGACAGAGCACTGTATAAGACTTCTCGCAAAAAGTAGAAATAAGACATTTCAATGATGAAACCCTGTTAAATGTAAAGAAAGATATTGCAAATATGATAAATGTGTTTGTGGCACTATAAAAGGGGTGACTATGAATTAAAACTTATTTTGTGTGTTTATTTGACTGCTGTTGTTTAGAAAATGTGCTATTTTATACGTAGTTGGTTGGTTTCAACTATACCATTCTGGTGATTGCAGAAAGAATGGAACTGACTAAAGTGAGAAACTCAGATCAGATTGTCCATGCCTAAACAAGTGGAGCGCCATCATGTTACCAACACATGAATATACAGATCTAATACAGAAATGAAGAAGAAATGACTTAATATATCTTGGTCTAAATGTAAACTATGATATTGCACTTATGCCCCAGCCACTGTATTCTTCCAGCCAAAGCAAGCTGTTGGAAGTTTCCTATTAACTATTCATACGCTGTAAAATGCTTGGCTGTAAAATTACAGTAAATTAATGGCTACTAGTTGCATGGATTTCAAAGTAATTTACTGTACATATTTCACAGTAATTTACTGTAGATATTCTACAGTAAATTAGAATAAAAGTACAACTAAATACTGTGACTTTACAGTTGCCATGCCCATGGAATTACTGTGATATAGCAGTACAGAGCTGTGGTATTATTAGACCCTCCAGAAAAACGCGATTCTGCAATCGCAAAATTTACCGCATAATCAGCAAAATGGCGCAGATTTTTTAAAAGGCCGCATATTTATCAAAAGGCCGCATAATCCCCGCATTTTTCCACACAAAGTTGAGAAAAAAAAAAGTTAACTCATCTTGACGTGACGTCATCAGCTCGCGCATCACAGAATGTAAAGAACACTGTATAGAGTGAACGTGTGGAGCTCACACGATAGAGAAAACACCAAGATGAAAAAATCTAATCCATCTCATTTACCGACGAACATTTCAACTAAAGACCGGGCAAAAAGTGGGGGGAAACTATTCTGCACCCTGTGCAACTGTGTGTTGGAGCATAGGAGCAAATCGACGGTGGCGACCCACTTTGATTCATTCAAACATTCGAAAATACTTTCTGCTGCTGCGGACAAGAAAGTCACGTTCACCGAGGGATCAAACTCCAAAACCTTTTCGAGGCCTACAAGAAACGAAGTGAGTAGCCTACAAGATTGAAGCTGGTCAGATAACGAACGATTAAATGAAAACAGAATGAGGCGGAGAAGTGTGTGTGTGTGTGTGTGTGGGGGGGTGGGGTGTGTGTGAGATTAAAATAGCCCAGTTGCTTTTACAATAAATAAACATTGAGTGTGTTTAATTGAATAGTAAAGGGGTTTAACGTTAGTGGCAGGTTGTGTGTGAGAGAGAATAAATAAGACAGCCCAATATTTAAAAAAATTGTTATTCTTTTCCCCCGGATATTTAGCATATTTCGTAACTTTCCGCATATTTCGCAACTTCCCGCAATTTCACCGCATAAAATCACATAAAAACTCTGCATGTTTAATCGCATAATCAAGGATTTTAGCCCGCATAATCAAGGAATTTAGCCCGCATAATCAAGGATTTTTGCCCGCATTTTTCTGGAGGGTCTATATTATGGTACCTTGCTGTACATAAATTACGGTAATTACCTGTATTTTTACACTTTTACTGTAGAAGTAATGCAACACATTAGCCAGTAATTTACTGTAAATATAAAAATGTAAATAATACGATAATATATTGTAAATCTGACTAGTTAACTGGGATTTTAGCATAACTACACAATTCAATCAGCTCAATCAACAAAGAAAAACAAAGAAAATACCCATTTTAACTTTGTATTACTCCATTGACGTGCAAAGTATATTTCACAGTGTCTTGGACATGTTGTTACGGCCCCAACCTCTACTCCGCGGTAGTGGCTCGTGCCGAGACCCGCAACATGAAAGAATACACGCAATAACCGGTGGGCGGTAACAAGCATTTATTGATAATCAACCCTTTGCTCACACAAGCGAAACAGGAAACAAAAAGAGGTCTGGAGGAGTGGCCAAAAGGAACAAACAGAAGGAGGGAACCCGAGCCAGCCACACCACGGACCGTAGGACCCAGAGCTTCTACCCACTAACCAGAAATCAAATATAAACCCTATGGGAAACATAATAAAGCCGCAAAAACTGGACTACCAGGTCCTCCAGGCTAAACATAAACACATCTGCAAAAATATGGCCTAAAGCTCAAAATGGCAAAGAGGTATTCTAAGGAGAGTGTCTCCCAGCGTTAGGATAGGCGAGACATCCTTCTCCTCTAGCTTCTCTTTATATATACACGGCTGAGTGGAATTTGGAACACCTGGGCAGAGGCGGAGCCAGGGGCAGACCAGGTGCACCTGGGCAGAGGCGGAGCCAGGGGCAGACCAGGTGCACCTGTAGCAGGGAGACAGAAAAGAAAACAAGGAGGGGAGCACATGTCTACACATACATCCACTCAAAGTCAACAATTTTTCTGAAGAATGTGCTGACATGGGGGTTTAAATTGCCATGCCTCTTTTTGGCTTTCGAGCCCGTCTCAGGATTAATGCCCAGGAAGCACCTGAAAACAATAAGCCAAGACAACCATTTCAATTTTACATAGATGTGTTGCATCGTTTATTTAAAGGCACATGCAGCGGTGCCCCTTTCAATTTAAGTAAAACCTGCAGCAAAGAAAGAAATGAGTATTTAAAGCCAAGCAAGAGGGATAAAAGCAAGAGAAAATCACTTAATTTGTTTTGTTATCACAGAGGACGGTCTGAATACAGTATTTTACTGTGAAATAATACAGTAACATGTTGTGAAATCCTGGTAATCATTTATCCTGTACATTCACAGTAATTAACTGTGCCTGTATTGATTTCACTGTGAAATTCAAAATTACATTATATTGTGAACATTACAGGTAAAGACTGTAAAGTGTTAAAACAGTAATTTATTTTAAAATATTACAGCTAAATATTGTGAAATCATGGTAATATTTTACAGTGTATGTTCAAGTGTTCTTTTTTGGAGTTAAACAAACATTAAATAAACTAAATACAAGTCACCTGAACAGAAGAAATGTTTGAATCTGTTCAAACTAATCAAACACTAAAAGCAACACCCAACTGAATGAATGGCATGGTGTTGACTCTTGCTCATACATTAAATGTGGAATATACCACCATGGAGAATTTCACTCTTATGCTTAGTATATAATACAGCAGTATAATGTTACACTGTAGCATATATTTGCGTTTCACCAATGCATACATCTGACATGTGTTTCAGAAAAGTTACAATTTAGAACATAAACATTTTCTTATCTTATGAAAACTTGTCAGTAGAAGTTTAAAAAAGAAATCAACCTCTATCCTAGGCTTGTTTTTTTAAAAGAACATAGGGTATTCAAATGAAGTCCATTCTAAGATAAAAACAAGTGTATAGATACAGTGTTTGACATGCACTTGTGTTTTACATTTGGTATTGCTATTTTGTCAAACACCATTTGGGGCCTTTGACTATTGTTGCTGTTGACTGGAATACAGACATATTACAGCCAATGTCAGGAACAGGATTAAAACGGTTGCCTATGTAATTGCCTAACTCCAGATGGTTTGGCAGCAAAGAATCAGCAAGAGAGATCTGAGTTCTGTTTGGTCTTTTTAGTGTCTAAATGTGTGTTGAGTTAGCTCCACAGAACCTCTCAGTCATTTGTTCCCAGACACACATTTTATATGTGCCTGTTTCTCAAGATGTAGTTATTCATTAAGGGACTGTATCATTACATTGTTTTGTTTTTTATTTTGGTGGCTCGGCAAGCTTCTGAGCCTCATGTCATTATGGAATGTGTGTGTGTGTGTGTGTGTGTGTGTGTGTGTGTGTGTGTGTGTGTGTGTGTGTGTGTGTGTGTGTGTGTGTGTGTGTGTGTGTGTGTGTGTGTGTGTGTGTGTGTGTGTGTGTGTGTGTGTGTGTGTGTGTGTGTGTGTGTGTGTGTGTGTGTGTGTGTGTTAGAGTTACTACTGTTGTGGCAGTATTGGCTGAATACATTGATGAGTCAGGAAAGTACTAGCAGCAGCAGCCTGCATTGTTGGATATCTTCATATTGATCATTTTGAGGATGGGGCTTTTGGAGGAGGACTGAAGGGAAGGGGTTTCGGTGTTGATAACATCCACTGATAAACTGCGATGTTAGCAACCTCATGATAACCTCATATTTTTTTAACTTAGGATCGTATACCTGTGTTTAGTCTAGAAAAAGGTAAATGTGTGCATTTTATTATAAAGTTGTGTATATTTACAGACTGTTACAAAAACTAAGAAGCTCATAAACATCAGGTTTAAAACTAAAAGAGCTTTACAAAAACACAATTAAAGATTTTTGGAGTTTTATTTTAGTTATTAATTCCTATGTTTTGTCCAAGAGATGCTGATTTGAAACCGTTGTTACATACAGTTACGGCATTTCCTGTTAGAGATTTCTATGTCTTGTACTACAACATAAAATACATCAGTAAATACTCCACCTGTGAATGTCCAAAAATGGCGGTTGTTATCAAGTGTCTTAATGAGACGACTAAACGCCATCACACTGAACATTAGCTGACACTAGCTAAGCGTCGGTGATGCACAGCCATGTGACTTTGATGTAGTTTTTACTTCTTGCTATTTATGCTTCAAAAATCATAAATTGGTATTAATATGTGGAAACGATCCTGCTTAACAAAACATGTCAGAACATAAATGTTTATTTGCCACAGATCTTATTTCGCCATATCACATGGAAAAATCCCATTGACTATTTGTGGTGGGAGCCTTTGCAATGCCAACTTCCTGATCGCTTGAAAATACGTCATCACTGCACCACTCTGAGAGGTATAAAAAGCAAGGCGCTTACAAAACCCAAGATACTGCTGGCAAAATGTTTGGTGTCTTTACTACAACGACAGAAAAAAAACAGATCACATCAGCACAAAGGGATTCTGATGCAGAAATCCCAGGAGAGCCAACCCATTAATAAGTTGTTTGGATGTGTTGGATTGGAATTAAGACCTATCACTTGTTGTTAACTTTGAAATTCAAATGTAACAAACGCTGCTGCTTCATTTGTACCCCTAAACTTAACTTTCCCTTCACTGTGAACCAGATGTTAGAACTGTGGCATGCTTAGCTCATGAGAAACCTGATTATAATAAGTGCACTAGCATGTCACTCCCATTATATCATTCTTGTGCATTCTGTAATGTCCCGTGGGCTGATTTTACCCCATCCAAGTCTGGACCAGCAGCTCCCGGTCCAGATGGCAGGCTGCCCAGCTGAGGGGGAAGTGGCTGCCTACATCAGATCCTGATGTGGGAAAGCTGACAGATGGGGCTGCAAGAGTCCTGGCCTCCCATTGAGGGGTCCTCAGAGACCCCTGACAGCCATGGAGACGTTTATTACATTGAACTTCATGGATGCCATTTTGTCCCCAATCATGGTTCAGGAGAAGTATAGAACCAATGATAATATGACACTTAAAAATGTCATGTTTTTGTTGGTTTGGCCTTAGTTTATAACAGTTATGGTAGTATTTGACAATATTGTGTTATAGTATACAGCTTTAAAAGTAAAGCAAAACAAGCTAGGTTTTAAAACTATTGAAAAGGATAAGGGCCAATTGGGGGAAAAAATGTGGGGATGTAACCAAAAGTAACAAAATAACTGAAAAAACAAAGACAAAAACCTTTTAAAACTTTGGGATATTTAAAAAAAAACTTTTGGTGACATCCAATTCTTCTTCTTCTCATGTTGCCCTAATCCTCTTCTGTACTACTTCCATAAAAACTGTTTTTTTCCCTGTCTGTTGTTATCATCCATTCAGTGTAAATATTGCAACAATGGAAATAATCTGTGTGTCAAAATGAAACCTTCGATTTCATGTCCCAACGCGTTTAATGATTGGAAATGATTGGCATTGTTTGCACAATAGGAACTTTATTGAACGGTCTCATCTACTGTATGGGAGTCAGTCCTGAAGGCGTGCCATTGAAAGGTTTAGAGAAGCAGCTACTCTTTATCTCTTTACCTCAGAGGCTTGTGTCTACTGGTATATATTCATTACATGTAATGGTTGGAATTTGCACTACTAAAGCATCTGTGACTTGCTCTATCACAATCAGTGGTGTTGACCTTAAAACACATTTTTAGTTGTAAATACTTCTGTGCAATCTGTTTAGCTTCTCTATTCTAAATATTAAACTGGACCTATCACGCTATATTTGAATAATATAGTGTAGGACCATACCTATATAAGGCATATTTATACTTTTTATTTTTCAAAATACCAAACAGATCATGCATTTTAGCCATTCCTCATTTCGCTCAATTTAACACTGTCTTTGCATGGGCTGATTCTGTGAGAACAGCACCATCTACAGGCCTGGCATATGTACTACATCGTCTCCAGCGCTTTCGAACGGCAATGTCCGTGGCTGTCTCCTCCTGATTGTTGGAGTTGGCCCAATAGCCGTAGCGCTACTTCTGTGACGACATAGAAGTGTTCAAATCTGGATGAGTCTGTATCAGATCCGTTGCAGCCCCTTTTTAAGAGATTTGGGTATGGAGGAAAATAGAGAGGGTTGTGTTTTCTGACACTTGGTGAGTTCCCTGGAACAGCGGGGACACATATTCATGTATAAAAGACGTACAAAAGTGTATTTTGCATGATAGGTCACCTTTAAGTAAAATATGACCCACAATTATGAGGAGGAGAAATTGCCTTCAAAGTTCGTAGTCAATTTAAACACCGTACCCCTGGACCCCCTACCATAATAACCTACGCAAATGTTAAGCACCAAACCTTCCTGTTCTTTTGAATTGCAAATGTCCAGAATCTATTTTTATTTGTATTTCTCCTAAGAGCAGGACCAATGGGCAATTCTTCACTGGATTTATTTTCATCTAATATAATGCTGAACAAGGTTATTTTACGTGGGAATTATAATAGTCTTTTAGTACAACATAACATGTATTTGGCTCTGCGCATACCTGTTGGTAACCTTCAAACCTTTGTTTTTACACACGGTATAGATATTAAACCTATTTGCTATAAGGATTATGTGTCAGTGATCACAAATTAATCTTATACGATATTGGTTGTGTTTGGATTTCACGCTTCACTTTTGGCATTAAAAGTGTTGACAGTACTACAGCTCAAAAGAGGTCACCAACACGTTGGGGTTCATTTATGGAATATAAAGAGTTGGATATGAGTAGCACTACAGTTAGGCAATAGGTGCGTTTTCACAAAAAAGCATTAAAGGTCCAATGTCATGCTTTTCCGGTTATTACCCGTCCCCTTGTGTGTTATGAAGGTTTTTATGCATGTGAACGGTCTGCAGAGTCAAAAACCCTCAAAGTACACCCTGTAGCGAGTAAAACTCTAAAACAGAAAATACAGGGTTCTTACACCTTTTCCAAAGTCAAATTCAAGCACTTTTCAAGCATTTTCAAGGTGCATTTTCAAGCTTTTCAAGCAGCGTACAGCTGTTGTAAATTACATATTTACATGCACATATTTATACTCAAATGATTATTTCCCTACCTCACATTAAATCAGATGTTCTTTTTGCTATAAACAACCAAATGTGTGTTTCGTAATAGCATTCTACATAAGGATGAAAAATTAAAGATAAGAAAACAAAGTTTAATATTGTAAAATGAGTGACCCATATCATATATAGTAGACTGGGCATCCCATATAACCTGGCTGAGCCAATATAAAACAATCAGCCAACTAACTTTTCAATAAATTCTTTATTAACATTTTTAAAATTTTTGAGGTCCTTTTAGGGTGGCAGTAAACATACGGCTCTCCAAGGTTAGGACAAAACCATTGAAACACAAAGCTGATATAAAAAAAAGCGTGTGCAGAGATCCTCTTTCTGTGTAAGAGTTTTGGAGGTTTCCAGGGAATCTTTTTCAGAATATGAAACTTTTTTTGCCAAAATCTCCTGATAAATACATGTTTGAAGCTTGTAAAGGGAAGATGACAGCTCTCCCTCGCACTAATGCTTTTATGTAGCGATGCTCCCCCCTCCCTCCCGCTGACATTATGAATGTATGGCGTATAGTAATCATAGATAACAAGGCAGGGTCCGTTACAGTTTGTTTTCATCTGATTTTAAATAAACAAAGTCTTAGCTTTCAGAATATTAAACTTGTTTCGGCAAATTCAGATGATAAATACAACTTTGAAGCTTGTAACGGCATAATTACAAGCGGAGAACGGAGTAACTTTACGTCAAAGCAGGCATAACAACAGCCGGTGTTTCTCGTGAGTGTTTTCTTCGGGAAACTAACACAATACACACAAACGCAAAAATACACAAACACACACACACACACACACTCGCGAGCTTCCCCCAGACCAGTACAAACGAAAATATGTTTCCTCCGTTAGAAAGCTAGGAATATCCTCTTTCCAACAGTGTATAACTCAAAATGTGTCTTCGGGTCAATGTGACTGATTTCGATGGAGCAAGTTTTGGCACGAAAATTCCTACCAGTAGAAATACATTGCTTTTATGTGCTTCATCCTCTGAAAACCACAGGATGGCGACTGTCGCACATACTGACATAGGTACGCTCCTTTTTATTATTGTCACCTGCATAAGCAATTATCCCACATCGAGTTCGCTAACGTTACTAGCTTAAACAAACGTAACATGCAACGTTAGCCTAATCCAAAATGCTCTACTACGGCTTACCTTTCATATGGCTCGTCAGCGCAGATTCTCCCATCGCGAATAATTGAAATTCTTTGTGGCAAACTGTGCAGAAGGCAAATTGTTGGGTTGATCCTCGTTTTAGCCACAGCTTGTATTTCTTTTCGGATAGCCAACGCTCGTTAAAACAGCAACCTCCTGGCTTACTGTCATTCTCTCATTAGAATGCCCAGGTCACACAAAATAAAACACTTGCAGGTCGCGCGCATAGCGCGGGAAGGCCGGAGCGGAGCTGTTTTATGTAGAAGCGAAGCAACTAAGCGCGCTCCGACTTCTTTATTTTCTTTTAATCTAAAAAGCGAACTATTCAGTCAGACAGCAATTTATTGTAAAAGTAAAGCATTTACAATTTCAAGCACTTTATCTCAAATCCAAGCACCATTCCCAAAATTCAAGCACTTTTCAAGTCATGAAAACACCTCGTAAAAATTCAAGCATTTTCAAGGATTTCAAGCACCCGTACGAACCCTGAAAATACCTGTCTATGCTGCCCCAGAACGCCTCGTTGGCGATTTCTAATTTTCCAATGTTTTCTTCCTGGGTATCGTGTCGTACCCTTACCCAAATGAACAACAAATGACCGGATTGGTCCAACTGGACTAATCCGCGCATCACCTCACACACCAGGATCCCTTGGCGTCACTATCTCGTCTACTACAGGGAGTCCCATTGACTTGCATAGAGCTCCCTGAACGCTGGTAATAGACGAGTTGGGATGGCGGAGAAATGCTCTCCGCAGACCCATTCTCTCAGCGTTATAAACCTTTTTCTTACTCAATATCAAGCCACACTTATTGTTTTTACTTTGGCTGTGAGTGTTTGTGAGTGCTCAGGGATGAGTTTCGCTGTGTCTCGCTGTATCGCCGACCCGGAAACAACACCGCCAGCGAGCTCACACTGCAGCAGCGAGCCTCGCAACGTCCCAACCAATCAGAGGACACTGGGCTCACAGGGAATGGGGGGCAGGAGCTCCAACAAGCCTTTTAGGACAGAGAGGGAAATTCAGTGAATACACATACTATACAGAGATGCTGTATGAGAAACCAATGTGATTTTGGAAAATTGCACAATGTAAATCTATTCTAGTAGACCTCAACAATGGAATTATGATCAGTAGAAATGGCCATGACATGGGACCTTTAAAATGGTAGGAATTCAATACCAAAAATACTTACCCATCAAATGTACCTTTTATGTATCTACCGCTTATTCTGTATAGTCTGTACATGTCTGTTCATCTCACTGTTTTGTAATTCTGTTAGATGAAAACAACTAATTTTGTTGTCTCAGGACCTGTAGTTAGTAATGACAACACAACTTAACCTAATAGCCGCTTTAACGCCAAGTACTTTGCCGTACTTAGTGCCCGGCAATTAGCACCCCCATTGAACTAAGTACAGATCGCGTTCACACCGGAATAAGTTCCGTGAGTGAAGGATTAGGCAAATGAAGCCGCTGACGTCACTTCTTCTTCTTCTGCTTTGGGTTTACTGGCAGGCCGCAAACAACTTCACGGCGTATACTGCCGCCGGCAGTGCTTGAATTGGAATAAAAAAGGTGCCAATACTCTAAATCAGCAACAAGTATTTGGCACAAAGTCATAGTATATCCTATAATGCTGGTGGGTTTGTCTCTTTACTGTATATTTTAGAAAGGCTCACTGTACTTAAACAAAATGACTCAGGGTGCATCTGAGATTAGAGGGGGTGCAGTGGTAAAGTGCTATTTTTATAAGTGGGGAGTGGACCTGACACCCTCTAGTCTAGGGGGGTCCGGGGGCATGCTCCCCCGGGAACATTTTTTTTAAAATATTGAAGTTAGATGCATCAATCTGGTGCAATTTGAGAGCAAAATGAAGAGATATATGGATACCTCTCAACATCCATAATGAAACAACTGTAAACAGATTTACTTTTTCTTTATGGATATAAAAGAAAGTAAAGCTTGACTCCTACTGGCTGGTTAAATGACTCCTCGTCCCTGAGGCCACTACCAGTTTTTTGTGCCATTTTGCTGGATTTATTTGTCAATAGCGTTGCTGCACAAAGTGATAGCCCTCTAGTTTAAATCTACTACCCAAAAAGAAACATATGGAGATGGGTTACTATTTAAAAAAAATTGCAAATCTATTTGGGAACAGTGGAGCTGGGCCTCAAATCCTATAGGGGGGTCCGGGGGCATGCTCCCCCGGTAAGATTTTTTTTAAAATGTTGGACTTAAATGCATCAATCTGGTGCATTTTGAGGGGGAAATAAAGAGACTACACCCATATGAAACAAAAATGTATACATTTAAATAATCATAACATCATAAGTACATGGCCATAACCAATAACATACAATATCCAATATAAAAAAACATTGAAACTTGTTTATTTATTTGTTTTTGGTTCATTTATAGTTGTGAGTGTGTCTGGGCTCCTGAATCGGCCTCTCCTGTCTCCCTCCTCTCCCCCCTGCTCCTCTTTGAGGCAACAGCAAAGACTAGTTTTAGCTCTCAACAAGTTTATCTTACCTTTTTTCACCTAGTTAACATTTTGTTTGTATTATTCATGCATTTTACTAATCACTACCCCCTCAAATGGAAATATGTGTTTACATAAATGGTGACCGAACCGTTTGAGACCCACTGAGATAACTTAAACTAAGTTAACTATCTAAAGACTCAGAGAGTAATTTACCGCACCAGAGCTGTAGTTATCAGCCTCTCAGTCTGACAGCAAAGGACTCTCCCTCCACCTTGTTGTTGAAAAAGCTCCTTATATCCGTTAGCGCAGCTAGCTAGCACCAGATGCTAACAACAATACACGTAACCGGTGCGTGCGCTTTCTCGCTCGCTCGCGCCACACATACACCAACACACACCCTCCCGAGCTTGAATGACACACAGAGACCAATGGAGGGCATTAGTATGATCTGTATGAAAGTGGCAATGTCGGCAGGCCACGTCATGTAGACAGCCAGTCACCCTCTGTGAGGCAGAGTCAGACCCACATTTGCGCTGCGTTGCGTTTACAATATATACGTATATTGCCGGCGGCTGAGTACCGGCATTTTACTGAGTACCGGCAAGGTGCCGGTACTCAGTAAAAAGTGCCGGTACCACATGGGTAAAAATCAGAAGTGCCGGTACTGCGTACCGGTGAGTACCGGCCCAATTCAAGCACTGGCCGCCGGAAGTCCCCGGCCGGAAGTCCCCGGCCGGAGGTCCCCGGCCTTCCGAGTAAATCGCCAGAACGCCGACACCTCTTCTTCTCCACCGCTCCCATGTTTTTTTTTGTGTTGCCATAAGTTAGTCTCTCTGCGTTGGTGCGCGGGGCTAATGCTAATAATGATAATGCCAGCAAATACAATGGCGGCTTCACAAAACTTTTCAGAGTTTTACGGGGCGTGGTTTGCAATTCGCCCTGCCAATCGAAATTGGTACTTTTTTCTCCCCAGGATAGTACCACCTCTCTAGCAGGCATTAAAAATGGGGGTAAAAGTTCTCGGAACTAAGTTCTCATTTTGGTGTGAACGCAAAATTCCAAGCACTAAAGAAACTAAACGGGAAAAGTACAGGTAAAAGTACTCCGGTGTGAACGCGCCTATTGTTATCTAATCTTACAGATTGGGGTCCTATTGAAATTGTACTCCAGGGGCCAATGGAGGTCAGAGCTCTGCCATGAATTTCTTTTTAAAACAAGAATAACCTCAAACAAAGGAGGTCTCTTAATGTAAAACCACTACAGTGCTGGATGCTCTTGATATCAATGGTGCTGTGTAAGCAATACACGTGAAAAGAGAACCTAATAACAAACAGTATCTGTGGCTTATTTGCTCTACTGCTTGTTTGTTGACTCTCCCCTTCCTCCTGTGCAGCCTCAGCTCACATTCCCATCAGGCACTCTGGTCCACAGTAGTCTGAGCACTGACTGATCCCCTGGCAGGAGGGAGGGGTCGCAGGGTGAGCGGTTCATGAACCATGCATGCTGTAGGGGCTGAAGTCTTCCTGTAGAGACCGCGCCGTAAGGTATGACAGAGGATGAAGCTGGGTTCAGCGAGAGGAGATAGGCCTCTCTCCAAAAAAAAATTCCAACATCGAAGTGTTTTCTCTCAAAACCTTTGAGACATTCGAGATAAGTTTTCACTCCGAGATGCTTCACAATGTCTTCCCTGTGCCTCCCCCTCCTCGGCGCAGCGAGCAGGGGCTTCTGGGAACTCCACGACCTGAGGAGATGGTGGGTGGTGAACAGTGGAGGTGAAGCAATACGCAGGAAAAGCATCCCCAGAATCCTTTGGTCGCTGCCAAAGTTAACATACACCAGGGGATTTGGTATCAAAGTTTCCAATATTTGGCTCCACAAACACAATAGCAACTATGAAAACACAAGCCGAGGAGTTCCCTGCTGGCTATTCAAATAGTAAACGTTTAATTATGAACATTTGGGAAATCAAACTGCTATGCCTGAGTACTTTGCACCAGGCTCCCTCCCATGCTTGAAAGCATAGCTCAAAGTCTTTCACCAACATCCAAACTCCACTCAGTTTCCCCATTGTCATCACGCTCCGTAGGGCAGTGTTTCCTCATTTCAACTTCACTTATGTAGTTGAGAAGGAGAGCCTGGTGGAAGAGCCGTATTATATAACATATAAAAATGAAAGATTGTTTGATGTTATTTGTCATTTTTGATATTTGAGCCTTTATGTAAAGGAAAAGTATGTTTCTCAACATCCGCAAGGCGTCTAATTGCCATCGCCTGAGGCTGGCTAAGCTAATCAGTTAAGGCTGAATGCTAATGTGGAATATTAAGGAAAATTAATGTACATTCAGTTGGCAGGAAAAGATCGCATACCATGGCAAACATCCACATGAAGACTTCTGTTGGCAGTTTGTTGAACCAGTTGACCATTCATTCAGATTCTGTCGGTACTTTACTAAGTGGTTTTGTTGTCAACAATCAGTCATGTCTTCTCTGACATCAGACGTTAATAATGAATGTTATATTTTCAGCCAATGTATGCTTTTGCATCTCCATGTTAATTTCCCTGCCTGCCAGGTGCACACTTTATGGATAGAATGTGTTTATCACTGATTTGGCAGCGCTCAGTGACATAGTTAAACATAATAGTTGCTGTGAAAAAGAAGGGCTTGAGCATTGTTATGCATCCCAGTACCAATTTAGGATAGAACAAATATATTATAATAGTAGTATTTGGACTGTTAGAGATGATTATTTTAAATCCACAAAGCAGGACATGTGGACTGGCTGAGTCCTTACCAGATGGAGCAGTTAAAGTATCTCGAGCAGCGGTACTGCATCGTTGTGATGGAAAGAACGCTAAGCCAGAAGGTAAAGCTCTCGATCTACCGGTCCATTTTTGTTCCTCTCACCTATGGTCATGAACATTTTGTCATGACCAAATAAACCAGATTGAAGATACAAGCAGCCCAAATGGGTTTTCTAGGAGGGTGACTGAGAACGTCCGCTCATCCATGTGGGACTTGGAGGAAAGCTGCTGCTCCTTTGCGTAGAGAGGAACCGTTAAAGCAGTTTGGGCATCTAGTGAGGGTGCTACCGAGTCCCCTCCCTAGGGAGTTGTTCCCTGGTTGACCAACTGGGAGGAGACCCCTTGGAAAGCCTTGGAATCCCCCAGTCAGAGCTGGATGATGTGGACAGGGATGAGGGAAGTGTAGGGGTCCCTGCTGGAACTGCTACCTCCCCAACCCAGCTTTGGAAAAGTGAATGAAGAGGGATGGATATATGGTTTCTACAAACATAACAATCAATAATTGTAATGATTTCAGATATAAGTTGCTCTTTAACTCTGCTTCTTAGATGAAGTCTTTCTGTATGAATTTATTCCAGAGGGTCATGGCAAATAGGATTCGCACCAGAATACGATCTTGGAAAAAGCCAGGGTCATTAACAAGGATTAACCATTTTTTTAAGGGCAGGTTTGGAGGTTCTTCAATTTAAAGGCAGCAGTTAACAAACAGCTCAAGGTCCATTTAAGAGGCGTTCCAAAATGATTGACTCTATTACAAGAACTTCCCCAGCGGAGAGGGTTAAGGTTTGGCTTCAGTTTTTTTTATCTTTGTCTTTTAATGTTGAAATCACATGTTGATTACATTTCTGCTGTGGAGGTGGAGGCAGACGTTTCAGACAATAGAAACAAAACTATCTGGTATAGTACAAATGGTAATATACACATTATTTTGTAATCAGGGTGAACTGACTCTGTGAACTGAAGAAGGTGGATGTAGCAACTTGTACAATGTACAATGTGTTAAAAAAATGAAATTCTTGAATGTGTGATTGCCATTCATCTCACTTTCATCCCCTTTCATGTTAAGCTCCTACGATCCTTTCTGACACCTTCTTCTGTTCTGCTCATATGGAGGGATGTCCATGTCGCCCCAGCTTCAGTGAAGCAGCCGCAGGTGGCTCCTGCTGCCTGCAGCTCCTAACCCTCGGCAGCCAATCATAACAGAGAGCAGCCCAAGAGCCCCACGTAAAACAGCTTCTCTAGTGAGTACAGCGAGGTCCGGAGGATCACTTTCCTCCTTTCCTCTGAAGCTCCTGGTGTTGGGAAGTGGACTGCAGAGCCCTACACAAGCACATTCCCCTCTGCATCTGAACAGCTCATTGTCATATTGATATGTGGATACAGCAGAGCACTGATGGTTATCCATGAGAAGCCTGAATGTGTCAGAACAGTTTAGATCAGGGTGTGTTTAAAACATAATACATCTCCTAAATGATCCTAGAGTTGAAAGTTCGAGTTGTTACTTACCCCTTCGCTCATCAAAGTTGCAACTACTCAAACAAACTGTGTTACATTTGTTCTATTTTGTATTTCAAAAATTACAGATTAAAGTAACGAGAGAAGCAAACATACATTTTGGACATGGAGGGAGAAAAAAGCAGCTGTGATCGGATGAAATCCACAATCTATAAACTGGAGCACAACATATATATAATATGACTTTTAATTAAAGGGAAATTGTGAAGGATTAAAATACTTCTAGCATTGCAGGCGAAAGAGGACCCTAGTCTAGACATTTACGAAAACATAGCTTTAAGTATCATATTCATTTCTCCTAATAGATCGCCGTAAATTGTACACACTATCTCTTTAATTATCACACCTTAGCCAGTGTATTACTACCATAGTCTGATAAATTATCCCTTTAGAGAGAAGTTGATTCACGTGTAATTATTATTGCCAACCTTTACTTTACAACAATTTGCAAAATCCTTTTTTTTATCAGCTATTTATATGGTAATTTTGTGTAAGGGTACTCGTGGTCATTTTAAATCCAATTTCCTAAGACATAGTCTAGTATACTTTATCAGAGTATTCCTAAAACCTGTTACTTTGCCAGGACTTGATGGGTCATGGGTCAGGTGGCAGAACTGTAGTTGGTCATAAAGCAGGCCTATTCAACTGGCGGCCCGCGGGCCAGATGCGGCCCAGAACCAACTCCCGAGTGGCCCAGCCTCCCGTAGCCGAATTCCTACACTAGTACAGACCATGAACGCAACACTCCGCGTTGCATAGAAACCACCAAACCACAACGCAGCACGTTTTTTGAAAGTGCATCTAGTGGTGCTAGTAACGGTGGTCCTATGATAGCAACTCTAAAACATGTCTCTCTCAACTCTGAAGCGTAAACAGAGACAAAACGGTCATTGATCTTGTGGAGCAGATCCAAGTCAAGCTGGACCTTTTCGCGACCGACTTGAGCACGGGTCGGATGCTGCATTTTCCGACGCTCCCCAAACACATCACATCTCCGGCACAAATCACGGATGTGATGACAGATTTCATTGCGAGGTTGAAAGAGAACTTTGCCGGTCGATTGGATGGACTTGCTCTGCCCACAGAGGTGATGGGCTTTGCCAGAGACCCCTTCACTGTTGCAATAGAGGGGGACGTATCAACCAGAGCAAAGGAAGTGGTTCCCTGCATCGACAAGGGGAAATATACACTGGAACTTATTGACAGGCAGCGCACTAACGGGCCAGCGAAGTTTTGGAGTGATGTCAAAAAACGGCAGTTCCCTAACGTTCAGAAAGTAGCGATCTGTGTGCTCAGTATGTTTTGATCAACATACACATGTGAATCAAGCATTTCACACATGAACTCAATCAAAAGTAGCACTCGCTGCTCCCTGACTGACAGCACTTTTCACCAATGTCTTAGGATTGCATTGATATCCTATGAGCCAAAAATCACTGCTCTTGTTCAAAACAAAAAATGTCCCTTCTCCCATTGAGAAAGTCAGCGATGACAAATCACAAATGAGGTGATAGTAAGCACCTAGTTTACTATAGTAGACGTGTAGTGTAGTATTTATTCATATAGTTTCATATAGTTACCCGTATCCCTTGTTATGGGTTTGTGCACTGAAGGGTAACTTGACAGTTCTTTCTGTATTCATTTAAATGCACTATGTAATGTGTCTGGGTCAAATGTGACCAAAACGTATGATTTTTTTGTTATTACTTGAAAAGTGAAAAAATAGTATTGCTACAGTACTACCTCTTTGTGTTGCATTGGAGCTCTTTAGCTGTTTTTTTTGTATGTCAGGAAATGTATTAAGACTGCTATTATTGTATTCAGTAAATGCACTTTGTGATGTGCCTGGTTCAAAAACAATAACCTGAATATTTGACTTCTAAAGCAAACAAATGTAATGCTACAACTGTGCACTTTTTTCTCAGATTCTGTTAAATTAATGCTAATTTGTTTTGTTTTTATGCACTTTTTGACCTACCTTTGTTAGATGAACAATGAATAAAAATTGCATGTTTTTCATCACAGTAATATGTGTTTGTTTAAAATGTGTCACTACCCGCTTTTTACAGGCTGCTGAATGTCTGGCCCAGCTGAATTTTGTAGTTATAAAATCTGGCCCAACTGAATGTGTAGTTAAATAGCCCTGTCATAAAGAATGCAAGAAAAATCTACATAAAAGTAAATGGAATATGATATATGAGATAAATAACTTGCAAGATACAAACAGATTAATGTTTATGGATGTTCTTTTCTCTGAGGCTGGTGGTTTTAGTCCTGATGCTGCGGTACCGCCAGTCGGCAGCAGACAGAACAGTTTGTGACTGGGGTGATGGGGTTCTTTGATAATCCTGAAAGCTTTTTTCCTCTGTAAAGCCTTACGATTGAGGGCGGTGCAGCTGCCGTAGAAGGCCGTGATGCGGCCAGTCAGGATCCTCTCTATGGTGCACCTGTAGGTCAGGATCCTCTCTATGGTGCACCTGTAGAAGATCAGGATCCTCTCTATGGTGCACCTGTAGAAGATCAGGATCCTCTCTATGGTGCACCTGTAGAAGTTCAGGATCCTCTCTATGGTGCACCTGTAGAAGATCAGGATCCTCTCTATGGTGCACCTGTAGAAGATCAGGATCCTCTCTATGGTGCACCTGTAGAAGGTCAGGATGCTCTCTATGGTGCACCTGTAGAAGTTCGGGATATTCTCTATGGTGCACCTGTAGGTCAGGATGCTCTCTATGGTGCACCTGTAGAAGGTCAGGATGCTCTCTATGGTGCACCTGTAGAAGATCAGGATCCTCTCTATGGTGCACCTGTAGAAGATCAGGATGCTCTCTATGGTGCACCTGTAGGTCAGGATCCTCTCTATGGTGCACCTGTAGAAGATCAGGATCCTCTCTATGGTGCACCTGTAGAAGGTCAGGATGCTCTCTATGGTGCACCTCTAGAAGTTCAGGATACTCTCTATGGTGCACCTGTAGGTCAGAATCCTCTATATGGTGCACCTGTAGAAGGTCAGGATGCTCTCTATGGTGCACCTGTAGAAGGTCAGTATGCTCTCTATGGTGCACCTGTAGAAGATCAGGATCCTCTCTATGGTGCACCTGTAGAAGATCAGGATCCTCTCTATGGTGCACCTGTAGGTCAGGATACTCTCTATGGTGCACCTGTAGAAGATCAGGATCCTCTCTATGGTGCACCTGTAGGTCAGGATCCTCTCTATGGTGCACCTGTAGAAGTTAGGGATCCTCTCTATGGTGCACCTGTAGGTCAGGATCCTCTCTATGGTGCACCTGTAGGTCAGGATACTCTCTATGGTGCACCTGTAGAAGATCAGGATCCTCTCTATGGTGGTCTGTAGGTCAGGATCCTCTCTATGGTGCACCTGTAGAAGTTCAGGATCCTCTTTATGGTGCACCTGTAGGTCAGGATACTCTCTATGGTGCACCTGTAGAAGATCAGGATCCTCTCTATGGTGCACCTGTAGGTCAGGATCCTCTCTATGGTGCACCTGTAGAAGTTAGGGATCCTCTCTATGGTGCACCTGTAGGTCAGGATCCTCTCTATGGTGCACCAGTAGAAGTTCAGGATCCTCTCTATGGTGCACCTGTAGAAGGTCAGGATCCTCTCTATGGTGCACCTGTAGAAGTTCAGGATCCTCTCTATGGTGCACCTGTAGGTCAGGATGCTCTCTATGGTGCACCTGTAGAAGTTCAGGATGCTCTCTATGGTGCACCTGTAGAAGTTCAGGATCCTCTCTATGGTGCACCTGTAGAAGATCAGGATCCTCTCTATGGTGCACCTGTAGAAGTTCAGGATCCTCTCTATGGTGCACCTGTAGAAGATCAGGATCCTCTCTATGGTGCACATGTAGAAGATCAGGATCCTCTCTATGGTGCACCTGTAGAAGATCAGGATGCTCTCTATGGTGCACCTGTAGGTCAGGATCCTCTCTATGGTGCACCTGTAGAAGATCAGGATCCTCTCTATGGTGCACCTGTAGAAGGTCAGGATGCTCTCTATGGTGCACCTGTAGGTCAGGATCCTCTCTATGGTGCACCTGTAGAAGGTCAGGATGCTCTCTATGGTGCACCTGTAGGTCAGGATGCTCTCTATGGTGCACCTGTAGAAGTTCAGGATCCTCTCTATGGTGCACCTGTAGGTCAGGATCCTCTCTATGGTGCACCTGTAGAAGTTCAGGATCCTCTCTATGGTGCACCTGTAGAAGGTCAGGATCCTCTCTATGGTGCACCTGTAGAAGTTCAGGATCCTCTCTATGGTGCACCTGTAGGTCAGGATCCTCTCTATGGTGCACCTGTAGAAGTTCAGGATCCTCTCTATGGTGCACCTGTAGAAGGTCAGGATCCTCTCTATGGTGCACCTGTAGACGTTCAGGATCCTCTCTATGGTGCACCTGTAGGTCAGGATCCTCTCTATGGTGCACCTGTAGAAGTTCAGGATCCTCTCTATGGTGCACCTGTAGAAGGTCAGGATGCTCTCTATGGTGCACCTGTAGAAGTTCAGGATACTCTCTATGGTGCACCTGTAGGTCAGGATCCTCTCTATGGTGAGTCCGCCAAAAGCTAAAGAGAAGCAGTTCGCGAACGACGAACTTAAAGAACTGTAGGAAACAGTTCAGAACTGTTTCCTACAGTTCTTTTATCTTATATCCCTTTCTTTCAAGAGGAGGGTCCCGTTAGGGCCCCTCCGAAATACTGGATGTTCCATCTACACAGAGTTGGACTCAGTTAGACAACTACCACAAATACAATGAAGTACTTTACTGTTGGACTCAGTACTAGTTGGACTTCTACCACAAGTAGGCTACTATGAAGTTATTTTACTGTGTACCTTTTCAGTTATTCTCTGTCAAACTCCTGTGGCAGAAAATCATTTAATCTCTCATCAAATATGGCAGAAAACATGCAGTTTGACAGAGGATTAAAACTGTAATCAGAGCCCTCTCATCTGAGCTCCGTTACACACACACACACAGGAGCGGGATATCTTCCTCAACCTGTCCGCCATAAATGCCTCAGAGGACGGATACCTGAACCGTAGCGTCCAGCTAGCTTAGCCGCTAGCTTAGCGATAAATATACACAGCGTTGTATTCTCCTCCCCCTGTCGGCCCTAAAAGCTTCAGAGGGCGGATAGCTGGGTTCCGTTGCGTCCCACTAGTTTAGCCGCTAGCTAAAGGTAAACATAGATGGGTAGGCTAAATAGAATATGAATAAATCATCACCGATGTAGAGGATATATTTTTGTATTCACTTTGAACTCGGCCAAATGGAGTTTAATGCTTTTGGATTTAAGTTAGGCCACATAGTACATGCATGGGTTTGAAAGTATAACGTGCTAGCCTGCTTTAGTACATCGTATAGTCAGGCACAAATGTATGAGAATTAACAATGGCCAATTATATTTCTTAAATAATATATAGCCTATTCCCAGAGCATAATTCATGGGGCAACAAGGTGAGGTGTAAAATGTGTTTTAATATCATAAATTTTACGCCAGCAAACTTCTTGTACGGACTTCGGCAGTAGTGAAGACTCACAGAACTAATTAAGTACAAAGACGAATCATTCGCGAACGTGCAAATCACCAGAAGTCGCTATGCATGGAGCCCCCCTTGAGGGGGTTTCCTGACATGTCGTTGCAGTAAATTAAAGGGTGTTCCATGTTGTCGTTGCTGTGGACCTGCTTAATCTGTTTTTATGTTTTTTTTATCTTGAAATTGTTACGTTTATTCTGGTTTGTTTATTTTATTTTTTATTTATTTATTTTATGTTTTGTGAGCTGAGCTGTGTGATTTTATATTTTATGTATCTCTCTGTACAGCACTTTGGGCTGGAGGTTTTAAAGTGCTATATAAATAAAGTTGGATTGGATTGGATTAATCTACTTTATTTGGGGGCCCCCTTCTGGTCCAAGCACTTGCCTGTCGGTAAACGGCCCCCTGTATACACACACACATTCAATACATACATACAGTATGATGGCTTGAACTAGTGGGAGAAATGGCACTGTTTGTCTGTAGCCAATGCCTTGAACCTTGGCAAAAATGGCATTAAAAGCATTAGAAAGTCAAGGTTAACTTGCGGTCGGCAATGCGTGTCACGCTCGCGCAGACAAGTAAATATATATGCACGTTCATTCTCACAACGCGTCAGACACAAGAACATATACATTAAAGGAGACCTATCATGCAAAATGCACTTTGTGATGTCTTTTATATTTCTAAATATGTGTCCCCGGTGCGTCAGAAAATAAAACCCTCTCTTAAAACCGGGTCTACAACGAGCGGGTACAGATTTCCTGCCGATCTGACTTAAAATCGTCAGCGGACCCACAGTAAATTGCTATCAGAAACAATGCCTGACGTGTTTTGGACGCAATCTCGTCTTTGTTTGCATTAGCAAGCCTCGCTAACACTCAGAGCTAACCTGTACTGTAGAGTACATGTGTTAAAAAAGGAAATAAAAAAAGGAACTAAAACAAAAAAACATTTGAGCTCCATACGGTTTCAGAAATAATCTTTGATGTGGTTTGTAACAAGATGGCGTTTTATCACAGCAGAATTCAACTTTATCTCCGGTAGAATTCTGATCAGGCATTAGCTCCGCCTCCTCTTTTAATTTTGTTCAAGCTAAGGACCCAAAATCCGTGTTTCTCTAACAGGGCTGCAAAAGAGGGGTATGAGCAGTATGAGGCATGGCTACAATGGGTGATTTGTTTGCCATTTTAAGCAAAAGACTTCACAGACATGTTTTGTATAGGTATGGCCCTACAATATATGTTTTCCAATATAGCATAATAGGTCCACTTTAATTCACATCAGAATCATAATTTTTCATTTTTTTGTATAATGGGACACAGGGTTTGGTCCGGATTGATTTGCAGTTCGGTCCGGATCCGGACCTTGGTCCGGAGTTTGAGAAGCCCTGGACTAGAATATTCATGTGAAAATAGTGCCATATTCTGCCATGCCTGTAGAAATGTTGGGTCAAAGATAATGCATACAATAGCACAGATGCCTTCACCACGAATGGATACAAAACTATCTCATATCCCAAGCTTATCAACGAGCTAATGTTGCAGCCAACTGAAATGTTCTCCAGGTCACAAAGTCAACCTCACATGATGATGTGATACCAGTTTTCAAGGACAGTAAATGTTCTCTTCCCAGAGTATATGATTGGACCAAAGTGATGATTTAGTACATGGTTTTAACAATACTTTTGCTTTTCAATGTTTGCCATTTCAAACCATGAGCTGGTTTAAATCATATTTGCCTTGATTTACAATATGTTCTCATTTGTTTTATCAGTAGGCTACAGTTTTGAAGCTTTTGTGCTTTTCTTTGCCACAGTCCACTTTGGACTATATGAAATATTTCAGGATTGCACTTCTAACTCACTTGAAATGTTCTCACTTGCTTGGTTTCAAAACATAACAAATGCCATAATCTGTTCATTGGGGACCATCAATGCTATTTTTCATTGCTGTTGCCGGCCACTATGTAAACCTACTACTGCGGCGCCCCCTGTAATCTCAGATGCACCCTGAGTCATTTTGTTCTGGAACCGGGCCTGTACATGGCCATATACTAAACAAAATACAGACTACAGAGCCCATTCCGTGTCCTGTTATTGTTTACTTCCTGTCTGCCTTTTTCTGGTGATTTATCTGACGTCCAGCGCTCCATCTTTTAACCTCTTTTCCTTTCTCTTTCTTGATCCTCCTTAGCAACCTTCATTACAGTCCTTGACAGTGGTCTGTACTGTATTAACAACGTGTCACATGTTAAGAATTTACAATCAGAATCGAGTATTCAACTAAGCCATGTAATACAAGTTGTTAGTAGCCTTAAGGGCCTACACAGTTGTTATGCTATACCATATTGCCCTTCACTGGATGTATAATGAGCTGCACTAAACTACATTTTAGCATTTAAAATACCTAGCCATTGTTTTGCGGTTATTTTGGTGAAAGTAACTAAAAAGTAGTGTAACTCATTAGATTTCAGTGACAGTAATATTGTAATGTAACTTATTACTTTCAAAAGAGAATAATAAGTAATATGTAATATATCACATTTTGGAAGTAACTTGCCCAACACTGCTAACAACAATGTTGCCTAAAAAAAACATCATTACCAAAGACCTAAGACATAATGTGGATCTTTGGAACCTTTGCAGTTTGCATATGTAGACATTAGAGCTAAAACGTATGAATTATGTGTGAACACATCTACCTACACAGATAGCCAATGTCGTATAATCTGAACAATCCCTAACAGTTTACTTTGTCTTTCGACTTCTCAGTGGTCTTTTTTTTCTAGATTCATCCTTTTTCATTACATTTCACTCATACTGGGGGTCATCCACAGTAGAAGTGGCAGAGATACCAGTGTGTGCACCAACAGGATCGTGGACCAGCGCACAGTGAGGGGCACAGATTCATCTTTTTCTTGGATATTCTCACCTTTTCTCCATTTCTGACATTATATATTGTTAAACCCAGCTGGATGCAGTGAGACCATGGACGTTCTCGGGAGATTTCTAAATAGTTTTTGGGAAAGGAAAAAAATCCATAACTGAAGTCTCGGCAGGTTGGCAACTAACTGAAGTCTGACCACCCATCATTACAAAATAACTCCTGGAGGGCACTGAAAATCCCACACTGATATGGAGAACAGTGGAATGTTCCTCTGCTGTGTTCCTGTATTCTGTTATACAGTTTGACTTGTTCCATACTTCTTGAATTGCAGCCTGAGCAAACAGCCCATTTTGTTTAGCATGCTAATATATCTCCATCCGAAGACTTTGATCTACAGTATATCAGCCCCCACCCTTAAGTTCTAACCCCCTGTAGGCTGGTCTAACCTAACTATTCATTCCATGCACAGCTTCTTAAGAATTGCAGTCGGCAAAATGGTCTGTGCTCTTCTCATGTCCTACTGTAAACACAGGACTCATAAAGGAAACTGAGGAGGAGAAGAGTGGATCAGAGCGACTGAGCACCCAGATTTGAAGCTAGATGGCAGGATTTGTAGAGGAAGTTCACTTTAAGCCTTTCTCAAATACCTCAAAACATGTACTTGTTGTTTTTTCAGCTTAAGGCCTTGGCAGGTGTAACATGACTCTAGCTAGCTTCATGGAATATGATTGTTATTATTCAGGAACCATGTTCCAAGTTTAAGTAAAGTTACAAAGTCAGTGTGTGTGGATATTATGCACAACCAAATTCAATATTTAAAAAGATCTGTTGTCTCTAAGCATTAATACCAATAGAGGCAAGGATTTAATTGCAAAGCTTCTTATAAATCCATGAGTAAGTTTGCGTGTTTGTTTCTTGATAACGACTATCTACTGCAGGGTTAGTGTTGGTATTGCGTATGGCATAGTGATTGTTACGGTTGATGCAAAGATAACAGTCCTGCTACATTTCACCTGTCAGTGACGATGCTAAGTGGGATTGAATCAATATGCCAAATAGCTCCTGATGACCAGCAGTGTGTGAGTGTGTGTGAATGTTAGCTTCCTGGGCAGGTAGCAGCCTCTGCCTCTGCATGAATGGGTGAAAGCTGACTATAAAAGCACATAAAGAATGGAAAAGCGTGTATTAAATGCAGTCCATTTGCTATTCACCATGATGGTGGGGTCTAAAAGCATAATTGGCTGACCGCTGCGCAGTCTTATTGACCGCAGCCTAGAGTGTAATATAGAGAAGTGTCAGTGAGCGAACCGCAGAGTGACCTTGGACAGATCTTTGGATACCGTGTTCAACAATTAAATGATTCATTCCAATGACATTTTCTCATTTGGAGCACACCTCGAAAAGGTCCAGACCCTTGCTTGATATCATTTTCTAATCTTTTTTTGAGTTCAGCCAAGTCACGTTAAAGTCCTCTGCTGGCTGACTTCTTCTTACTCCCCGCACACATGGACAATTTACTGACACGTGGCCTCGAGACTTTGAAATTATGATATTGAAAATAGTTTTTTCCGGGTGTTCATAGTCAAAAATAAACATATTTTAAAAGAGAAGTTTTAAGGAGTCACAACTTAAAGTAACGATCAAGGTGACATCAGGTCAAATACATTGAGCATGTTCAACTTCCCATTTAACTCGTCAATTTAAAGAGGTCACACATTTACAAGTTGTTAGTTCTGTTAACCTCTTCTACACCGCACTTCCGATAACGGGGGGAAAACGCGTCGAAAAATGCTAACGGCGTGTTGCACAGAAACTCACTCAGCACACCCTTATTACTTATTGTAGCTGCACGTCCAACCCATCGATCTGATCATGAGATGACACAGAATCGATGGGTACATACATCATCACTCCATGATAAGAACCCGCGAGGCTATTAACAAGAACAGACATCAAAACATGTGGCGCTAGGTAGCTAAAATCGGCAATATGGCTTACCTTGGTCGTTGTCTGGTCAAAAGTGGTCTTCAATGGCATTAAAACGATAAAAACGTTGCTGAAATTAATCCATAGGTTAATCCAATGTGTTTGTGTCCCTTTGAAATGATTTCTGATCATCCATAAGCAATAAACCTGCTTTTCCGTTTCCAGATGTCAGAGCGAGAGATAGGTTCACTCTGATGCAAACCTGCATGCGCAAAGCCCCCACCTTCTTTTTTTACCATGTGTGTGTATGGGGAAATTCCCCTTCGATTATATTGGCTCTAACGGTCAAAAAGAGATGTCAATCAGCAAAATCGACCAATGGGTTCCAGAGAAACTATAAAAACGGCCATTTCCACCCAAATCACCTCAGAGGTGGAGTTTTTTTGCTAAACCTCTCTAAAAAGGTCAAATGTCACTTGTTTTGCATCAATGTTGATACAGGGTACTTATTATATGTTGTACTTTGGATTCCTAAAGCTTTTAGTCTACCTTACCATCATCCAAGGGTAATTTTCACTATAAGTAAAGAATTATTGTTGGACGGACACTATAATTAAAAAAAATTTACTATGTTAAATTAGAATTTTCTTTCAAATAAAAAAACATCTATATTGATTCTGACTTTTCTACATCCAACTCACAGGTTTATAATTACTTTGAGAACAAATATTATTAATTTAACCATTTTAGAGGGGAAGATATGGTCATTTGTTCTGGGAATGTCATTTTCGAGCCTGAGACCTAAAAAAAAAGGCTCAGGGCTTAACAGGTTAATGCGTTTATTTTCCTATGAAGCGGTTCCAGCAGGAACATACTGGGTGCAAACATTTAATGACACATTTCTGCATAACACTAGTTTGTGTTGTGCAACCCCTATCGATTTAGTGATGCATTAATATCCACTGAGTTCACACATTTCAGGTCCCTTTTTAATAGCCAGCTGAATAGACAAAAGTAAGTTACATTTCACAACAATAGCACAATATCACAACGATCCCTTTTTATTTCTAAACTAAACATATTATATTGACTCTAAAATCATAGGTATTCCTCCATTTATGCATATATAAATGTATAACAAGTTCTACATTTAAAAAGATCTCATGTTACATTTAAAGGTGACCTATCATGCAAAATGCACTGTTGTACGTCTTTTATACATGAATATGTATCCCTGGTGTTCCAGGGAACTCACCAAGTGTCAGAAAACACAACCCTTTCTATTTTCCTCCATACCCAAATCTCTTAAAAAGGGGCTGCAACGGATCTGATACAGACTGATCCAGATTTGAACACTTCTATGACGTCACAGAAGTGGCGCTACGGCTATTGGGCCAACTCCACCAATCAGGAAGAGACAGCCACGGACATTGCAGTTGGAAAGCGCTGGAGACGCTGTAGTACATATGCCAGGCCTGTAGATGGTGCTGTTCTCACAGAATCAGCCCATGCAAAGACAGTGTTAAATTGAGCGAAATGAGGAATGGCTAAAAAGGAATGATCTGTTTGATATTTTGAAAAATAAAAAGTATAAATATGCCTTATATAGGTATGGTCCTACACTATTATTCAAATATAGCATGATAGGTCCACTTTAAAGTAATAGTTGCCCGGTCTAAAACCTTTGAAAGCTATGCTAATTACAGCATGAATAAATGACGCTCGTACTAATGAAGACATTTGTTAAGTTGTGAAGCAGAACTAGTTTAAGTACTACAAAGCTAGGTATTTAAGAATCAATAGGCGCTTTCACACCAAGTATTTTTCCCAGGAATAGTTCCCGGAACTTAGTTCCCTGGAAATCTTCAGAACTATCTAGTAGATCGCGTTCACACCGGAAGAAGTCCCTGAGGGAGCCGCTGACGTCACTTCTTCTTCTTCTGCTTTGGGTTTACTGGCAGGCCGTAAACAACTTCACGGCGTATATTGCCACCTGAAGTCCCCGGCCGGAAGTCCCCGGAGTTGGGGACTGGCTTCAGTACTTTACTGAAGCCTTCCGATTAACGGCCCGTCCACCCAGCGGCGTGCGTTGAAAGCTTCACCATTCACTTTGAATGGGGTGACGTCACTTTTCGCCGAACTGCATTGCGGGATCGACACGGAGCTTTGCTGGCGTGGCTCGCTGCAAAAGTTGAGCAATGCTCAACTTTTGAAGCCTCGGCAGATGCGTCAGCCAATCGAATCATATGTCAGTACAAGCTCTAGCCAATCAAACCGCGTGCTTGTGTGTCAGGGACGGGAGATTTATGTGATTGGTTGTTGGTCGAGTTTCAGACACGCCCGCCGGCAAGCTTTAACGCACGCCGCTGTGTGGACGGGCCGTAAATCGCCAGAAGACCCGACACCTCATCACTCCACCGCTATTCCTGGGAAAAGTACTCCAGTGTGAAAGCGCCTAATAGCTAGGGAAACCCAGTCCTGGAGAAATGTTTTTTCAGTGAGAGGTAGCTGGGTGTCGGGGAAGGAGGAGCGATCTTGGCACAGGAAGTGTTATTGCATGTCTGCAGGTGTTTGGTAATTGGATTAACGCAGGAGCAAAAAGAGGAATGTCTTTCCTTCACAGACTGTGAAGCCCCAATGACAGACATGTTTGTTTCATACGAGCGGGAGAGGGCTTCCTGATGACAAGCTTTATCCTCCCCACAACTCCCCCACACAGAACCTTCCGTTCAGTAACTCCATGAGAGTTTTGTTTCTCTAAATGCACAAGGAAAAAAAGGAGAAGCCCCCGGTGCTGTGCTCGCCCTCCAGAGTAGAGTTGATCTAAAAGCAGAAGCATAACAAGAGCAGCGTGGATGAAGGATTACGATAAAGGGCCTCCTCATGGTTTGATCCCTCTCCAAGAGCAACTTGGGTAACCTTAGCTAAACAACCCCCCCACGTTCTTGTATGTTCCTTACTCCTTGCACCCGGAGTGTCTGGATGAAACCAGCACTTTGTGGGGCTCTAGACAAAACAATTGTCATGGTGACGTTATAAAGGCTGAATTGTACATCCCATAGTAATGTTGTCTTAGTTAGGTTAGAAAAACTATCCTGTCTTGAATGCAGTGTTGGGTGTAACGCATTACAAAAGTAACGGAGTTACAGTAATATATTACTTTTTGCTGTAACGAAGTAATGTGGGTAATATATTACCCGTTACAATGCTCAGTAACGCAGTTACAACACATTTTAACCCGAAATTAAATGGTGTTTTGTTTTTTAAGAATGTACTAACATAGTGAGACATTCCGACACCAAAGACACATTGTGCGGGTAGATGAGTAAACCTGGTGTGTTTACCCTTCAGGCTTCGCGTCGGGATCTTCAGGGCAGTGGAATGTTATGCAACCTCAATTAAAAAAAGAGAACGGAGCGAAAAATACAAACAACAAATTGTGTCAGGTGCGCGTGACCTGCTCTGCTGCACGTGCATCATTTCCAAAGTGCTTCCACAGCAGCGACACACATCTGTGGATAATCATTTATACGCAAACGGTTAAAGCAACCATCACTAAACGCCACGCCAGCAACACTGCATCTACTGCAGACAGTAGCAACAGGTCAGATCGGGACATCACGTTTCCCCCCGTTGTGGACATTAGCTTACTCCCGCCTGACTTGCCGCCCTCGCCCCCGGAGCAGCAGTCTTCGTCGCCCGAAACTACGCCGCCCCTCTGCGGCCCGCAGGTGCCAGGATAACACGGCAAAACAGAGCCTGCCCAGGTATATCTAAACAAGTACCCGCCTGTACAGTGGGGTTAGGCGGTCATTTCGTGGTATAAAAATAGACAATGGCTAGAATATTCATGTGAAAATAGTGCCATATTCTGCCATGCCTGTAGAAAAAATGTTGGGTCAAAAATAATGCATACAATAGCACAGATGCCTTCACCACGAATGGCTACAAAAATATCTCATATCCCAAGCTTATCAACGAGCTAATGTTGCAGCTGAAATGTTCTCCAGGTCACAAAGTCAACCTCACATGATGATGTGATACCAGTTTTTAAGCACAATAAATATTCTCTTCCCAGCGTATATGATGGGACCAAGGTGATGATGTAGTACATGGTTTTAATAATACTTTTGCTTTTCAATGTTTGCCATTTCAAACCATGAGCTGGTTCAAATCATATTTGCCTTGATTTACAATATGTTCTCATTTGTTTTATCAGTACAGTTTTGAATCTTTTGTGCTTTCCTTTGCCATAGTCCACTTTGGACTATGTGAAATATTTCAGGATTGCACTTTTAACGTTCTAACGTTAGAAATGTTCTAACTTGCTTGGTTTCAAAACATAACAAATGCCATAATCTGTTCATTGGGGACCATCAATGCTATTTTTCATTGCTGTTGCCGGCCACTATTGCTACTGTAAACCTACTACTGCTGCAGCGCCCCCTGTAATCTCAGATGCAGCCTGAGTCATTTTGTTCTGGAACCGGGCCTGTACATGGCCATAACAAACTACCATGTAAACAAACTACAGAGCCCATTCCGTGTCCTGTTATGGTTTACTTCCTCTCTGCCTTCTTCTGGTGATTTATCTGACGTCCAGCGCTCCGTCTTTTAACCTCTTTTCCTTTCTCTTTCTTGATCTTCCTTAGAAATCTTCATTATAGTCCTTGACAGTGGCCTGCTCTCGCGGAGGAGGTGCTCTGTAAGGAAGTCTGAAGGAAGGGGCGGATTCTTTTTGGCTATGTACTTTCAAATTTTAGTGCACTCGAGCCGGTTTCTGAAACTTACCTACCCCACCTTTAAGTAAAGATTAAAGTAGCCTAGTAGTATTAACATATATATACAATTACTACCAAGAAAGAGCCAAACAGAGTTCATTCTAAGGAAGGATATCCAGCAACTGTACAAGTGTGAAACGGAAAACAGAGAAGTCACTTTGATTCATTGTTCAAAAATACCCACCATCATTGAGGACAAAGTTCAGTGTTGTACAGCTGCCCCTTAGAACCATCCATTAAGTCCCCAACAACTCTGCTCCCCACAGCTGCTACAGATGTTTCTATAGGTTTTTCACTTAGTGGTTGTCAGAGAATGAGCAGGGATGCCAAGAACAGTCCAGGTCAATCCAACCCTAAAAGCTACACGGTCACTGGGGAATAGCAACAGCCCGGTGCGACCACACCCAACAAGATGCTTTAGTTGACAAGCCCAATTTCTGGGAGCTCCCAAGAAAATGTCTGCCTATTAGTTTTGTTGGGTTGAACATCTGTAAAGAAGTTTCGCCATACCCTTTTTAAAAAGAATACTTCTCGCCCAGAGAATCCTTTGTTTCTTTCTACCTTCTATTGAGCCATCGAACACAATTAATTTCCTCCATCTTCAAAGTTTTCTGGAAAGATTGAACCTAAATATACAGTAAAAAGCACAGAAAAGTTGTATTGTGTTAAATATAATGGTGTTAACTTGGTTGTATAAAAACTTCTTGTATCAGGCATTGTTCGGGTGAACTCAGATCAGTGTGCAGGCGTTTCTTCGTATGCCTTCTATTGGCTGATTCTGCTCAGTGTTTTTAAAGGTCATGAGTTACTGAGAACTACATGTGTCTTCTGCACTGTATATACTCAGATAATAATAATTATTACTGTCAGACTTTGACTCTGCCTGGCAACCCAGTTTTCAGTCAAACTGCTTCACTGTCTCTGCGGTTTCTACATGCTAACCTGAGACTATTATTAACTGATTGTTATTCATTTATCAAACCAACATTTATGTTGGAGACGGACCATTATGTCCTGAAGTGTCCGCTTCAGTTTCAGCCTTTTGTTTTGATTAATCAAGTGTTCATTCCTCAACGGAATCATTTGGACATTTGAGACAAAGCAAATATACCCTGTCTTTGATTGGACAGTAAGAGAAGTTCAAGAAAAATCACTTCCAAATATAAAAAATAATCTGCTGCGATAACTTCCCACAAGTTTAATCATATCACTCCCATGGACACTGTACCTGTCTACCTTCTGTTCAGGCCAGTACCGGTTTCAAATGTATTTTGAATCTCTAGTTTTCATTCGAATTCAGAAAATGAATAGACAAAATTGAAAGGATGTTCAAGCAGTTCATATCAAAGGCACATCAGAAGTGTGAGCAAAAGGATAGGAATTCATGATATTAATAAAGGTAGTCGCAATACCAAAATGGAATACACAGTCCTCCCACATTTCTTACAAAGGCTGCCACAAGTCATTTTAATATTGTTGAATGTTGTTAAATGTTTGTTTAACGTTAATTATGTTTGTAGGTTACTAAGGGACACTGTTATAAACATATATGGTTTTGTTACATTTGATTATAATCACATTAAGAAACAAAATGTAACCTTTAATTAAAAGAGGACATATTCTGCTAATTTTCAGGTTCATATGTGTATGATTACATTAACATGTTCATACTTATGTACTATATTTATAGTTTTATCAATACAAATTATGACTACATTTTTTAAATAACCAGTCTTGCTCAAATGAGAACACCAACACACTTTTGAAGTGTGCTACTCTCATATTTGTAATGCCAAAAGTGAAGCGTATTACCCCAAAATGTACATGTACTGATAGTATTAATTTGTTGCCTGTGGCAAAAGCACACTTCTGATACTTTACATACAACTATGTGAAATGGTTCACCATTTGTTCAGTCATAGACACTGAAGCGTATAAACGTAAGTATTAGTAGTAGACAGGTATATAAAATGTCCACATGTTATTCCTCATCACACAGCCTCCAAGTCTTCTTTTCAATAACTTTTTCTGATCAACATCTTTCTATTCTTGTTGCAATAAACTGAAAGAATGTGGGGACAAACTGACAGGTCTCTCCTCCTCAGAGAAGTTTGAATACTGCCTACTTTAACAACTTCTCCTGGCCAGTTGCTTCGGAAGGTGAGCATTATTGTCATTTCAACAATAAGTAAAAACATTGCCAGATCTGGTGTCCATATTAAAATAGTACATTTCACACAACTGATCAGGTCTTGGCATTTGTTTGCTATACTGTATATATTCACAAATTTCATCAACATTTCATACACTGAATTTGTATTAAACATGTTCCCTTCAATGCTGCAACAGCTTATCGTAGTCATTGCATGAGAATTAGCTGCAGGCAGTTAGTGTGTTGCAAGCATCCAGGAAGTGAGCCAAGGCCAAACGGTGGTAAGAAAAGGCCCAAAAATACTTAATAAACTAATATCAGGATAAAGATAGCTATTAATCTGCATATTTGTTTATATTTTCTAATAAATCCACTACCCATTTTGAACAATGAGTTGCACCTATTTTAATCATTTGGTCCTAACATTTGTCAAATGCGCCATAATTTGCCAGATCCAGAGTTATTTTCCCACTCCGTCAATTGATCCGGTGTCGGTTGTTTTTGACTGATCAGTTAAGCGGGGCTTAGGGAAACCTTAAAACCTTAAACCCCAGATGATCTGGTGTTTTTGCACTTAGGAGTCAGGCCATTTCTGCTTTACGCGCCACTGAGCAACTTTCAAAGGAAAGGACGGATTCCCACCTCCAACTATTTAGACAGTTTTGTTTTCAACATTAACCAGTGGTCATCAAACAAGGCCACTATTAGAATGGGTAATTTTCAGACTCTTTAAGTGGGTTTACTGGCTCACTGAGAGCCGGGTGCCTTTAATGTTAATTGAGCTCCATAAGTGTGTGGTGGTGACAGACAAATCATCTGTACAAAATATCATGAGTATACACATGCAGCCACCGCTTTCAGAGGAGAGCTGGAGGTACAAGTGCTGCTGTGAGGACCTCTTGTCACTCTACAACAACAGGGACCTCTGAGCATTCATCACCCATCATATGTGCTCCTAATCCCCCTGATCCTCCACCACTGCTCTACTCAGAGCAGCTAACCCTCCGCTGTCTGTGGCCAGGTTCAACTCTTCAGGAGCACTCCAGCAATTTAGTAGAGATCTGCTTTAGTCAACGCCTCCACAACCTGATGTTACACAGGATTTCAAAACACTGGGGGATCTTATCTTAATTGGATCTTGTATTGCATTAACAATGTTTATTGTTTTATTTATTAATTAAGAATTCAGTCTTCCATGTCGCATATTTCTACGTGCAGGATCCCTTACTTAATAAACAGTAAAAAATGACTTGTCAATCCAGTTAAAGATCCCATGTCATGGCCATTTCTACTGATCATAATTCCATTGTTGAGGTATACTAAAATAGATTTATACTGTACCATTTTCCAAACTCACATTGGTTTCTCATACAGCATCTCTGTATAGTATGAGTATTCACTCTCTGTCCTAAACGGCTTGTTGGAGCTCCTGCCCCCCCCCCCCCTGTGAGCCCCGTGTGCTCCGATTGGTCAGCTCGGCCACTCTTTTCTGATTAGTCAACCGCCAGAGAGGCTCCGGCCATGTCTAACAGTGCTTTTTTCGGCTCTGAGCGGAACATCATTCTTACGATGGCATCGGTACAGCCGTATATGTTATACGCTAGCTAACCGAACTGTACCTACAACTGTTGTTATTTAGGTGCAGTTGTGGAAACTGCGCCATGATGCCTACCGAAGTGGAAAACGTCTGTTGCAAAGAAATTAGAAAGGTAGCCTAGCTGACAGTTACAACATTATGTAACCAGCTAGCTGAAAACACCAACAGTAGCACACAACATTATATGCCAAGATATACACCATACATACCCCACACCCTGCAGAACCTCCATAACATGTACAGATTCGATTATAGACCTTTGAGGCGTAGAACGGAAGAAGAGTAAGTTATTTTTACCTGTAATAAACTACTACTGTGTTTGATGAAAAATCAAATCATGGTTTGCTATATGAATGATATGTTATAGGAGCAAATAATTCAGGGAAGAAAGGCTAGTAAGTATTTCCATCAAACTTTATTTTTTAGAAATGTACAAAATGAACATGTGTAAATACACATATGTACACGGTATATCATCCATTCCTCCCCTTATAGGCTTTTTCGGCATCTTGCCTATCACAGCTTTGTAAGCTGGTGCCGGGGCTTTTTAGGATGAGGCATTAGAGTGGTCATCCCGTCATGTGTTGTCCGCCGGATAAGCCAGGAGTTTCCTGATCTGGCTGGACGAAATCAAATGCAAATCACAAAATATTAGAGAAACTTAGTTGTTTTAGGTTCGTTAGCTTGCCAGCTAGATTAATATGCTAACTTATGTTTGCTAGTTGTTCAGTGTAATATGCCAACCTACTATGAAAAACAGCTAGTCTAGGCTAGCAAGAACATGTTTACAATTGCAATCTTATACGGGTAGTCTGCTACGTTCGGTCATTCATTGTAGCTGGCATAAAAACAATGTTTTCCCTAGCATGTCTAGCTCTTGGTAGCCTTCTTGTTTAGCTCGGTAGCATACACGCTAGGAACGGTAGCTCGGTAGCATACACGCTAGGAACGCCAACTATAATTTGCTGACCGTACGGTAAATCACCCGGAGTATCAACCCAGTCTCACGGCATTTCGTATTATAGTCACGACATTTAATCTATTGATTCGTGTTCACCGACATGATTTTCCCCTTTTTTTCGTGTCACACAACAATTTTAAAAGCAATGTATTTATATTGGTAGTATGTTACTTTTGTGCCTGCAGCACTTCTTTTTGTCCGTTCGGGTCTTGGAAGACCGGAAGCTGTGGGGTTCATAAAAACATGTTCTTACTCAATATCAATCCACGATTATTGTTTTTATTTTAAATCGTATAATGTCGGACTTTTTTTGTCGTCTGTGAGGAAAATAAATGGGGCTCAGAGCCTCAGAATACTGAAATCTGTATTTTTTAAAATATTTTTTTCCTTCTAATTTGTTATTCTTTTCTAAATAACACACTGTTATTTACTCACCAATAACACACAATTATCCTTGTTTTTATTTATTTGTTTAATTCCATAATCTCTGGCTTTTTTGGCGTCCGTCAGGAACTGTTAACCGGAAACAGACGTAGCATTGTTGCAATACACAGCCACTGAACTGATTACCCAAGATCCTCAGCTATGGTTTAAGCTCGCTGATTGGATGTTTTAGCCGCGATGCATGTAGGGATATGGTGTTAATGCCATATCAAATCCGAAAAACATTTTTTTTTAAAGAAAATAATACTTTATTCCGAGTGTTTTTGCTTTTCTCTTTGAAAGTCATCACATAACGGCATTGTAATACACGGTTCGGCTGCATTACATATTACATATGCCGTAGTTCTTTATTTATAGAGCCCTGATGAGAAGATCTTTGGAAAAACTGGAAGAAATGCAGCCGAAACTGAATACTTGACGTGGATCATAAATATATCAACAATTAAACAACATCTTCAATTTCTCTTCACACAATACGTCTCCTCGCAGTATCAACACTAATTTGGCTGACTTTTACATTTGATCTAATTCATAGATAGGCTATATTTACACCATAACGGTGCACAGCTGATATAAAAGGACTTGTAGTTTTTAAAGACATTTCTGATTTTCTTTGAACAAAGAATGTAAATAATATTGCAATATGCTGTAAAATTATGTGAAAACATGAATAAAACTACACATCTTCAGATGTTGCACATACATAAGTGTCCTACACTAATAATACAAAGTTATTATGGCTGTGTGTACCTTGTGTGCACCGTCTAGTGGTAAAAGCACGTTATTTAATTATTTTTGTTGAATAATGTTATTTTTGTTGAATAAAGTTATTTGATGAAATATAATATATATTAAGAGTACATACTTTCATAGGGGGAAAGTAGAAGGTCAATGATAGAAATATAGAATATAAAAAATCAAGAAGATACTATAAGTGATCTCTACAATAAAACAGTTTAGTGCAGGATGTACAAAGATATTAATAGGAGGAGGTGCAAAACAGAAAAACTAATTAACCTTTATTTAAACATTAAATAATATTTTAGATTCAGGTCTTCTTTTAAATAAGAAAAAAACTTTGGGGGTATCAAAAGATAAATATCAAGCCTGACAAAGTACTTAACGTCTAATATATTGCTTTCCTGCAATGTTAACTATGTTGAAGCACTTATTAGCACTTATACATATGAATTATACTCTTATGTATGTAGATAGTATAAGACATGTGCAGAATATGACAGTTTAATGGTGAAGGTATACACACATATTGATAGATGTCTTGTAATGCACTGTTGAGGAACCTCAGCTGCGACCCAAGTTTTTAATTCATTGCATAACTACACCATAGTTGTGTATATGATATGTCAATAAACCTTAGAAAATCTTGAAAGGGATGTGCAAAATAGCCATAATATACAGTCTTTAATTAACTATTAGTAGAGAATAACGAATATACTTTATTACTCGTTTCCATTCATGTCAATTGCAGATAAATGTTTAGTCTTCTCAAGCACCAACTATCAAATATCTCTCCTGATTGTTGGCACTTGACAATCACCTTCCCTGAATTTTACTCAGGTGTAACTAAAGTCTGATTGAAGGGTTGTTTATATTTCACATTATTAATCAGAATCTGCAAAGTAACTCAAAATGTAGTGGAGTAAAAATACCATGTTAACCTCTGAATTGTAGTGGAGTAGAATTACGTGACAATGAACTGTCATGTGAGTATATATTAATGCTGCGCATTATGGACACAAGCGATGTTCAACCATTTATTAATTATATGTTTTACATTTGATAACACCAATGTGTTTAATACTGGCAACTTCTAATTTTCGGAAAAACGAAAGCGTTCAGTAGAGACGTCCCATAGAACATTTCGCGAAACACAATAGCCAGCATGTGTAGTTCTGGGTGGGGTGGGCGTAACCTTGGCGCACTACCACTCCAACATCCAATCCCAGAGCTTGAAGATTAATCACAGGGACAGTAGTCCTAAACTATAGCTGGGGATTATGGGTAGTGTAGTGTCTTCGGCCATCCTAAACTCAGAAATGTTTTTCGGATTTGATATGGCATTAATACCATATCCCTACATGCATTGCGGCTAAAACATCCAATCAGCGAGTTTAAACCATAGCTGAGGATCTTGGGTAATCATTTCAGTGGGTTTGTATCGCAATGATGCTCAAAATGTCCCTTATAGGCCTACGCCTGTTTCCGGTTATTTTTATTTTGAAATTCAGTTCCTGACGGACGCCAAAAAAGCCAGAGATTATGGAATCAAACAAATAAATAAAAACAAAGATTATTGTGTGTTATTGGTGAGTCAATAACAGTGTGTTGTTTAGAAAATAATGACAAATTAGAAGGAAAAAAAGATTTTAAAAAATACAGATTTCAGTATTCTGAGGCTCTGAGCCCCATTTATTTTCCTCACAGACGACAAAAAAAGTCAGACGTTATACGATTTAAAATAAAAACAATAATCGTGGCTTGATATTGAGTAAGAACATGATTTTATGAACCCCACAGCTTCCGGTCTTCCAAGACCCGAACGGACAAAAAGACGTGCAGCAGGCACGAAACATACTACCAATAGAAATGCATTGCTTTTAAAATCGTTCCGTGTGACTCGAAAAAAAGGGGAAAATCATGTCGGTGAACACGAATCAATAGATCAAATGTCGTGACTATAACACGAAATGCCGTGAGACTGGGTTGGGAGCATACTGTGAGTATTTGTTGTGTGAATGCAGACATTCCCCTGCTATGAGATACATGTAAGGCCATCTGCTGACATTGGAGTTGATATATGGAAACGCTAGCAACTTAGTTAGCCCAGTTAGCACTGTGTCAATGGCTTAGCAGCCCGAAAAACGTTTACCCATTTAAACAGACGTGGTAGATACCTTTAAACATCATAAATACACAAACAACAATGGATACTTACAGGTTGTGTACCCGAATCTCCCGCTGGTCCAAACAGAGTAGGAACAGCATCGTCCTTCAGTGTCCTGCGCTGTACATATCCGGCATGAATCGCTGCAATTTTTCGCGAAGCTTTCGTCCCTGAAATGCCGTGCACACAGTACAATACCGGCTCGAACATCTGAAGGAACAGTGTTAACAAGAAATGTCAACCACTGACATCGTCGTGGTTCTGCCCTCGGTAAGGCATACATTGAAGATTTCCCCTCACAAGACAGGAAACAGACCCTCGTTGGCATGACGGGACACACACACACACACACACACACACACACACACACACACACACACACACACACACACACACACACACACACTCCCCGAAGCCCCTCGTTTGTGAGGGGAGCAGAGAGCAGCTCGTAAAGGGTCACTTCTCCTCAGTTTATTTTCTTTCAGTGAAAGAAAATAAATGTCTGTATACCGTTTTGAACTGAACCTGAGCTTCCAATAGTATATATGTTCGGCTGGCAGAGGGTGTGGCCATAGCTCTGGGCGTGGCTACTGGGTATCCCTACGTCACGTTGCCCAGGAAGAAAACATGAAATCTCTGAGGTAACCAGAGGTGGTAAAATGCTAACTCATTTCTGAGTTTTCCTACTAATTCCTGCACCACTCTATTTGGGTCGGATCAGACACCATTTGTTGTGCCTGTCTGATGATGGACTGCTCAAAGTAGGTTTGGATGGTTAGTAGCCTGTACCAGACGAGCAATACAATACACAAAGCACTGTGTATAGGAGTAACACACACCAGTGATGCAGGGGATCGTGCCCATTGTGGGAGGACATCTGATGCAAAAAATGATTCAATTTGTATTTATTAATTAACATTTCAACATGACAGTCTGCTTCAGGGTTTGGAAATTGGAAGACCTTTAAGTATGTGTTCAAGTTTGAAGGTAACCTAACCCTTACCCGTGGCAGACCTAGAGAAGAACTGTGGTGTTGTCTGCAAAACACCATGTGAGATACAAAGACACAGGAGTCATGTTTAAACCAACACTAGCAGAACAAAGAGCATCCTCTTAAACCACTCTGTCAGCTGTGTGTCAGAAGGCCTCTGATAGCGGCCTGAGGAACACTTAAAGCAGGAGGAGGCTCAAAGAGCATCACGTACAAAGGGAAACACAAATACTAGCAATGTAATGGAAATCATGGGACAAACTATGGCGTTTGTTTTCGAGATAACAGGTTGTTGACAAAGGGACTGTCAGATTGTTGCTGCTAATGAACTCCTAAATTCACTCACTAGAGAATAACTGGAAATTAGATTCTCTATCAAAAGTGGAGCATTGCCATTTTTTACTGTTGACAGATGACGCGTGGCCTTTGGTCCCCACTTTCGTTACTAGCAAACCATTTCTTCCCACCACATCCTAAAAAAAACTGTCTCTTTATATCTACATCCAGACTTTAAAGAGGAGTTTTAGTGAAGGTAAGCCGTTTCCCTTTCAATTAGCCTGTGAATTAAAAAATACTGAATTCACAACTTGTCTAATGTGGTGGTGGCTTAATTTGAAGTCAACAACATTTTTTGAAAAAAGTCTTGTGCTATGCCAATATTGATACTTTTTTCTAATTTGAAATTCCATTCTAACTAACTAACTAACTAACTAACTAATGGGATAGACTTTTACTTTTATTCAAAGGTATTATCACTCTTTATTCTGAAACTACTCTATAATAATAATAATACTACATGAGACTTGTATAGCGCTTTTCAGGAAACTCAAAGACGCTTTGACAGAGAATAAAAAAATATATATATAAAAAGAGATAAACAAAACAGAAAATTGGGGGGGGGGGGTCAGTGGTTGAATGCAGCGTTGAACAGGTGGGTTTTGAGTGATGTTTTGAATGCTGTGAGGGAGGAAGAATCTCTGATGGATTGGGGTAGTGAGTTCCAGAGGGTGGGTGCAGCAACGGAGAAGGCTCTGCCGCCCCAGGACTTGAGGTTGGTACGGGTGGGGAGGGACAGGAGGTTGGCAATAGCAGAGCGGAGGGAGCGAGTGGGAGTGTGTCTATAACATTGACTTTGGTGCTCCCACTTGCGTTGCATTGGCTTGAAGTCACCATTAATATTTGTCATTTTATTTCCATGTTGCAGATGGAGCTGCTGTGTTGCCAGAAACATTTTAGATTTGATATGACAATAAAGTGTTATCGTAACGTCATTCGGTTACATTTCTGATGCAATGGAACCTGTCTTATATTAAGTTGTGATGTGGAATATCATATCTGACATTGCCATGTTTAATACTTCGACACCGCTCTCTAACTTGGCCTTACGTTGAACTAAGAGGACTGTTTAGAGCCTGTTTCTTCTTAATTGTTGGTTGGTGGGTGTAACTTGCAGATGATGTAGAAGCCAGCTATAAGTATCAGCACTGATTTGCCAAACATTCCTGAACCTACCGTAGCCCTTTCCAACATGCCAATCTATCCAGCTCTCAAGGTAGTCTGAAACAACACTTAATTATCTGGCTCATAGTTACTGCTATTATTTATAGACAAGCACTGACACAGTTCATGTGTAATGTCAGGATTAAACAATACATGGCATTCAGAGATTACTCTGAGCTCATTCCCAGGACTTTTGGGTGTATTGTTGCTTAATATTCTAACGTGTGAAAGGGGAGACTCTTTGAAAGCTTTTGAGACATTATAGAGTGAAAAATACAATGGTAAACTTCATAAAGAATAACTGTGATGACCTGTACAGTACAACATGAAGGATATGTTGCCAACCAGTTCGTGGTTAGACAGTGTTCCCTCTTATCTTAATCCTCTGTTTAAATAAGCTATTTTCAGATACATTTGAACAAAACAGAAGAAAAACAAGATACAATCCAGGAGACTTTGCAGATGACTTGGCACTACTGTTGCCCAGCCACCATCAGATGCATGAAAAAAACCCGAATGTCAGTAAGGAAGATACATAGATCATGAGGATAAATGCAACCAGTGTCAACCTAATCCCACTTGAAGGCAGCAGACTTGACGAAATCAGGCTTTAACATTCTTGAGGCGTATCATTTACAAAAGTGTAGGCAAGTGTAGTAGTAGTACTGATACCACTCTCGTCTCATTAGTATGCATAAAAAGTGACAGGTGGGCCCGCCCCCAATTATTCTAATGAGCTAAGTCCCGCCTCCCTTTGTTTGAGGTGTTTTCACATGTAGGTGTGATATCACACGTAGGGTGCTGTCTCGCACCCCGTCTCCTCACATCCCCTGCCTCTCCCCCCTTTCTGTCACACCCCCCTTCCTTTGGCTAAGAGGCCAGAAGATATCCGTGCAGACTAGATAAAAAGCCAGTCATTTCAACTCATCAAGTCACCTTTCAAAAAAGAAAAATGGCCAAGAGACGCATCGATATGGGTTTAATCAGCGAGACGCCTGTGACAACTTACCGCCATCCGTTGGGAGCGCCAGTCAAGAAATGGATGCAGTATCTGTGCCGGGTTCAGACCCTCCGTCTGAGGCTCTTCATGAAAAATGGAGTCTGGATGTGTGAGACTGTCTCCCCCCGTCCCCCTCACACCCCTTCTTCTTTGACGCTTTCTCTCCCCCCTCCTGTCACCCCCTGATTTTGCTGTTATCCTATGCCAGAAAGATAGGGGGGTGGAGTTAGTTTAAAAAAGAAATACGCTCAAACTAAATAAAAAGCCATTAATTTTCACTCACTAAGTCACCTAAAACTTTTATTGTCCTCTCTAAATTAGATTAGTTTTTTAATATGATTTGTGTTAACTAAATATGTTCTTTTTTTAAGTTGTATGGCTTGTGAACTAATGTGTAATTACTTTATTAACTATAAGGAAGTCTCTTTTATGAAGAGGGCTAATAATAATTTAAAAGATCTTAATGACCCCCTGATCTTGTATTTTTAATGTTTAATTGCTTCACACAACTTTAAAAGCCCCTATGAAGTTGTTGTTAACCAAGGATGTTCTTTTTGAAATTGTATGACTTGTGAACTGGATGTTCTCTTAAGTTGTATGGCTTGTGAACTAATGTTTTAATTATTTTATTAACTACAAGGAAGTCTCTTTGAAGAGGGTAATAATAGTTTAAAGATCTTAATGCCCCCTTGATCATGTGTTTTTTATTGTTTAATTGCGTTATTAACTATAAGGAAGATTCTCTCACAAAGGAACTGTAAGATACACGTTAATGTATGCAAAAAGTTAAAACTAGAAACAATGAAATACTTTGTCTAAATAGATGTTATTTAAGAATGTGACTGTAAAAGTGTTAGGGATAGTGAAACAGGCAGGACCCAAATGCAGGTTGAACAGAGAAAAATACCTTTATTTAATTTACTTTGTACGGAATGGGGTTTTCTTTAATGGGTGCAAAACTTTAGAACTGGGTAAAATATTCATTAATTTGTAAGGAATTTAGTTTCTTTTTTTTGATTTTCAACATACTATTTGTACACAATAACTTTTCCATATTTATTTATTTTTCTGACAAACTATACTTTTGACTTATTCGGTAAAATCATCATAAACTATTACTTATTCTTAAATTTGATCTCTTGCTGCTTGGTTGGAAATTATAGATAAAAAAGCTACAAAACTTTTTTTAAAACTCTCAATTCTACAGATGACTCCCCCCAGGGGCGGACTGGGACTACAAATCAGCCCGGGACTCTCGACCAGCCCACTTCGGTACCGCCGGCCCACCGCGGTGCTCGTGACTTACCGCAGAGGTAGACATTAAGGGTAAAATGCCACTGACATTATATTATCACTGGCCCCACCATTGTAACCACTGGCCCGGAGCATTCGTCCAAAAAAAAATCGACTAATAATGAAGAAAATTAACACATTTGTTGCAAGAGTAATGAATGCACTAACTACATCACTACTTGTACTACAACATTTGAATCATCAGTTCTTCCTCATTTTCCTCAATTGTTCATATTTGGTCTATTCAAATAATGATATTATGGTCATTGTTAAAAAATGTCTGCTATTAGTATTATTATTTGTATAATGCACCTTTCTGCCTTCCTGTCATTAGGAGTTAAACATGTAATGGCTATGTAATTGATTTGATTAGAACCTTCATTATCCTAAACTGCTGGGACATTTCGCCAATACCTTTATATTGTCTACTCTTCACTTACTTGTCAGCATAGATCGGTATTGGTATACAGAGCCGACAGAAGACCTTGTTTATATTGGCATCATATTGAGAGGTGCAGCCAGTGACGCGTCCTAAAACCAGGAAGTAAGGCGCTGGTTCCCTCGACAAAAAGCAATAGGATTTCTCCAAAGGGCTTTGGAAAATAGCTGGAAATAAGGTCTGTGGAAAACAAACCTGTTTGATAAATGCACGTTTTGTTCAGCCGGATAATCTCCACATGTCTACCATACTTTTATAATTTTCTAATCATAAATCTAATCGATAGATTATAAAAGGGTTTTAGGACGTCAACTCCATCGATCAAGCTGGCTGAAACTTTCTCTCCCTCTTCTCATGCTCCCTGTCACTCTCCTTTAACTCCTCCGGTGACTTTCTTTTATTTGAAGATTGTTTTTTGCCCGGTGCTTGGCCGGTTGCCGCTGCTATTAAAAACAATTTGGCGAATGGTTAGGTGGCGCGATAGTCTGTAGTGAAGGAGCTCGCTCCCGCTCATGGGAGCCTGCTCGCGCTGCGCTCCGCAGCAAACAGCTGTTTGCTTTTCACCCAACAACGACAACCGACCTGCAACCGACTCACGGAACACTATGTTGTGATAAACTAAACAATTTAACTAAATTGCTAGTCAAAATACCAATACCACAGGACACATTTTTTTAAAGCAATATTTTTAGTGGCCCGAGGGCAAGTGGAAAGTACGTTATGCTGGCCAGGGGTGTCTAAATAGTTCTTCCGGGCCAGCGGGCTATTTATAATGCCGAGCCCTGCCGGTTACCGGCCGGCCCACATCGTCCGACCGGCCCACTTCAGTACCGGCCCATCGGGATTCGTCCCGAACGTCCCGATGGCCAGTCCGCCCCTGACTCCCCCCATTCAACGCACTAAGTCCCACCCTCCACTCAGCAAATCATCTAAAACTAAGGACCCCACTAAGACGACCGTTGAAAACTAGCCATGGATCTGAGAAAAACCTAGTTTCCCCCCGCGAGTTGCAGCCAGGAACAAACTCCTGGACTACCACCATCACCACCATTTTGGACACCCGAATCTTACAGTACTACTGCTAGTGATTTTGCTCCTTGCCAAGACGTCTCTGTTTATGGACACAGTGAAATCGGTGTTGGTTGATATTGTGGAGAAGGTGATACATCGGTACAGAGAAGAAATCTGCAACGGATGCCGAGTCAGTCACCCCGGCCAGAGGCAACACGATTGTCTGAATGACATGCCACATTTTTTCTTCAGAAACAATTGACCTTTCGCAAAGCCACGCCCCTAAATGCCCGTTGTCCAATCATATTCGATCACGTGCGCGGCTCCCTGTGGAAGTCCGACAAGCTTAGCGTTCAAATTCATTGCGAAAATGGTGAAGCGTTGTGCTTATGGTCTTTGCAAATCGGATAGCAGATATCCCATAAGCTTAGAGGGGGGGGTGATATTTTACCCGTTTCCTAAACCCAAAACCCGAGAGGAGAGATGCCGCCAGTGGATAAAGAAATGCGGCAGGCCCCATGCCCAACTGAATATGGCGAATATCAACAAACACAAATACGTTTGCTCCAAGGTAAATACGTGCTAACGTAGCTAGCTAGCTAGCTAGCAAAGATCACATCCACAAATTAACTAATTTAATTAACTAATTTCAGTAACTAACGTTAGCTAAAGTCACACGATTACAGCTGTAAGCTGTGTGCTTCTAGGTCGTTTTGACCATGTATATCACTTGATGCATAATAATGTCTGAACAGCTGAGCTCCGTTATTAGTCTACCTGTGGTCAAAGTACAAACAAGAAAGCCAACAGGCAATCATTCATTTATATTTTGCTTTAATCTTTGTAGAATTTTGTTAATGGAAAGCCTACTGCCGACTTCCCTAATCCTGCTGCACAAGTGGGCACCCCGACCCCCACAAAGGAACAACAAGGTGGATGCAGAAAGCCACCAAGGAAACGGTAGTTAACTTTAGACAAACTACAACATTTAATGCCTCTTGTGATTGTTCTGTTTTATTCCAAAATAATAATAATAATTCTGTCGAATTTGACATACAGCTCATGTGGTTTTTCACTCTTGCACTGCGACCTGTATGCAAGTGCCTCTATTGATGTTGTGCCTCCCTCTTTTCTAATGTTTATACTGTGGATATAACCCTCCATAGCGTATTGTAGCCCCTTTTGTCGGGACCTGGAGGATATTGCTGCGTTATTGCTCCAAAATGAGTCTGTTAAGGCGACTCCGACGTTACGGAGACCCTCCATTATGGCTTTGATTAACGCATCTGGCTCTCAGCTTGTCGGACTAGCAACAGTAACCAAGGGGGGGCGTGGCTTTGCGAAAGGTCAATTACAACGCGTTAATGAAAAGACTTTGGCTCACCGACTTCATTACTGAGATCGACCAGACTCTTATTGATAAAGACATTTTCACGGATGAATGGAGGATCCAAGGCGCTTCAGAGGCTTTTCTGCACAATCTAAAAAATTGCAGACGCCTCAAAGAGAGACTTGAAAACATCCATGCCGAGTTGGATGGAGAAGAAGAGGACTAATAACCAGCGGTTGATTGAAGCCAGGGATTATTTAATTTTTTCGATACATTGACTTTTTCTTTAAAGTAAAATAAAAATGGGGAACTACTATGCAAAACGCTCTGTATATATTGATCAGAATGTAGTCAATACCCTTTTAATAAGTGTGGTGATGAGGACGATTGAAAACAGAGTGAATAGTGACCCCCGTGTAAACAGAATGGCTGAAGTTTGTAAACTAGAAGACATTTTGGATGTCGTTCGTTCTGGCAGTACTATTCCGGGTCATTGGGAAACGATTGTAAACAAAACATTTAAAATGGTCGTGGAATCTTCATTTTCCGAAACATTCTGTAACATTACCGAAGAAATGAAACAAACATCAAAAGTGTATCATGTGCTCTCATTGTATGCTCTGTTTGTAGATGTAATGCATCTTTGTGTCAAAAACAGCATACACATGAATATTTTGACTGAAGTGAAAACACTCCATCATGATATTTCCAGTAATCTGGGGAATTCTAAGCCTGAGACGGTCCTGGGGATGTTACAATCAGTATAACTATTGATTTTGTGTGTGAAAAAACAAAAATGTAAATAGGAAATAAAAAATAAATAAAAACAGCGTTTTTTACATTCAAAAACTGTTGTCTTCATTATAGCAAAGGGAGCGTGTCTGATACATGTGTATTACAAATCCGTGTATCTTCCGTCCAATTGTTTTTCTTTATTAAACACGTAAACGGAAGAGCGTTTGAGAGGCCTTTTTGCTTTTTACCTTACTAAATGGTCTAATGGTCATTGGAGCGAGGGGCGGGGCGAAACTCACGGAAGTGATTTCAAAACAAAAGCGGTGATAATATTATAAACAAAGGGAAACAAGGTGAATTTAGCGATCACAACGAAAACGGCCAAGACACATATTGAGCCCAGAAAATGCATGTTAATAAGGGCTGTAAATATAATAAGCCTCTGTCTAAAATGGACAACATTGTTAGGAGATTTAAACTATACAGCGATTCTGCACTGCGGCCAACTCCGCCGTCTCTCGCGTTTTTTTTTCTTCAAATCAGCTGCTCTTCATTATTCCTGCTATATTTGACGAGTGATACAAATATGTTTTACCACAAGTTCTTAAGGAAACTGACACTGTTGGACTCGGTTCTAGTTTGACTTCTAACAGAAATAAAATGAAGTAGGCCTACTTTTGCCGTGCACTTTGTGAGTAATCCTCTGTCAGTCCCCTCCTGAGTACATAATGCATGTTTTTCTGCTATCTTTGATGAATGATAAAAATATAATTTTACCATTAGTTCTCAATGAAATTGATACTGTTTGACTTTGTATTAGTTAGCCTACTACTTACAATACATTGAAGTACTTTTACTGTGTATTTTTTGAGAAATACTCTGTCAAAGTCCCCTGCTGAGAACAAAATCAAGCCACTTCTGCTAAGTTTGATGAGGGAATTATTTGTTGTTATTAGTTCTTCGTGAGATTGATCCTGTTGGACTCAGTACTAGTGAAACTACCCCCACAAGTATTATGAAGTACTTACTGTGTACTTTTCCAGTACTCCTCTGTCAATGTCCCCTCCTGAGAACAAGAATGCAAGTTTCTGCTATTTTGAATAAACGTTAAAAAAAACCTTATTCATGAGACTGATATTGTTGGACAGAGTATTTTAAGAGGATGGTAGACTTGATATCAGCAATACTTCCAGGCAGTACTCCGGCAGCAGCATTTGTACCCCTTGGAAAGTCTAGACTGGCCTGGATAGCTGGTCTATCCTTCAGCACACTGACACGCTCTGTCACTCTTGTTGGCCTCTTATGAAGCTGCTGTCTTTTAAAATATGATTATTTCTCTGCTCCTAGTTCATTCCTCGCAGATTCTTCCATCAGTCCCAGTCATTGCATGTCAGTCAGTAGAGCTTTGAAAAATGTGTCCAATTCAACAAAATGTTTTTTTGTGAGTGAAGGCCAGAGCTAAATTATAGATTGTTTGATTGTGTAATTACAAGGTGAGAGAACATAAATCCACATCTTCCTATGAAACACATTTTATTTCCTTTTCCATGTTATACTTATACTTACTTGCATTAGAACATTTGCATGTTGAACTACATGATATCTTCCCCAGCCTCAAGGAAATACAATAAAATAAATGGATTCATAATTTTAAAAAATTGATAAAAATGTATAAATGAATAATGTTGTGTGCAAACATTTCAAATTTAAATATAAAATGAAAAACAAGTTTACTTTTGAAATTATTTCTCACAAAAACCTTTCTAAATAGTAAACTATTAAAAATATGTTGGTCAATATACGTTTTTCTGCCTAAAATAGTTGAAATTGAGCGTAAACTATATCAAACACCACATGAATGGCAATTAACCAATTTTTGCCCGCTATTTAAATTGACTTTGGTTAGTTAATACAAATATTGATATTATATATATATATATATATATATATATATATATATATATATATATATATATATATATATATATATATATATATATATATATATATATATATATATATACATAGGTTACATATATAATTGATGCAGTCTTTCTGAACACTTTTTTTTTTTAAATACCGCAAATGAAGAATATTTAAAAATGTCTGCACAGAGAGTGCCCTAACTTACAGCAGTTGAAAAGATTTGTGAAAGGATACATTTTTCATGGGCTTCAATGGCTCTAGTAAAGGGTGTTTTATGGTTGCTTGTATTATCCTCAGATAGTGGTTTGTTTAAATAACTACTGACATTTTAATAAATATTGCAAATATATCCTGGCCGGCTTAACCAGTGTGTAATTCTTCAAGCACCACAAGATTCAGAGTTTATAAAGTACAATTCTGGGCCATTGATTGTGTAATTTCTCCAAACACATACAGTAAAAATGCCTGTTTTGAAGCCTTAAAATGGTGCAGGAAAAGGACTTTACATTGTTCTATACTTAAAGATAGGGCTATTCAGTTAAGAGAAGAGAAAAAGGAAAGCAAATTGTTATAATGGGTGATGTAACATTAATCAAATCAAATCAAGTTTTATTTATATAGCACATTTACGAACGATTTTTGGTTGAGCCAAAGTGCTGTAGATATAATAAAAATAGCCTACAGTAAAGACACTTTACAGCTAATACAACAACACAGATTGTTCAGAATATCAGTATGAGAAAAACGACACCCTCTATCCTTAGACCCTCACATCGTACAAGGAAAAACTTCCGGAGAAAACCCACAGTTTAAAGGGAAAAAATGGGAGAAACCTCAGGGAGAGCAACAGAGGAGGATCCCTCTCCCAGGACGGACAGACGTGCAATAGATGCCGTGTGTAAATCGAAGAGATAATGCATTTACAACATAGGTCGACCAAATGTTTCGAAATGCATGTGTCTGTAATAAGAAGATGAATCTACGAAGATGTCAACTACAACAAGATTAATGACATATATAATATGAGGTCCTTGGCACTGTGTGATCATGGGGCATCACCCTTACAGCATCAGGACAATATCATATGGAGTCAGACACTGGAAGTGTGCTGGAGGCTGATGCGTTGACTGGGACTGATGGAAGGATGAGGCTGATGAGACTGAAGAATCTGTGACGAACTAGCATCAAGAGGCCAACAAGAGTGACAGAGTGTGTCATTGTGCAGTCTACCATCCTCTTAAAATACTCTGTCCAACAATATCAGTCTCATGAAGAAAGGTTTTTTAACGCTTATTCAAAATAGCAGAGAAACATGCATTCTTGTTCTCAGGAGGGAATATTGACAGAGGATTGTTGGAAAAGTACACAGTAAGTACTTCATAGTACTTGTTGGGGTAGTTTCAGTAGTACCGAGTCCAACAGGATCAATCTCACGAAGAACTAATGGCAGAAGTGGCTTGATTTTGTTCTCAGCAGGGGACTTTGATGGAGTATTTCTCAAAAAATACACATTAAAAGTACTTCAATGTATTGTAAGTAGTAGGCTAACTACAAAGTCAAACAGTATCAATTTCATTAAGAACTAATGGTACAATTTTATTTGAATCACTCATCAAAGACAGCAGAAAAACATGCATTATGTACTCAGGAGGGGACTCTGACAGAGGATTACTCACAAAGTAGCTACACAGCAAAAGTACTTCATTTTATTTCTGGTAGCAGTCAAACTAGAACCGAGTCCAACAGTGTCAGTTTCCTTAAGAACTTGTGGTAAAACATATTTGTATCACTCGTCAAATATAGCAGGAATAATGAAGAGCAGCTGATTTGAAGAAAAAAAAAAACGCAGAATCGCTGTAGGCTATAGTTTACATCTCCTAACAATGTTGTCCATTTTAGACATAGGCTTATTATATTTACAGCCCTTAATAATGTGTCTTGGCCGTTTTCGTTGTTATCGCTAAATTCCCCTTGTTTATAATAATCACCGGTCCTTCAGCAGGATCCTGTAGTGATTCAAAGTGTGATTTTAGCAAATGAGTGCTTTTGTTTTGAAATCTCTTCCGTGAGTTTCGCCCCGCCCCTCGCTCCAAGGAACATTTGACCATTTAGTAAGGTAAAAAGCAAAAACGCCTCTCAGACGCTCTTCCGTTTACGTGTTTAATAAAGAAAAACACGGTATCTGGACCGTAGATACACAGATTATTAAAGTCCTCCACATGCACTGTTGTCTTCATTATAACAAGGGGAGGATAACGGGGAAGATGTATGATAAATGTGTATTGAAACATGCGTATTATACCCCCACAGAAACACAGAAACACGGAAACACAGAAACGCAGAAACACACTTAAATCAAAAAGATGCCATTAAGAGTCACATTTTTAAATATTAAATATATTCTTTAGAAAAAGTATTTGATTTTTCTAGTTTTAACTTTTTGCATACCTCAAAATGTGTCTAAAAGTATCTTGGCAAGAGAAAAAAGCCCAAATCTGCCTATTGTCAGTAAAAAAGTGTTAAAATCATAAACTTGCCTTTTAGAGTCACAGTCTTTAAGAAAATACATTTGTTACAAAGTAATTGACATTCTACCTCATGTTAAGTTTTCAGACAACAAACTGTATCTAAAATTATCTTGGTTGCAGAAAAAAACAAAAATCAGTAAAGTCATCTAAAAAAGTAATGTTAGTCAAGTCAAGTTATCAAAACTGGATTATTTCATCGAAACAGTGTTAAAATCACAAACTCTCCATTTAGTGTTTGATTCTTTAAGAAACTCAATTCATTACAAATCAATGAATATTTTACCAAGTTATAAAGTTTTACATCCAATAAAGCGTAACTATTAGGGCTGTCAAGGTAACGCGTTGCCTACTGGTCTGCTCTACACGGCTGGGAGCAATCTCCAATCAACCACACCTGCAACCTGCTCATCAGCCACACTATGAAAACCTGCAGCCTGCACTCATTCCCTGCCGGATTGTTGCCGTGAACGGTTTGTTTCGTGCCGCTCTACCTTTTTACCAGCATATTCTTTGACAACTTTGCCTGCTTTTCCCTCACACTCATTTTTGTGTCTCTCCCAGGAGGAATCCAAGGCCTTCCACACTCCCGAGACCAGCCAGGCCTCTCTCCCCACCCTGGAACAACTGTTTCCCACTGCCGCCATAACCAACCTCCACTCCCAGCTCCCCTTTTCTAATAAACAAATGTTACTTTCACCAGCTGATTCCGAGTCATCCTTTTACATGTGTTAATAGTCAAATTCCAATAGTTAAGTAAACTATCATAATCTTCCTAATGACCACAGTGGTCAGTCCACTTACCCAGGAATTTTGAGTTGAACAATTACAGGAATATTATGTCTTTATGTTCTAATAATGTAAACATATTTTAGTAAATTGTTACCACAGAACATTTGCTTACTTTTTGTAACATAAACCATGTTATCCTTCTCTAAAATAATAACATTCTGGCAACATAAACAATCTAACTTGCAAAATGTTTTAAGAACAGTAGGGCATAATGTTCTAACAATGTTAGCAAAAACATTTTAAGAATGTTTTTAGAGAATGTTATCCTACCTTTCAGAAGAACATTCTCTGAACCAAAATAAAAGCTTATGCTGAAAATGTTTTAAGAACAGTAGGGCATAATGCTCTAACAATGTTTTCAAAAACATTTTAAGAAGGTTATCACCAAACATTTTAAGAATGTTGTAGCGAATGTTATCCTACCTTTCAGAAGAACGTTCTGGGAACCAAACAAAAACTTCCCGCTGAAAATGTTTTAAGAATAGCTGGGCATAATGCTCTAACAATGTTTTCAAAAACATTTTAAGAAGGTTATCACCAAACATTTTAAGAATGTTGTAGCGAATGTTATCCTACCTTTCAGAAGAACGTTCTGGGAACCAAACAAAAACTTCCAGCTGAAAACGTTTTAAGAATAGGAGGGCATAATGTTCTAACACTGTTATCACCAAACATTTTAAGAATGTTTTTAGAGAACGTTATCCTACCTTTCAGAAGAACGTTCTGGTAACCAAACAAAACATTCCCGCTGCAAACCTTCTTAGAACAATGACTGTAGCATTCTCAGAATGTTTTTAGAACCAAATATTTCTAGCTGGGTAAGTTGTCACAGGCGTCTCGCTGATTAAACCCATATCGATGCGTCTCTTGGCCATTTTTCTTTTTTGAAAGGTGACTTGATGAGTGGAAATGACTGGCTTTTGATCTAGTCTGCACAGATTTCTTTTTTCTTTTTACCTAACAATCTTCTGGCCTCATAGCCAAAGGAAGGGGGGTGTGACAGAAAGGGGGGAGAGACAGGGGGTGTGAGGGGACAGGGTGCGAGACAGTCTCACGCACAATTTCAAAGAGACTGTCTTAATCAACACATAGATTAACATCCAAGGCTTATAAAATGCCGGTGCGATATCATACCGGCATGTTATAACACCTCAACCCTTGTATCAAAGGACATACATCAAAAACGAATTAGACAACAAAGGCTCTACTGCCAGGGTGCTTCAAAGGACAGACATCAGAGGCTAATTAGATTAGACAACAAAGGCTGTACCACACGGGGACATATCGCACCTACACACTATAACACATCACCCCTCACATGTGGGGTGTGACAGGAAGGGGCGGGAGGCAGGGGTGTGAGGGAACGGGGTGCAAGACAGTCTCACGCACAACTTAAAAGAGACTGCCTTAATCAACACATAGATTAACATCAAAGGCTTATAACATGCCGGTGTGATATCACACCTGCCTGTTATAACACCTCAACCCTCACATCAAAGGACAGACATCAAAGGCTAATTAGATTAGACAACAAAGGCGCCATTACAGGGGGGCAAATCACACCTACGTGTGATGACACCTCACCCCTCACATCAAAGGATATCACACCTACGTGTGATATCACCACCTACATGTGAAAACACCTCGAACAAAGGGAGGCGGGACGTAGCTCATTAGCATAATTGGGGGCGGGCCCATCTGTCACTTTTTATGCATACTAATGAGACGAGAGTGGCATCAGTACTACTACTAAGTAGTGCTGCTTACCGGTACGCCGAACCGGTACTGGACTTGTAAAAAGTTTCGGTTCAAGTCCGGTTAAAACCGGAACGTCAGGAACCAGTACTTGGACTCGCAAAAAAAACTAGCACTTACGTATATTCTCCTTTTTGTTCTAAACCATCTAAAACCTTCCATAGATCGAGAAATTTGCGCTGAGAAAAGACGAAAAACATCGTGTCGGCTTCTGATATGGCGGCCATTACTGAACTCACAAAGTCTCGCAAAATATCGCAACTACTCGCGAGATCTGTGTGACGTCAAGGGAAGCTAGCGACGTGATTGGCTTAGACATAGTGGACAGCGTGACATAGATGATAGATGCTTAAGTTAACTATGTATGACATTTGTATCAAAATTGTATGTATGTATGTACATCACTAGGTATGTAGTATGTACTGTATAATGTACACATGTAGAGTTGTAGAAAATACATGGTGTACAGACAGTACAGTACACTCTGACTGTACAGTGTATACTGTATAGTAGGTGTGTAACAGTGTAATGCGTATAGTCTACTCTACACTCTACCTTTCAGCAAAGTTTTAGGGATTTAGGCTCAGTCAGCTCAAGGACTGTTTGGTTACTTTAGTTTGGTAAATGAAATAAATGTTTGAACTTTGTAGTAGTTCACTGTAGGGGCTTCACCAACTAATCGACTAGTCGACTAGTCGACTACCTTTACCACTAGTCGGCGCTGTAGGCCCTAGTCGACTAGTCGTGAAAAAAATGGAGGTAAACGAGGTGCTGCAAAATGCTCCAAAACACGTCCGCCATTCTTATGTATGGCAGTACTTCAACGAAGATGTAACCAACTCCACAGTGAAGTGTCAGTTGTGTACAGCTGTACTGAAGTACAGTGCTATGCGCAACCATCTGAAGATGAGACACCCGCTGCCGACAGCTAGCACTAGCAGTAATGCTAGCACCAGTGAGCAACGGACCGGCGTCAGCACTGAACAGAGGCAAACGAACAGCAAGAAAACACGGGTCAATAGTGATGCGGATGATGAGCTACGGGATTACTGGCCAGCGGACACCGCATATCCCCACAATGGATAATCCACTGGAGTGGTGGGCAGAAAACGTGCACCGCTTCCCCCACTTTCGAGGAGCTACCTGGCTATTCCAGCCACAAGCACCCCGAGTGAGAGGGTTTTTTCCCTGGCAGGCAACACTGTCAGCCGAAAGCGGTCAAGCCTCCTTCCCTCACATGTCGATGCGTTGGTGTTCAAACCAAACCAAAAATATGGAAAGGTGGACGTTATCGTGGAGGACAGCGAATAAAGTGTTTTACGTGGCACTGGATTTACGTGGCATTTATGTAAACAAGAGTTTTTTGCTGTCGATTTTGGTGAGTCCAGTTACTGTTTGTTATTTACTCAGCCATGTAACACAAATTAAAATGCAGTGTTTAATGTTACTGTATGAGTTCCAATATAAAATACAGTTGTACACCTCTCTTTGTGTGTCTTTATTATGACGTAACGACAAGTCGACTAGTCGACTACTATTTTGAAAAATGTGTCGACTAGTAAATATTGGTAGTTGCTGTCATAAGTCATTTGTAGACTAACGGTACGTCCACACAGCAGCTTTCAAAAAATCTTCCAACGCTTCCAACGCTTCTCTGCCCATTGACTTTGAATGGGGATGACGTCACTTTGCCTCGCTTTTTGCCGAACTGCATTGTGGGGAAGCAAAGCGAAGATCTCCAGGATTTCAGGATTCAAAAGTTGAGCAATGTTCAACCTTTGAAGCTGAGCTGGAAGCGTCAGCCAATCAAATCCTGTTTATGCAAATCTGACAGTACAAGCGCTAGCCAATCAAACCGCGTGCAAGCTGGGAGAGCCAGACCGCAGTTAATTTCCTCATATTCCAAACGAGACATTACGGTAGCAAATGACCCGGTTCTTTACAACCAGAACTATTTACCGGGATACAAACCGGATTAACCAGGCATGGAGGGAGGTGGCAGGGACAGTGGGTGAAACTGGTAGGTTTTCGCCTGTTTGGGGATTTTATATCCAGTTTACTTCGTTTAAACATTGTTAGCAAGCATAGACAGTATCTTTAGCCAGCATGGAATGTAGCATAAAATAACACCATAGACATTAATCTCATACATGTTCATCATAGCCCTTCCCGCAGACACTTTACCTCTGCCACATCATAGACTATATTCATCACATTAATGCACACACTGTCATACTCCTTTCTGCACATATTATGAGTGGAGAAGAATCGGGAGTTTTTGCTTTGTATGTCGGGGGCGGGATATTGATGTGATTGGTTGTTGGTCGCGTTGCTCGCAAAAATCCCCAAGCTCTCAGACACGCCCAGCTCCAACATTTTCAAGATGTTTTCAAAGCTGCTGTATGGACGTACCTTAACTGGCAAAAAGTGTTTTTTTTACATTTGTACTTTTTAGAGAAATGTAGACACAAGTTGGAAGGGAGCACAATAAACCCTACAAGTTTGAATTTGAGTTGATTATGAGTTTATTTTCAATTGATAATTAGCTCACAATAAGTTCACTTTAGTTACTCACACATCTTGACACAAGCCATGGGTTCAGGTCCGGACTTATATGTCCGGACCTGAACCTCTGGACTTGTGTCCGGACCTGAACCTGAATGTGAGTCCAGGTACGCAGCACTACTACTAAGTGTAAAAGCAAGATTAAGCATGGCAAGGACCGGCTTTCTACAGCTCAAGAACATCTAGGATATAGCAATGGAAAAAATAAGAATATTGGATACCAATGTTAAATCAGTGTGTCTAATGGTGCAAGCCAATGAAGAATTATTAAAAACAAGGCCAAACAAGATCAGAAATAAGGATTGGTGATTTACCAGCTGCAAGCTGGAAGTTGGACAAATATGGAGATGTAATGAAACCAGTGTCAAAAACCACCAGACTTTGAAATAAAACCCTCAAGTTAAGGTAAAGTTGGCTACAGAACACCTGGTGACGGGATCTCCAGTCAGACATCATGTCACTGGGATATACCTGGTATCAAATAGAAAATAAAAACACATGCCTCTGCTCTGTCGCTGGTTTATGCTCCAGGATTGACAGACCATAGTAAGTAAGTGTTTTGCAGGATATTGAATACTCTCAACTCTAATGTGCTTAACCATGCCAGTCATTTGTGGGTCTATTGTTGAAAGGCTATGCTGTGAAGCCAAATATTTTTCAAACCTCAGAATTTCCCAAAGCATGTGGTTGATGTTTTTTTCAGGGGAGCAAAGCCTTCATGGGAAAGTTATTTTTTAAAATATCAAATCTGAAATGTGTATTTACTAGGGGTTCACGATTCGATTTGATTTCTTGGGGTTGATCCAAAACAATTCGCGATTCAAAATAGCTCAGGAGCGGACAGCGAGAGGTGGATTTACTGGTGGGTGTCCCTGGATGCTGGAAATAGACTAAGTGCCATGTTAGCGGGTTATTAAGAAGCTCAGTAGTCCGCCCTGTGAGGCGTGAAGAGCGGACAGAGTGAAGAGGATTTCCTGGTGTGTTTCCCCTGTATGCTGCCAACACGTTTTCACGCCCCTCCCCGTCACTCTATTACGGACAGGGTATCCCTTGGAAGTCAGTTTTCAACGGGCAGGGCGTCCCATTGACTTGCATAGAGCTCCCTGAACGTTGGTAATAGAGGAGTTGGGATCGCGGCGAAATGCTCTCCGCAGATCCATTCTCACAGCATTTATCAACGCAATATCAAGCCACACTTATTGTTTTTACTTCTTTATTTTAATTGAATAATGTAGGACTTTTGTTGCCGTCAGTTATGGGGAGAGTAGGGGCTCAGAATACTGAAATCTATATTGTTTCATCGTTTTTTTCCTTCTAATTTTGTATTCTTTTCTAAACCACACACTGTTATTTACTCAACAATAACAAATAATTATCCTTATGTTTATTTATTTGTTTGATTAATAAACACAAGTTGAAGTCCGTCAGGACCGAGGGTCGGAGCAGCTCATAGTAGTTGCTTTAGAGAATTTTACACCCGGAAGTAAGTATTCTCTCCGCTATGTTTGAAAAACCCTGTGATAGTCCTCAAGCTCTGTGATTGGATGTTTGAGTGTGCGCCGAGGGTTACGCCGAGTGTCGAACAACACTTTGAAATGGGATGGAACCACAGCAGACTGTCCAAAACTGAACGGGTCCACCCCGTTGAAGAAACAGAATCATATAAGAACATCAGGATTCATAGAGCTAAAACATTTCAAGTGCTACTCAACTGGCTTTAGATAAGCCAGTCCTTTATTCGTATACAGGTGCTTTGTTAGTAATTATATCGCGTGGAGTCGAAAGAGATAAGATATACTGTATTGATCCTAAGTTGGAAACATTTGCGTTACATCAGCATGTGTAACAGTTGTAAATATGCAGTGGTGTTTATTTGTAAATCATTTAGTATAATCACACAAATTCTGTGTTTTATATTTACTAATTCTGTGTTCTTTATTTATTGATTGTTCAATACCTGAGAAGGTCGGAGATGAAAAACCTGGGTCGCATGTTCCTCAACAGTGCATTACAAGACATCTATCAATATATGTGTATACCTCCACCATTACACTGTCATATTCTGCACATTTCTTATACTATCTACATACATCTTATAAGAGTATAATAATATCAGTTAAAATAAGTGCTTAAATATAAAGTAGTTAGCATTGCAGGAAAGCAATATATTAGTACTTTGTCTGGCTTAATATTTATACCCCCAAAGCTTTTTTCTTATTCAAAATAAGTCCTTAATGTTTAAATAAAGCCTTATTATTTTGTCTGTCTGTGTCTCCTATTAATATCTAATAATACAAATAATACATTTCAATTACGTGCTTTAACCACCAGGTGTCAATATACCGATTGAATCAAATATAAAATTCAGCCAAATTAGTATTGATACTGCAAGGAGACGTATTGTGTGAAGAGAAATTTAAGATTTAGTTTGATTGCTGATATATTTATGATCCACGTCACATATTCAGTTGTCGGCAGGCCGAATCATGTAGACAGCCAGTCACCCTCTGTGAGGCAGAGTCAGACCAACATTTGCGCAGCGTTGCGTTCACAATACATACATAAAAAAAAAGATTCCTCAGGCCAGCAGGCCGCTTAACAGGCCAGGCCATCGGGAAACCTCCCGGTCCTCCAGATGGCCAGTCCGGACCTGATTAAAATGCCGTTATGTGATGACCTTCAAAGAGAAAAGCAAGCACACTCGGAATAAAGTATTTTATTTTTTAAAAAAGTTTTCGGATTTCACATCAAGAGGAAGTCCCAACCCAGTCTCACGGCATTTCGTGTTATAGTCACAAAATTTAATCAATTGATTCGTGTTCACCAACATGATCTTGATCTTTTTCTCCGGTCGGGTCATGGAAGACCGGAAGCTGTGTGGTTCATAAAAACATGTTCTTACTCAATATCAAGCCAAAATTATTGCTTTTATTTTAAATCGTATAATTTCGGACTTTTGTTGCCGTAAGTGAGGAAAAAAATGGGGCTCAGAGCCTCAGAATACTGAAATCTGTATTTTTTCCTTCTAATTTGTTAATCTTTTCAAAATAACACACTGTTATTTACTCACCAATAACACACATTTATCCTTGCTTTTATTTATTGGTTTAATTCCATAATCTCGGGCTTTTTTGGCGTCCGTCGGGAACTGAATTTCAAAATAAAAATAACCGGAAACAGACGTAGGCCTCTAGGAGTTTAGGATGGCCGAAGACACTACACTACCCATAATCCCCAGCTATCGTTTAGGACTACAGTCCCCGTGATTAATCTTCAAGCTCTGGGATTGGATGTTGGAGTGGCATTGCGCCAAGGTTACGCCGAGCGTCAAACAGCTGTTTGAAATGGAACGAAACCACGCCGGACTATCCAAAACTGGAATCGAATGCCCCCCCAGAACATGCTGGATATTGTGTTTCGCAAAATGTTCTATGGGACGTCTCTACTGAACGTTTTAGTTTTTCCCACAATTCCAAATCGATTTGATTTCCATTTAATCGACCTGTGAAGAAGCCTCTGTCAATGGGAAAACATATTTCTGGGCCCAGTGACGTCACGGACTGATACAGGAATTCTAGTACCGCCGTTTGCCCACTACGAAAATATTTTCCTCAGTCCGGAGCACTTCCTGGGGGTTGCTGTAGATATACAAATCGTTTTTATGATTTACCCATGAAAAAACAAAGACCAACCCCTCTCACTCAACAGCTTCATTCCAGATGGGCATGTGAAAACATTTATTTATTGGAATGATCAGATGTGATGAAGGGGAAAAAGAAGAACCCTCTGTGAGTGCCCTCTTGATTAAAGTCACATGCTTGATTTCCCAACCTTTGTTTCTCTTGTCCTGTTTTCTTAAGCTCAACAGCCAATCTGAGTGATTCCTCTCTACCCACGATTTTAAGAAACTCAATCTGTCATTGTCAGGGGGAAAACATCTCTGGTGATGCTCAACATTTTCCATTACGAGACCATTATATTGTCCAAAAGCATTTCCAAATTAAAGTGAGCAAGTATCCAACTAGCCAACCAACACTTAATGTAAGAATCAATCAATCAATCAATCAATGTTTATTTATATAGCCCAATATCACAAATGTTACATTTGTCTCAGTGGACTTCACAGTTTGTACAGAATATCAGTATGACAATACGACACCCTCTGTCCTTAGACCCTCACATCGTACAAGGAAAAACTTCCAGAGAAAACCCCACAGTTTAAAGGGAAAAATGGGAGAAACCTCAGGGAGAGCAACAGAGGAGGGATCCCTCTCCCAGGACGGACAGACGTCCAATAGATGCCGTGTGTAAATTGAAAAGATAATACATTTGCAACATAGGTAGTCAAAATGTTTGGAAATGCATGTGTGTATAATAAGAAGATGAATCCACGAGGATATCCATCCAGGACTTATGATCCAGGACCACAGCCACGACTCAAGATCCAGGACTCGCAATCCATGACACAGGACCGCAGGATCATCCATGACTCCGGATCCCGGCGTATATAGACACCAAAAAGAAAGAAATGTGGGGAAGCTGGGTTAATCGGAACATGAGAGTACACAGGTATAGACAGAGAGAAGGAAGAAGTAAGATGTCCCCCGACAAACTAAGCCTATATCAGCAAAACTAGGGGCTGAATCTAATCAGCCCTAACTATAAGCTTTATCAAAAAGGAAGGTCTTAAGCGCACTCTTAAAAACGGATAGGGTGTCTGCCGTCCGAACACAAACTGGAAGCTGATTCCACAAAAGTGGAGCTTGATAAGAAAAGGCTCTGGCTCCCATTGTACTTTTAGAGACTCTAGGAACAACCAACAACCCTGCATTCTTGGAACGCAATGCCCTAGTAGGACAATAGGGTATAATGAGTTCTTTAAGGTAAGATGGCGCCTGCTCATTAAGGGCTTTGTAGGCGAGAAGAAGAATTTTAAATTCTATCCTGTGTTCTATAGGGAGCCAGTGTAAGGCAGCCAGAACAGGAGTAATGTGGTCCCTTTTCCTAACTCTGGTTAGTACACGAGCTGCAGCATTTTGAATCAGCTGAAGCGACTTGACTGACTTCTTGGTACACCCTGATAATAAGGAGTTACAATAATCCAGCCTTGAAGTAACAAATGCATGGACTAGTTTCTCTGCATCGTTTTGAGGCAAGATATGCCTGATTTTTGCAATGTTACGTAGATGGAAGTAGGCGGTCCTTGAAATTGATTTTATGTGGGTGTTAAAGGATAAATCCTGATCAAATATAACACCAAGATTCCTTACAGTCTCACTGGAGGTCAAATTAATGCCATCCATAGTTAATATATCTTTAGATAATTTGTTTCGTAGATTCTTCGGGCCAAGTACAATAACTTCAGTTTTGGTCGTGTTTAACATCAAAAAATGTAAGGTCATCCACGTTTTTAAGTCCTTGAGGCAGTCTTGAATTTTATTTAGATGATTAATTTCATCAGGCTTGATTGATAAATATAGTTGAGTATCATCCGCATAACAATGAAAGTTTACAGAATGATTCCTTATAATATTGCCTAACGGAAGCATATATAGGGTGAACAAAATAGGTCCAAGCACTGAGCCCTGTGGCACTCCATGGCTAACTTTGGTTTGCATGGAAGATTAATCGTTGACACGTACAAACTGAGAGCGTTCAGATAGATAGGACCTAAACCAGCCTAAAGCAGTTCCCTGTATGCCAACTAAGTGCTCTAGTCTTTGCAATAGGATATCATGGTCGATAGTATCAAATGCAGCACGAAGATCGAGCAAGACAAGAATAGAGACAAGTCCCTTGTCAGAGGCTATTAGAATGTCATTTGTGACTTTAACCAGAGCTGTCTCTGTGCTATGTTGTGTTCTAAAGCCAGACTGAAAATCTTCAAATAAATCATAGTTTTTTAAGTAATCACACAGCTGTTTTGCGACTGCTTTCTCAAGAATTTTTGAGAGGAACGGAAGATTAGAAATAGGTCTATAGTTGGCTAAAACCTCTGGATCGAGGTTGTGCTTTTTAAGAAGCGGTTTTATCACTGCTACTTTGAATGATTTTGGAACATAGCCTGATAATAAAGACATATTCATAATATTTAATAAAGAAGTGCTAATTAATGGAAAAACTTCTTTTAACAGCTTAGTTGGAATCGGGTCTAAGATACACGTTGATGGTTTAGAAGAGAGAATCATTGAATTTAATTGTTCAAGGTTTATGGCTGAAAAGCATTCTAGTTTGCTATCTAGTGTAATATTATTAGAACTTACGTTTCCGGGAGCTGTTGATAACACTATACTGGTCAAAGGCAAGAGGTCATTGATTTTGTTTCTAAGAGTAACAATTTTATCGTTAAAAAAGCATATAAAATCATTACTACTGAGTGCTATGGGAATAGAAGGCTCAGTCGAGCTGTGGCTCTCTGTCAGCCTGGCTACAGTGCTGAAAAGAAATCTTGCATTATTCTTATTCTCATCTATTAATGAAGAGTAGTATGCTGCTCTCGCTTTACGCAGTGCTTTCTTATATTCATTGAGAGTAATATGCCAAATTAAACGAGATTCTTCAAGTTTAGTGGAACGCCATATCCTTTCAAGTTGTCTCGACTTTTGCTTTATTTTGCGGGTTTCGGCATTATGCCATGGAGCTAATCTATGTTGTTTTATTTTCTTCTTTTTCAAAGGAGCAACAGAGTCTAATTTTATTCGCAGCGCATCTGTAGCACTATCAACAACATGATCAATTTGGGGTGGTGTACATTTTGTATAAGTTTCCTCCCCTACATGCAGACATGCTATCGAGTTAAGTATTGGTGGAATCTCTTCCTTAAATTTGGCTATAGCACTAACAGATAGGTTTCTGCTGCAGGAGCTTTTGGCTAATGCTTTGTAGTCTAGTAACAGTACTTCAAAAGTTACTAAGAAATGGTCGGATAAAGCAGGATTATGCGGTTCGACTAATAGTTGCTCAATTTCAATACCATAAGTCAGAACAAGGTCAAGAGTGTGATTATAGCAGTGGGTTGGTTTATTTACACTCTGACAGAAACCAACAGAATCTAATATAGAGTTAAATGCAACAGTAAGGCTATTTTTATCATCGTCAACATGAATATTAAAGTCACCTACGATAATTACTTTATCTGTTTTAAGTACCAAAGCTGATAAAAACTCAGAGAATTCTGATAAGAATTCTGAATAAGGACCTGGTGCACGGTACACTGTAACAAATAAGATTGGCTGCAAAGTTTTCCAGGTCGGATGCGTAAGACTGAAAATGAGGCTTTCAAAGGAGGTATAATTTAATTTTTGTTGAGTATTGATAAGTAAATTTGAGTCAAAGATTGCTGCAACTCCACCTCCTCGGCCCGTGCCTCGGGCAATATGAGTATTGATATGGCTGGGTGGAGTGGCCTCATTTATGCTGACATATTCTTCATGTCTCAACCAAGTTTCAGTGAGACAGCATATATCAATATTATAATCTGATATTAAATCATTTAACAGTATTGCTTTAGATGCTAGAGATCTTATGTTTAAGAGACCACATTTAATCTTCCTGTTTTGTTGCACTGTAGTAGTTGTTACATTTACTTTTATTAGGTTATTATGTATGACACCTCTATTAGGTTTTACCTTAAATTGTCCTTGGGCAGACACACACACCGTTAATATTGGGTATTTTATTGGGGTCGGGATTCCTATGGATGACTGCCTAGGAGAGAGCGCAGAGAAGCCTGTAAGACTGCGACTCTGCCTCCTGGTCTCAACTCCAGTTTGTCATGGATTAAGTCCACAGAGCCCTGAAATGTTTGCCGAAATGAGATTTGCACCTTCCAAAGTAGGATGAATGCCGTCTCTCTTAATCAGACCAGGTTTTCCCCAGAAGGCTGTCCAATTATTCACGAAGCCCACATTGTTTGCTGGGCACCACCAAGACAACCAGCGCTGAAATGATGATATGCGGCTATACATGTCATCATTGATCAGATTGGGGAGGGGACCAGAGAAGATTACGGTGTCCGACATTGTTTTAGCATAACTACACACCGACGCCACATTAAGTTTGGTGCATTCTGATTGGCGTAAACGAACATCATTACCACCGACGTGAATAACAATCCTACTGTATTTACGTTTATTTTTAGCCAGCAGTCTAAGATGCGCCTCAACGTCGCCCGCTCTGGCCCCCGGAATGCATGTGACTGTGGACGCTTCGGTCTCTAAATTCACGTGTCTCATAATAGAGCTACCAATAACCAGAGTTGGCTTCTCAGCGGGTGTCTCGCTGAGTGGGGAATATCTGTTAGATACGTGAACGGGTTGGTGGGGACCTGCGGGTTTCGCGTTATGCCCCTTCTGAACAGTCACCCATTCTCCCTGCTGCTCGGGAGTTGCCGGGGGACGGCTAAGAGGAGCTACCTTTTGCCGGTCCGCACCGGCTAACATGGGCTTTACTGTAGCTGAGTGATTTTCTAAGATGCGGAGCCGGGCTTCTATGGCTATGATTCCCGCCTCCAACCTAACAACTATACTACATTTAACACATGTATCGGTACCAGTAAAGGAGGTAGGGGAGTAACCAAACATGAGACAGTTAGAGCAGGAAATAGCACCCGAGGGTGGGGAAAGAGCCATGGCTAGCTATCAAGCTAAAGTAGCCAACGTTAGCAAACCCGAAAAGAGTGTAGGCAACTGTGGAGTTACAGTCGCTAAGAGAAGGAGAGTTTGTGAGTGCTTAAGCTGTAGTAACGTGTGATTACAACGTCAGGCAGTTGCCGTGATCAAGAGTTTTAAAACGATCGATTAAGTTAAGATAACAAGCTATCAGCAACAGAACAGGCACACGGGAATCTTTATAGAACAACGTCAAGTTCATCGATAATCTGTGTTAAAATAAGGAATGGATTGAACCTGAACTTCCCGAGTAGTATTTCTCTTCAACAATATTTTACTAGCAGATTTCATAAATATATGTGAATTTTAGTTAACAAAACTATGTATTCCTATTCCTACTGTAAACTGTGTTCGTTATTCTCCCGTCCAGGAGAGAAGCTTTAAAAGGAGACTAAATGGAGTCTCTGTGAAGGTTCAATTGGGTACTTTAATTAAAAAAGGCTCGGGTATGTCACAAGCATGATATTGTTCAGTCAGACAAACAGCTGTGATCCGCTCCTCGTTAGGGAAGAGAAGAGAGCGAATCCCTCGTCCGGTGCTGTTATATATATCCTCTGCTGGCTCCTCCCCGCCAGCCGGCTCGCCTCGTCTCCAATGTCCGTTGTTGCGTTTAAACAGAGGATTGGTACTTTTCACATTCAATATATGCTTAACACGCCTTTTCTCCTCATATTCTCTTTCATCACTTTTCATGTAACACATTCTAAACGCTGTAATCAATACTCTAAAAAATACAGAAAATACTTCACGGCTGGTTTGGTTTCCGGTCATTCCGGATGTTGTCACATGCTACTCTCGTCTGTAAACAATAATGTATTCAAATAAACTGTACCTTCATTTAATATTCAGCATGGTAGTATCTCGACATCTATACACAAGTTATTGAGCCGTTTCCGCTCTACATCCTGAACTCCTCCCTTCGATGCAATGCACTTCCGTTTTGGCGGACTGGGTTTGTTTTGCTAGCTAGCTCCGTTGTGCCGACAAAGCACTGATATCGCAGAGACAAAGAGGATATAACAATTACAACATGAAGAAAAGTGGTTCGGGAACTACGTGTGCGGTAGTTGGTTGCAATCACTCGAGAAAGCACCTGAACGAGTGGTTAGATAGAGAGTGCTACGACCACAAACCAGCACCCAGCACCCAGCCATGTTGTTCATTAAATACAGATAAACACAACAAATACTGCATGCATTGTATTTTTTAATATTATATATGAATATTTTCATAGTGATGTAATTGTGTGGGCTGCTTTTATATTTTAATTTGTAATACCTGTTAGGATTAAACATGTGATCTTTCTTGTTGAAGCCATTTCTTTAGTTTCCTCTCAACAATTAATTCATTCAGTGTTATTTATGTACAGTATGAGCTTAATATGAATGATGAACTGTGTTAAAAGAAATTGTAGCACTCTAAGGAACATATGAAATGCAATAATGCAATAACAGTGCAATAATGAAATTAAATTACATCAAACTTTATTTTCACTCAAACAGTACAGGCACATATGATATATTGCACAGCATAAAGAGATCATGTAAATTGTGCATTATGTAAACAACAGACAACTGTTGGCTCCTGTGGGCATGACCTAAATAAGGCAGTTTATTTTGGTTTTAAAATGCTGAGATATTTACTGGAGAACTGTAACCTTCCCTCAACAAAATCGTCAACAATTTTCGGGAGCATGTGGGCAAAGTAGAATGTGCGCAGCCTTATGATATGCCTTCAGACTGTCCATTGCTTTTCCATCTATTGCCATGGATTGAACGAAGTAGGAGCAAATTTTGCTGTATGTTATGCTGGGCCACGTCGTCATGTTATCCTCCCAGTTTTGCACTGAATTCGGGTGGGGGAGAGTAACGCCATCTCCAGTCAAAGAAGTAGAATCGTGTTCCCAAGCTATCATCACTGTTAGCATCGAAATCGCTGTGTTTACACCAGTGCCCGTCTGACTGTTTACACCGGTTTACACCGACAGACGCTGTGCAAAAGACTTCCGGCGGAAATGAAGTGCATTTGTGTAGGGTTATGGCGCTACCCGTGTTTTGGCGCGTAAACTTGTCTATAGTTGTAGTGTTAAATCAGTAGGTTTCGGTTTGCACCACTCCATGTCATTTCGCTACTAAATTCACCTCTTTAAGAAATTGTAAATTTATCACATGCTAACTGCCAACCGGAGTTAAAAGAGTTTCAGAATAAAGCTTAACAGCTGGTTGTGCACAAGAATTTCTGTTTTTTCAGTATAAAACAGCATTTAAACTGACGGCATGTTTAAACTACATTTCCCCATTAAAACATTGATTTTAATTTCTAACACTACCTCGAAGGTAAAGAAAACTGATTGGAGTTATTTTGGTTTATCTTTTAAATTGATTTAAAGTGGTTTTATGGTGGCTATTTTTGTTATCTGTACATGGATTTAAATGACATTTGTTTTTTCTTTCTTCTTCTACATTTGAGGTATTGTGTTGTCTTTTCATCCCCTGTATATCTATCTATATATATGTATTTTTATTTTGTATATTTGAGGACTTTGACCAAGGGCGATTTGATTGGATATCTAAAGGAAGGGGTATTTTCTTCCCTTTTCCGGACTTTGAATCAGCTTTGGTTGGACATCACAGCTGATTCCAGATTACAGCCAGATTACAAGGACTGTTTCTCTCATAACTAAATAACTTTGTCTGTTGTAAATGGTAGTGAGTGTGATCAGTTTATAAAGAAATTCATCCAGATTTGCAAGATTCTAAAATGGCTTTGCATTGGCCTCGTCTGTGTGACATGGGTTGTCTGTTCTGGAATCCTTACTGAACACTTTAATTGTCGACATGTGCCTTGTAGTAGTTTGATTTATGGGAAGAGCATCATGTTATTGTTGTAAGAAGCCATGTTTCAGTGAAACCTCTGAATCAGCAGCAGAGAAAATAAAGGACACTGAACGGATGTGTCCAAGGAAAATTGCTGATAAGATGTCTGGACGGCAGAGCAGAGCTAAAAGCAAAGGTGCATTTTTGAGTGGCCTTGGATGAGCCTGAAACTGAAAAATATTTAAAAGAGACTTTGGAGACAGTGAGAGAACTAATGAATTGCTTATGCAAACAGGGACTTGCCAAGGACTATATAACAAGAGTAGTTGTGGGATTTTCAAACAGAAATCAGACTCATGCTCTTTAATTTTGTCATAGTTTTTTGTAAACTGATGTACAAAAAACTTTAAGAAGTTTCCGGTACGTAGAGATGCAAGATGCCGACACAGATTCCAACACTCCTGGATTATGAAACAATTCAGTTTAGTGCTAAATTGAAGGTTATTTATTTTCATTAAAGTAGCAACAAATCAAAACTATAAAAAAACTGATTTAAAAAAAGGATGCAATCAAATTAAATAACAAAAAAAACTAAAAGTAACTCATACTATGAAAACTAGCCCACATCTGGCCCACAAACAAACTATTTGTGCAGTTGGAAGTATCGCTCTTCATTTTTGGCAGCTGCTCCTGTCTTTCTTTATTTGCCTTGTAAACCAAAACACTTTAAACACGATACACTTTGTATTCCAAACTTCTCTCTGCCAATGGAAGTGCAGCAGGCAGATGATTTTTACAAGACTACAGCTTTGTTATCGGCATAGAACGGTTTTTGGCTTGAACACAAGCTGCATAAGCACTCCTAAGAGCCTACTTCTTAGGACAACTGAGGTAAAAGTCGTTAAACCTTTTGCCGGCAGCAAGGTGTCATGTGACGAAGAACAACCAGTCACAATCTGCAGATTTCTTTCCTTTCTTCTCTAAATATCAGTCTTTGGTATATACAGTGGGGCAAACAAGTATTTAGTCAGCCACCAATTGTGCATGTTCTCCCACTTAAAAAGATGAGAGTCCTGTAATTTTCATCCTAGGTATACCTCAACTATGAGAGAAAAAATGAGAAAAAAAACCCAGAAAATCACATTGTCTGATTATTAAAGAATTTATTTGCAAATTAGGATGGAAAATAAGTATTTGTTCAATAACAAAAGTTAATCTCAATACTTTGTTATATACCCTTTGTTGGCAATGATCGAGGTCAAAGGTTTTCTGTAAGTCTTCACAAGGTTTTCACACACTGTTGCTGGTATTTTGGCCCATTCCTCCATGCAGATCTCCTCTAGAGCAGTGATGTTTTGGGGCTGTCGCTGGGCAACAAAGACTTTCAACTCCCTCTAAAGATTTTCTATGGAGTTGAGATCTGGAGACTGGCTAGGCCACTCCAGGACCTTGAAATGCTTCTTACGAAGCCACTCCTTCGTTGCCCGGGTGGTGTGTTTGGGATCATTGTCATGCTGAAAGACCCAGCCACGTTTCATCTTCAATGCCCTTGCTGATGGAAGGACGTTTTCACTCAAAATCTCACGATACATGGCCCCATTCATTCTTTCCTTTACACGGATCAGTCGTCCTGGTCCCTTTGCAGAAAAACAGCCCCAAAGCATGATGTTTCCACCCCCATGTTTCACAGTAGGTATGGTGTTCTTTGGATGCAACTCAGCATTCTTTCTCCTCCAAACACGTCCAGTTGAGTTTATACCAAAAAGTTCTATTTTGGTTTCATCTGACCATATGACATTCTCCCAATTCTCTTCTGGATCATCTAAATGCTCTCTAGCAAACTTCAGACGGGCCTGGACATGTACTGGCTTAAGCAGGGGGACACGTCTGGCACTGCAGGATTTGAGTCCCTGGCGGCGTAGTGTGTTACTGATGGTAGCCTTTGTTACTTTGGTCCCAGCTCTCTGCAGGTCATTGACTAGGTCCCCCCGTGTGGTTCTGGGATTTTTGCTCACCGTTCTTGTGATCATTTTGACCCCAAGGGGTGAGATCTTGCGTGGAGCCCCAGATCGAGGGAGATTATCAGTGGTCTTGTATGTCTTCCATTTTCTAATAATTGCACTCACAGTTGATTTCTTCACACCAAGCTGCTTACCTATTGCAGATTCAGTCTTCCGCCTGGTGCACGTCTACAATTTTGTTTCTGGTGTCCTCTGACAGCTCTTTGGTCTTGGCCATAGTGGAGTTTGGAGTGTGAATGTTTGAGGTTGTGGACAGGTGTCTTTTATACTGATGACGAGTTCAAACAGGTGCCATTAATACAGTTAACAAGTGGAGGACAGAGGAGGCTCTTAAAGAATAAGTTACAGGTCTGTGAGAGCCAGAAATCTTGTTTGTTTGTAGGTGACCAAATACTTATTTTCCATCTTAATTTGCAAATAAATTCTTTAAAAATCAGACAATGTGATTTTCTGGATTTTCTTTTCTCATTTTGTCTCTCATAGTTGAGGTATACCTAGGATGAACATTACAGGCCTCTCTCATCTTTTTAAGTGGGATAACTTGCACAATTGGTGGCTGACTAAATACTTTTTTGCCCCACTGTATGTAGGAGAAGTTGATTTTAACATTCTCCAGTTCTTTCACTAAATAGATTTCTGAGTGCCCCTGAGAAAATGTTATATGATCATTAATATTATCTGGAAACGTGACCGGCACACTTACACACATTAATACAAACAGAGCGGAGCAGACTAGAGACATAAATTGCTGTCTGACAGACATTATTTCAATTCACATTGAAAAAACAACTAGAAAAAGAGTCTAACCTCCTCGAGGGGGGTCCGGGGGCATGCTCCCCAGGGAAGATTTGTTTTAATGTTGAAGTTAAAAGCATCAATCTGGTGCACTTTGAGAGCAACATTAAGAGATCTATAGATACATCTCAACACCCATATGAAATAGAACTGTAAGCAGATTTAGTTTTTCTTTATGGATATTTTACAAATCACTCCCCTTTCAAACTGTATTCTTGTTTATTAGTAACAACTTTTTTTTACTGTCATATAGTATTTTATACCTGTTTACTTTATTCTCTTATTTTTGTATAACTATGATCATAAAGATGTGCCTCACTGCACATTTACTTCACTGGTTGGAGAAAAAGCTTCTTATATTCGTTAGCATAGCTAGCTAACCAGATGCTAATAACAACAAAGTTATTGACTGTATGATCAGTATGACAGATGAACAGATCGCCACTGGGCTTTCAACTAAAGACACAGCCACGCAAAAACTGTGGCATGTGTACGGCTCCTTATGGGTACTGACATTTGTGAAGTCCCGGCCCGGAGCCGCGTTCTGGTGCCCTCCGTCAGCACTAAACCCCTGTCACGAGACATATACCACGTGATGACACGTTAGGCTCGTGTTGTGTTCAAGGACCCTGACCTTGGCCAGGAAGAACAGAGGCACTCGCTTGTTTAATTCTTTTGCGTTCTAGATTTTCTTTTTTTTGCGTGTGTTTATAAATTACCTCGAGGGCCTTATCAAATGATCTCGCGGACCGTATACGGCCCGGAGGCCGGAGGTTCCCCACCCCTGATTTAGGGGCTAATAAAGTGTTCAGACTGTGAAGTGAATTTACCCCAAAAGATAAATAACAAAAGATTTACAGACCTCACTTTCCCAATTTAGGTTAATGGGAAACGTTTCTTTGGCCATATGTAGGGTTGCGAACCAAAACTCGGTTCCAGATGAGAACCGATCAGAAAATACCGGGTACCCATACAAAATACACAATTTTGGTTCTGCTTAACGATTTGTAAACGCGGTAGACCCTGTATTCCACCGGGTCCGTCTGCACCGCAGTGACCCGGTGGAATACAGGGTCAGGGCGGACTGGCCATCTGTGTGTTCTGGAGAATCACAGAATGGCCGGTGCCGGCCGTCAGCGTACCGAGCCGGCCGGCACCGCCCTTAATATTTTTAAACGGCATCATGTAAGTTGCGCTGACAGGCGACAGAGGTCCACAGTTGCCCCGCAGCGAGGCTCCCCCCGCCCTCCCGTAGACAGTTCACGAGCTCAGTCACTTCATAACACCAAAGATGGATCGTGGTAAACGCTCTAAAGTGAGGCTCCACTACACTAAAAAATAAAAAGATAAGGCACAGTGTAATGCCTGTTAATAGCTTGCCACAGGCATAGTTCAGTTAAAATAAAGCACAGCTATTGTGCAATACATTTGTATTGCATGTATATTTTTTATTTGTAAAAATGTCAGTTAAAGCTTAAAAGAATAAAGATATTTTTGTTATCCAATCGTTTGACTTTGTGACACTGACAATTGAGCGGCCCGACCAAGCAAGGAGGCAGAGGCAGAACGTCCAAAAATATAACCCGGTGTGGGCATTTATTAAACTTGAGCACAGGACACAGCCTCAATCTTGCTGTACCCGTGAGCACAGTCACCAGCCACAAGGATCTCAAACAATTCTCCCAAACAGAAGAACCCCAGAGCCTAAATACAGTACACACACTAATCAATCCACAAGACACAGGGGAGGGAGGAGGAGACAACACAGGGCACCAGGTGAACACAATCAACCACGACGAAGCTATACAACCCGTAACGGAGGCCGAGATCTATGGGCCCAGAGATCACCTCTGTGACAGACCTCTTTCTTTTACAATTTTGGAATTGAAACGGGGAATCGATAAGAACCGGAATCGATAAGCACAAACTGAATCGGAATCGATACATTTAAAACGATACCCATGATACTGAGGTTGTAGTACAACCATTTGGCTACAACAACAATCAGCTTTTGGCAGTGTATAAGGGAAGTATCCGATTCAGACACAGCATGGGTCTCAAATGACACAGCTGGCTCTCTCCAGAGGTGGTGGTGCAGCTACACTGAGCAGCAGCCTCTCCAGGGTGGACCAGTAGCACCACCAACCACACCTCTCATATTTGAGCACAAAGTGTATTGTGTGTATAAAATATTAATTGTTACATGTCCAATATATGTAATGCAAAGGGCTTTGAGCATCTGGAAAAGCGCACAAATAAATGTAATTTATTATTAAAATCGGTGTATAAAGGTCATATTGGTGAACAAAATAAATATCTTTGTTAAAATGAGTATGATATGTACAACTCTAAATACACACACTTGTTTTCAGTGTGTAAGGAGGACACTGAACTGAATAAAGAGGGCACAGACAGTAAACGAAGTAGCTGAGTTTCCGTGTAGTGTAGGACTTCCTCATTTTTTCAACTTTCTCATATAATCTTTTGCCAGAACACACTGACTCGATTCTCCTGAAAATATCTTTGCTCTACAAATGGTTTCAACAGCGAGTGATTGACAGCTGCCTCCGCTGGAATTAGCGCTCAGGTATAACTCTAACACTAACAAACACCATACCTCAGTCTGTGTCTGTTTCTTATCTCCTGTCTGTATCTGGGAGATGAAGAAACACATAAAATCAGACAAAAGCCATATTGTCCAACTCTGGCAACTGAAAGTGATCCCAAAATGCGCCAAAAGAATGAAAGGTGTTTTCCACAAGCTTCTCTTTGACAAATAAGCATTGTTTGAAAATTGGCAGCAGGAAGCTGATTCCTCCTTGCAATACATTCTTTATTATTGTGACCAACACCCAACACCTGACTTCCACCTCCAGTCCTTATTAAACCAATAAATTGTTGATGGCATGACACCTGCTCTGCGAGAGGGAAACAGAAAAAGTATGTCTTCACTGTGAAAATAATCCTCAGTGGCTCTTTCTGCAAACACAATAGACATATGTCTCCCTAGATGTCCATTCTATAGTTGTTCACTTCAAACATGTATTTTTAGAAGTATTGTGTCATGTATTTTTTAAAGAGGGTTTCAAGTAGGATCCAACAAAATGGCAGAAACTTGTTTTAGCCTGCGCAATGCCACCTGTTCAAGATGAAGTAAACCATTTGATCACAATCATAATCAGCCTTCTTAAATTGCCGTAGAAAGTTCTGATTGTGAAAAAAATGTCACAAGAGAGTACAAAGGCACACACACACCTGCTGTCAGTAAGCAGCAGAAAATTAGTAAGGTCAGTGTTCAGAAAATATTCATATAGATATAAAATATGTAATATTTTCAGAGTAGCGCACTGGGAACACGTGCGCAGTATGTACATTTCAATAGTGTTTTAAAATCTCACACGGCTGTGTCCTCAGTGGAAGTGACCATCGCCGTTGTTAGTTAGCTAGTTGGTTAGCTCATGTAACCTCTGTCCTGTAGCCAAAATGGCTGTCATTAAGTCTAAGAAGTGTGTTATGAGTGCAACATCCGGACACTCATTGTGCATTTTTGCAGTACTTATACACTCAAATCATCAAATGGTAGTACAGAAGTACGCAATTGGATACACAGCACCTAGACACTGTCTGGCCCCCCTTCCCTGGATGAAGATACAGAACAATCAAAGCTAAACAAACAGATTGAGAAATAGCTACTACTCAAGAACTGTAACCTCTGTTCACCCCCCACTGCCAGAGACAGAAAAAGACTGACTGCTGGGGGCAATTCAAATCACAGTGAGGAAAATATTTGAATTTTCTTAGAAATGCGTAACAATACAAGATAAAATACAATTGTTAAGCAAAACTTCATAGTGTTTATGACAATTGTGTTTTGGGACGTTGTGCATGGGAGGACCGGACATGTTGAGTCGTGCTTTGATCCGTAGCAATAAGAAGCTGGATGAAAAACAGGTTCTTAACACCATGAGCTCTATGAGCAAACACATATACATGTGGTTGTTATTAGTAGACTAACCATCGACCAACTCCCCAAATTCCTGTCCTAAACTCTCTCTCTGTGAAAGTGTGTGTGTGTCCGCTGTCAGACAGCTAAGAGCTTGCTGCAGAAGCTGATGTCTGCTTGATGCTTCCTGCAACTTTTGGCTGCTGCGAACAGTCTCCACATGTCTGATGCTCCTGATCGGTGATACATGCGGAACCAGTGAAAAACGTTGCACTCAAGGATCCTTTATAGTGGTTCTTTAGCACCGGTTTGCACAATGAACTACATTTGTATTGTACTCAAGTATTTGTCTAAAGAAAAAGGTGACATAACAGAAACAGAAGTGCATTCCTGTAGTGCATATTTTGGATTTGAATCAGGAGGAAGGTAAACAAACTAAATCAAAGGTGAATTGTCTGTTCTTATTAACAGGGCTGGCTTCTTTAACAGGTTTGAGCAGCAAGCATCAATGGTGCATTCCCCCCCTCGCTCTGTACAGTGGTCAAACTGTCCACTGCAACAGCTTGATGGGGGGAATGATTGAGATGATGGATCCACTCCGACCTGTTGCTGGGTTAACCTTATTCCTTTGACATTGGCCAGGAGCATTCTTAAATGTCACCTATTATGCAAAATCCACTTTTTCATGTCTTTTATAAATAAACATGTGTCCCCTCTGTGTAAAGACATTCTGAACGTTTCAGGAACAAAGATTTGCTCACTTTTTGTCCAGGTGTCTTAGCAGCTTCAAGAAACACAGGATAGAACAGATATGAATTCACACAAGGAGAAAAATAAAATAAATGTAATGGATATAACCAAATTCTGCAGTCCACATTTGAATCTTTTACAAATAATTATGTTTGAACAGTGAAATAGCACTCATCGTGAGGACTTTGGTTTCTTTGTTTTAATCGTGCGTACTTCAATCCCACAAACTGAGGGGATTTCTTGCAGAGTTGAAAAACTAAAGTGAGGAAAGAAAAAAGGCCCTCTAACCCTCCTGTAGCAGACTGCAGATCACATGCCGTCACAGAGCTGCATCTAATTTGCCTTTTGAATCACCATTACCAACATTTATTTAATGTTGTTTACATATGCAGATATTTGTTTCCCCTCAGGTGATAAGAATGATGTCCATACACAGATGTAGGGCAGCTTTCTCCACAGAGACCATTATTAAAACCAAATATGGTTCCAGACTCACCAATGAGCACCTACATTTGAGTTCTCAACAGGAAATCTCACTCTATAATAGGGGGAAAGGATGAGAAAAGTGCTGCAAAGTTGTTATCATGTGATGAGGTTGTTCATTTTCAAATTAATTGTACGGTGCTATTATCCCTTTATGTAAAATACATATTTTCGAGGTACTTTAATATGCTATTTATCCATCCATCCATCTTCTCCCGCTTATCCGTGGTTGGGTCGCGGAGGTAGCAGTTCCAGCAGAGAGCCCCAAACTTTCTTTTCCCTGGCCACATCAACCAGCTCTGACTGGGGGATCCCAAGGCGCTCCCAGGCCAGCAAAGAGATATAATCCCTCCACCTGGTTCTAGGTCTACCCCTTGGTCTCTTCCCAGCTGGACGTGCCTGGAACACCTCCCTAGGGAGGCGCCTATGGCATTCTAACTAGGTGCCCGAACCACCTCAACTGGCTCCTTTCGACGCGAAGGAGGAGCGGTTCAACTCCGAGTCCCTCCTGGATGACCGAACTTCTCACCTTATCCCTAAGGGAGACACCAGCCACCCTGCGGAGAAAACCCATCTCGGCCGCTTGTACCCGCGATCTCGTTCTCGTATGCTATTTATGTCCCTTAGATTTTGTTTAAATGCTGCTGCCAATCTATTTGAGCCATGGTTGTGTACTTATAGTCTTCATTTTTATTTAATTACTAATGTCCTCTTTTCACTATTGCATGCCTTTTTTGCTCTTACACTGTTCATTTCTCCACGGTGGGAATAATATTTTGAACATAATAATAACAGAGGCAACATTTTCTAAAAGTCCTCACTAGGAAAATACTGTTAAATATCTGCGCTTAGGTTTGTCTGTAGTGTGAGTTTGAACAGTTATGAACAGGTTTGTATCCCGTCTCTCAGTAGACTTTATGTACATTTGAATATTGTCACCAGGGAAATAAAGAGGTCAAACACAGCTCCCCCCTCCTGTTGGGCGTCATTAGGATGTCTGCGCCTCACAAGCAAGTGCATTCAGGTCTGCACCCAACTGACACCCTGACACTCCCATCCAATGAAACCAGGTCTTGGCACTTATTCAGGAAGCCGACACATTAATACTTATACAGTTCTTATAAAAAACCATGAGCATGATCTGTTGCTATTGCTAATACGGCCTTGTAATCTTCACATTTACCCTTTGCTCATAAACGTTGGTGTATATTTGACCTTAGCATTGTACTCTGCCCGACTGTAAGAGACAGTTTTCATATCTGCAGATATTTTGTATATGCTTGTATAAACAATAACAGTGCGTCAGCCGTGTGAAGTATTTGCCCGCGGGGCAGACAGCACAAACCTCCTTTGTTTAATCCGAAGAACAGAAGTTGTATTGTGGTTAAGCTGTTTCGCTCCGATGGAATGTACTGTTGAGGGAAGCCAATTGAAACACACACACACACACACCTGTTTTGACTGCGGAGAGCATGGCGGGTGTCATAATGAAGGCTGCTAATTTCTCTGAATTGTCAGAGGTGAAGATTTATTTATGGCGTTCAAAATGTTCTCACTGATTTACGGAGCAGGAGGAAGTGTGTTGAGTATGCAAAACGTGTCATATTCTCGCTTGCTTTTATGAGGGTGGTGGTCTGTTAGTCTATCCATTCATGCATCACTTCAATTCAGAGGAGAAATACTACTGTTCAATTGCTTTCAAAAATAACCTTTATATACATCTCATATACCTTAGGTCAGGGTGTCTGAACTTTTTTCACTGAGTGCCACAAACAGACTAACGAAGGGCTGGGCCCCTCACTAGAGGTGAGGTATATACTGCCTCATATGTTCAGTTATAAGTTAGCAAAATCAATCAAATGTAGGTATATTATGCTCGATTCTTGAATATACTTTAAGAGACAAACAGCCTCGGCGCTCAGAGTGGCTAGAGTCACAGAGGTGGAGCGTCTGGCAGCAGCCAACGGAAACCTCTCATTGCCACAACTTCCTCCAGCTCATTCTGGCCATTCCCGGCGACTTGATGGAGCGATGGCTATGGGTTCTCCCCCCAGGTAGAGGACTAGAAACAAGCTGTCCTCTAAGGTGGATCGGTTAGCTGCCGACATGAAACAGATGAAGTCTCCCCTCTTAACCCTTCAGCCAGGGAACGGTGTGGGGACTACTAGCTTGCCGCCTGTCCCTCCTTTGGTTGCCGCACCTCTGCTTGAGGATGCCATGTTGCTAGCGGCTTCGGCTAAACCTCTTCAATGAAGGGGTGGAGGACGAGGCTTCCCACTCCTCTGCTCAGAGCTCTCTGCAGGGCATGGAGTACGCCTCCATGGCAGCCATTATTCGTGCGGCTCTGGCACGCTTGCAGCTTCAGGTTCCGCAGGCCGACTCGGCATAACCCTGCCCCTGTCACTCACACTGCTCCTCCTTCAGAGGATTACCTGAGGGAGCTCCATGCATGCTGGAGAGACACCAGGGCCCTCTCCCACTCTGCTGCCATGCAGGATCCGGCTGGGTCGCATGCCATCCATTGAGCCTGCCACCGCCTCCCGGATTCTGGCTCCTGATGAGACTCAAGGCCTGATGCCAGGTGCCCTCGGCCTCAGTGCAGGGTCACAGACGAACTGCTCTGTGAGGCCTACGACACAGTGGCACGCATGGGTCGTATCGGGAACTCCCTCTCCCATCTGATGCTGGCTGTCTCTACCTCTCTGCAGCAGGCTCCGGCTGATTCTTCTTTGCTGGGCCTCAGTGATGCATCACTGAAAGCCTTTGCCCTAATGTCTAGGGAATTGGGACGAGTTATGTCCTTATTGGTGCAGACTCGTTGCCAGGTTTTGGCTTGCTCAGATACCACTGTCGGAGTCCTCCGTAGTGTGCCAGTCGAGCCAGGGGAGCTGTTTGGGGCAGCTGCCCTGGAGGCAGTGGAGCGTGCTGCCCAAGCTAGGCGGACCAGGCAGTAGCTCTCGGGTCTTCATAGGCCTGTGCCCACTCCCAGGGGCCCCTCTAGCAGCCGCCACCAGCTTACAGTGGTGGTCTGCGGAGGTCCCATCGGCCCACTCTACCGCCTTCCGGTGGCTTTGTTGCCCCCGCTTGCCGGCCTTCTAGGCAGCCTCGCCGGGGGGCTATGCCCTGAAGTCTCGGGGCCGGTCGTCGGCTGCTTTTCCCAGCAGCAGCTCAGTTACTGGGCTGTCTGTACTTCCGACCCTTGGGTGGTTTCCACCTTAACTCAGGGGTACAAAATGCAGTTCCAGCTCCTAGCCTTCGGCCGTGTCAAAATGACAGTTGTCAGCGATCCGGCGAAGGCCTTAGCTCTGGCCCAAGAGTTGTCCGTCCTCTTGGCCAAGGGCGCAATCGAGCCAGTAGAACCTCTGCTTCAGCCCGGGGGGTTCTACTCGGCGTACTTTCTCGTGAGCAAGAAAGTCGGCAGATTTCGTCCGATCTTGGACCTCAGAGGAATTCCTGAAGGTGCTGCCATGCACAGGGATGCCTAGTTCCACATGCCGGTTGCATCTCACCACCAGAAGTTCTTGAGGTTTGCCTTTCATGGCCGACATTATCAGTTCCGGGTGCTTCCCTTTGGTCTCTCCCTCTCTCCAAGGGTGTTCATCAGGGTTGTGGAGGCAGCTCTCGCATCCCTGCAGGCGCAGGGGCGTGAAGGTCCGGCCGTATTTAGACGATTGGCCGGTTTCACCTTTTAACTCACGTAGCCCGGTTGGGTCTGACAGTAAACACCGGGAAGAGTTGCCTGGACCCTTCCCAACAGGTCACTTATCTGGGGATGGTCCTAGATTCGGTCGCCATGAGGGTCTACCTGTCACCTTTTTACCCCAACTAGGGGGCAAGCATGTGCTTGTTCCTTCGGACAACATGCCCACTGTTGCCCAGACTGCAGTCCCTTCTAGATAGTGGACGTTCTCACTCCACTTTGAGAGTTTATGTGGCTGCTATTATGCCCGACATGTTTGTGTCGACTGCGCCACGGTGGGGTGCCACAGGTCGGTGTCCCTCTTCCTGAGAGGGGCTTTATGGCAGCATCCCCCTAGCACCCCGAGGGCTCCGGCTTGGGACCTGCCCCTGCTGCCGGATGGACTATCATCTCCTCCCTTCGAGCCCCTGGCCCAAGTGGGGCTTAAGTGGCTGGCCACGAAGGCAGCATTTCTGCTTGCCATAGCCTCAAGGAAGCGAGTTGGGGAGTTGCATGTCCTCTTCGTGAGCGATACATGCCTGAGGTGGGACTCTCAGGCGTTGCTGCCCAAGGTGCTTCCACAAACCAACTTCAATCAGCCTGTCCAGCTGGCACGCTTTGACATTCAGGAGAACGGCACGTCGGGGTTGCTGTTCCCTGTGGGTGCCCTAAGGGCGTATATTGATGCTACTGCTTGTATATGGCAGTCGGACCAGCTCTTGGCTTGCCGTGACGGCACTAAAAGAGGTTGTGCCCTCTAAACAGCGGCTGCCCCACTGGGTTGTTGATACCATCTCACATGCCTATGGGGCCTGTGTCCGCCCCCTGCCATCAGGGCTGAGATGCCACTCTACAAGGAGCATCTCAACATCTTCGGCTGCCCTGAGAGGGGTGCCCCTGGAGACCATCTGCGCCGCGGCGTCGTGGGCGTCTTTTGGCACATTCTCCGGGTTTTATCGGGTTAATGTCGCCACTCCCCATCCTTTTGAGCTGCTTCCAGTAGTGAGCAAGGGCTTGGATTCTTCATGACATTGTTGGTATAAGTCATCTAGTGCTTAAAGCACCGGCGGTCATTAGGGACAAAATAGAACGAAAGTTACGTCTGTAACTACGGTTCTATGAGTCCCGGATGACCGCCAGAGTATCCTGTCACTCAGAACTCTTGTGTGCTCGCGAGAAGATTCTGGGAACAGATCCTCTGGCGACACCGGCATATATATAGCCGGTGTCACGTGGGGTTACAGTTGACTTTGTTGGTATTGGTACTCGACCTGCACATGCGCGCAATGGACATATCCAGTGCTTATAGCACCGCCTCTGGTGGTCATCCGGGACTCATAGAACCGTAGTTACAGACGTGACTATCGGTTTATGATTATGCATAGGTTGATCACGTCTGGTAAAGTTGGAGCTACTTTAGATACTTCTGTTGGATATCATAACCTATAATTCTATGTCAAAGTGTTATTGTTAGCTGATTTATGTTTAGTCGATTTGTTTTTTTGTATTGTATTTATAACAGATAAGAAATGTGCTTCAATTGCTTGTTTAAAGTGGACCTTTTTTTCAAAATACCAAACAGATCATGCATTTTAGCCACGCCTCATTTCGCTCTATTTGCTGTATTCCAGCCCTGTTTTTGCAAGGGCTGATTCTGTGGCAAATGAGCTGCAGCTCACCATGCCTCCCTGCAAAGGAGGGGGGCGAGGCACGAGCGTCATGCTACCATGCTGTTACCATGACACGGCAACCTCTCATTTCCCTAATAGGTGGAGAGTTGCCCATATAGGAGGGAGCTCCTTGTTTCTGACGTCAGAGATATTTCAAATCTGGATCAGATCCGTTGCAGCCCCGTTTTTAGAGATTTGGGTATAGAGGAAAAGAGAGAGGGTTGTGTTTTCTGACACTTGGTGAGTTCCCTGACACACCGGGGACACATATTTATGTATAAAAGACGTACAAAAGTGCATTTTGCATGATAGGTCCCCTTTAAGCACTGTCAAGGGGGGCGATATAGCGTGTATGTAATTACATTGCAAATACTGACTTGAGCCCCACCACTGTATGGATTAGCCCTACCATAGATTACCCAACAAAAATACTCTGGAGCCGGCACTGATGACAGCCCCACTAAATCTAGAGTACCAGTCTCCACATGCTGACTATTACCTGTATCCGTCAATAAAGACTGCAATCCTGAAAGCTTCGCCCTGTTACATGATGAGGGATCATCAACTGTCAAAATACCAGTAGACACAATATTAATAAATAAAACATATTCAGAGTCCCCGGAGGATGAATGCACATCACTTCTTTTACAGTCTTTTTTAAATCAGGCCAACATTTCCACTTGGATCCAAGCAGAAGTGTGCCATGGCATTACTGAGCTCAGGATCAACCCCTTTAGATGAATAACCCTGCAGTCTTTCATCCAGTAGTACGCAGTAATAGTGTAAGTAAACAGCTTCCATTGACCTGTTTTTTGTCAGCGTTATTCTCTGTTTTCACACTTTACTGAGTGTCCAGATACTTGCTGTCAATCCCACTGATCACTGATCAGCTGTTAGTCATGCATGCCTGCTGCTCGGTGATCCGGCTAACGCTGCAGGTTAACTCAGGCATTTGATCTTGTCTCTGGTCTTAACTGTGATGAAGATGAAAATTGATCCTGTCATATTCTCAGTTAATGGAAAAGATGTTTAAATCCACTTAAAGCATCCTGAACTGACTTTCCACTGAACACATCTCAGTGATCTCCAAGAAATGTGGAGTTTCAAAGAAAACATCGACAGGTAGAGTGCTGATTTAACTCAGTCTGTGTAGAAAATAGTTCATTGTGAGAGGAATATAAACATAGCTTTTTGAATATTAAAAAGCACACTTGGTTGATGTACTAAGGCTGTGTCCTTTGCAGTGGCTCTTTGCTGTATGTCGCTCTCTTGACCTTTTATATCTATCTTCAGCTACACTACCTAATAAAAGCTAACATATAATCTTAGGAAATGCTTAATGATTATTTCAAAACTACACAAGGCTTCTGATGCATCACTGATGAATCGCAGTTTTTATAATAAGGCTTATTTTTTCCATTTTGAATGCAGTATTTACCTTTATGTAGCTAGATTAGCTAAACCCCTTTCGATTAATGGGAACTCAACTGACATTCAAACATTTAATAACTCAAACAAGGAGATAGGACAATCTAATTAAAATCTTTTAAAATGTGTGACTTCAAAATTAAATAAATGTATTTATAGGAACAAAAGCTGGATGCTAAAAAAGCCTTGGGGAAAAGAGCAAAAATACTTATTTATACACTTTCTAAGTACGGATTTGGAAGATAATTCACTAATTGGATAAAGGCACTTTACCACAAATTAGATAAAACAAATGGTGTTTTAAATCATTCCCTTATCACCAATTGTTTGTTTTCTTGCCAGTGGCGTAAGAAAGTTGTGATTGGCCCCGGTGCAAATATTGTTTTCGGGCCCATCGCCCCAAACATAAGCGCACGCTGATGCGCTCACACACGCACGGACACACAACCACTCAGAAGCGCCACATGTAGGCAATCAACAACAGCCTGCCCTGGCCTCAGACCACCACAGCCTGACAACGGCACAGCGAACTAATCACACAATCACTTTACAGAATTAATCGAGATTTCGAGGGCGATGTATGATAAAAAAAACGGTCTAATTTCGTAAGTTTAGCCGTCACATCTCCTTGTTCTCTCTTGTCCTTTCTCTTTGAGAGCCGCTCTTGTGCTTTGGTTTGCTGTACATTATCAGGGTTCCTGCAGTAGCGTGGCGTGGGGAAAAAATGAGGGGAAGCCAATAATACGTCCTTTCTTTTGGGATAGTGGGGGGGTCGGTGGTCAATGTAATAACGTAACCAGATGAGTGATTACAGCGCCCAGTATCATTTTACACACATTTGTATCATACAGATGCAAGACTTACACACGCCTGTTATCTGACCGACAGGTCCGCACGCACTCTCCAGCCGAAACTCTAATAAGCATTCATTCACAAACTAAATCAGGAGACCTTTAACGTTTTACGTCCGGTTCGCTCCTTTGTTCCTCGCTGTACACAGCTCCAGTTTGGGCATTGGCCTGTCATCAGATTGTATTTGTTGTTGCTGCTGCTGCAGCGGAAGTTTAGTACAATTATTTTTGATTAAATACTCCAAATCTCCACCCTCCATAATTGCACTTGCTTCGTTGCTTGCTACTTTCTAACGGCGGTGAGAGTGGTGCAGTGACGCTATCTATCTTGTATCGATTAGATTTATGATTCGAAAATTATAAAAGTAGGGTAGACATGTGGATATTATCCGACTGAACAAAACGCGCATTTACCTAACAGGTTCGTTTTCCACTGACCTTTTTTCGAGCTATTTTCCAAAATCCTATGGAGAAATCCCATTGCTATTTTGTCGAGGGAAACCGGGCGCAGCTTACTTCCGCTTTTTGGGACGCGTCACTGCACCACTCAGTTGATGCGATTTGATTGGATTGTGAGGCAAGGGAAGCCAGCCGCCTCTGGCTTCCCTTGGCATGGCCCTGACCAATCACAGGTTGGCAGGGGCATGACGTGAGCCTCATCTGATTGGTCAATCCCTCCATTTTTTTTCACCAAGGGAAGCAAATTTCGGCTGGCCTCCTCTCGCAACAGAGAGTGCAATCTAGTGTTTCACCATAACATCTAGAGGGGCGCTGTTTCACTCTTTGTAAAATACTCAATGAGAATGGGGGAGAGACGGGCCGGCAGCAACACACAACAAAGAATTTCCGAAACTAAACGAAGTGTTTTTATTTATTTATTAAAATTATAACTACAATCCGAAAAAACAGGGGAAGTCTGGCTTCCCTTGGCATCCAGGAGAAAACGCCACTGGGTTCCTGCAGGTTTCACCAACTCAAATTTAAGAGTTTTTAAGACCAATTTAAATAGAATGTAAGACCTATTTCACGGCAAGAAAGTATGAAGGAAAATTGCTATGAAAGAAGAAATACGTCCCATAATTACTCACAAAGTAAATGTATTCATGTTCAACATAAGAACGATGACTGAACATAACGGTACACAGAACTGTGTTGGTGTGTTAGACAAAAAGTGTGTGTGTGTGTGTGACAAGATCTATATTCAGAGCTCTGCTGCCTTCATGCTGTTGTATGATTGGTGTTTAGCTACGGTATTTAGCGTCCACAGCACCTCCGCTTTTAGGGTTGACGTAGACTGCTGCTCTAGCTAACGCTGCACTAGCTAACGCTGCATGAACAAAACAAACGCTAATTTTGTCAGTAGGGCCTGGCTCATTTCGTGGCATCTGCAGGCAGTGGCAAGTACTTCCGGCATCTGCCACAGAGGCCACTACTCCGTGGCATCTGTGGCAAGTACTTCCGGCATATCACAGTTGCCACAACTTGCCGAGGCATCTGCCGCTGCTCAACGGGAGTTGCCACAAGATGCCAGAGTAAGAGAAGGTTTACTGTAGCTGCCACTCGTGTAAAATCTCGCTGTTTAGGCATGACTTTATCGAACTGATCTGTACACAGGACGGTTGTGCGATCTCTATTTTTCTAAAAGATTATACATTATCATTTCTATTCAATTTTACTTGGAGCATGGTTAGCTAAAATAAACAAACGTGCTATATTTATGATGAAATATTGGCGAGTGAGGGTTGCAACGCCCTTGGCAATTGTCGCTTCTTGAGGGGAGTTTCCACTGCTTGCTACGATAAACCAGGTGTATTCCAAATAATTAACAAATACATATCTGTATTGACACAGCAACGTGTACACTGGTGTTATTAGACTTGGCTACAGACTTAGGGCAGCTGTAACTGATTGCAGTTGCCACTGCTAGTGAGATGCTAAGGCAGGGCTATTCAACTACACATTCAGTTGGGCCAGATTTTATAACTACAAAATGCAGCTGGGCCAGACATTCAGCGGCCTGTAAAAAGCGGGTAGTGACCAACACATATTACTGCGATGAAAAACATGCAATTTTTATTCATTGTTCATCTAACAAAGGTACGTCAAAAAGTGCATAAAAACACGACAAATTAGCATTAATTGAACAGAATCTGAAAAAAAAGTGCACAGTTGTAGCATTACATTTGTTTGCTTTAGAAGTCAAATATTCAGGTTAGTTTTTTTGAACCAGGCACATCACAAAGTCTTAATAAATGTCCTCACATACAAAAAAAACAGCTAAAGAGTTCCAATGCAACACAAAGAGGTAGTACTGTCGCAATACTATTTTTTCACTTTTCAAGTAATAACAAAAAAATCATACGTTTTGGTCACATTTGACCCAGACACATTACAAAGTCCATTTAAATGAATACAGAAAGAACTGTCAAACCCTTCAGTGCACAAACCCAGCGCCGTATAGACTCTATATGGCGCTGCACAAACCCATAACAAGGGACACGGGTAACTATATGAATGAATACTACACTACACGTCTACTATAGTAAACTAGGTGCTTACTATCACCTCATTTGTGATTTGTCATCGCTGACTTTCTCAATGGGAGAAGGGACATTTTTTGTTTTGAACAAGAGCAGTGATTTTTGGCTCATAGGATGTCAATACAATCCTAAGACATTGGTGAAGAGTGTTGTCAGTCAGGGAGCAGCGAGTGCTACTTTTGATTGAGTTCATGTGTGAAAAGCTTGATTCACATGTATGTTGATCCAAACATACTGAGCACACAGATCGCTACTTTCTGAATGTTAGGGAACTGCTGTTTTTTGACATCACTCCAAAACTTTGCTGGCCCGTTAGTGCGCTGCATGTCAATAAGTTCCAGTGTATATTTCCCCTTGTCGATGCAGGGGACCACTTCCTTTGCTCTGGTTGATACGTCCCTCTCTATTGCAACAGTGAAGGGTTCTCTGGCAAAGTCCATAATCACCTCTGTGGGCAGAGCAAGTCCATAATCGACCGGCAAAGTTCTCTTTCAACCTCGTCATCACATCCGTGATTTGTGCCGGAGATGTGATGTGTTTGGGGAGCGTCGGAAAATGCAGCATCCGACCCTTGCTCAAGTCGGTCGCGAATAGGTCCAGCTTGACTTGGATCTGCATCTGCTCCACAAGATAAATGACCGCTTTGTCTCTGTTTACGCTTCAGAATTGAGAGAGACATATTTTAGAGTTGCTATCATAGGACCACCGTTACTAGCACCACTAGATGCACTTTCAAAAAACGTGCTGCGTTGTGGTTTCGGTTTCTATGCAACATGGAGTGTTGCGTTCATGGTCTGTACTAGTGTAGGAATTTGGCTACGGGAGGCTGGGCCACTCGGGAGTTGGTTCTGGGCCGCATCTGGCCCGCGGGCCTCCAGTTGAATAGGCCTGTGCTAAGGTTTACTTTATAAATTAGACAAAGGACAGTTATATTTGCCCCATGCATTCAGCAGCAGCAGGCCATGCACTTTGATTTGTATCCCGTTATGAAATGTCATCATTTCGACAATAAAGAAATGCTACATAAACATCATCTTGCACGTTTTATCGAACCATCTCCGTTTCTAACTTTCAAAATGTAAAAAGAGATCTCTCTCTCATCTGGGGGCGGGGCCTCACAGACATGCTGCTGCGCTGTGCACACAGTTCTGCCGGTAATGAATATTACATTTTGTGAGGAAACTTTTCCACTAATAATTCCAATAAGTATTCCAAAATGTATTTTGGAGCTGTAATCAGATTAGTTGTTTGTCGAATGTAACGCGAGCTGAATACAGTTAGGCTACTTGATTTTTGTATTCTGATTACGTAACGCCGTTACATGTATTCCCTTACAACCACAGTCTATGGTTACAACCCAACCCTGTGTACAGATCAGTTCGATAAAGTCATGCCTAAACAGCGACATTTTACACGATAAATACGGGTTTAAATAGCAGCATTTGCCACAGAAAAATAGCGAGTGGCAGCTACAGTAAACCTTCTCTTACTCTGGCATCTTGTGGCAACTCCCGTTGAACAGCGGCAGATGCCTCGGCAAGTTGTGGCATCTGTTGCATATGCCGGAAGTACTTGCCACAGATACCACAGAGTAGCGGCCTCTGTGGCAGTTGCCGGAAGTACTTGCCACTGCCTGCAGATGCCACGAAATGCGCTTGCTGTCTCACAATTTTGTTTGCAAAAGGTGCAGCGGGCTTCAAACACGTTCCACTCCTCTGGTTTCAACCAAGCACTACATTTGATGTTTTCCAACCAAATACGGTTGAACTTACACTTCCTTATATTTATTTTAGGGCTGTCAAACAATTAATCACAGCTTAAAAATGTATTAATCATGATTAATCACCATTCGAACTATTTCCAAAATATGCCATTTCTTTATGTATATTTTTGTGGGAATGGAAAGATAAATGAAAGAAGGCGGATATATCCGTGTAACATACAGTATGTATGTTTATTATAACATTTTTCTGTGTGTCAAAATTAAAGACAGCCCACACACCTATCAATCATCAAACCGTGGGGTCTTAATTCAGTAAAGTTTTCGGCTTCAGTAAAGTCGACAGGGGGCGGGGGCTAGTGGAGTACTTCGTGACCACAGAGTGTGAACGTGGTGATCAGCTGTTTTAGCGCAGTTCTCCAGTGAAGGGAGGGAGACTCCCTCCGCAGCCGGTTGGCGTAGTTTTGGCACAATTCCGTTGTACAGACCGACGTTAACAGCAGCCCTGTCTGTGCACACGAAGACCTACTCTGTCGTCCGGTGATCTAACCGCCTTCTGGAAAAGCTTCACAAGTACGTCGGTACGCAAATGCGCTTTGTGACACAAGTGACGGTACGCATTTCAGATTACGCACATAACCTGCATACCAGTTATGTGCACCCCTGTACTACAGCAAAAGTATTCTCCGCGTTGGGACTTCCTGCAACAACACCACGCCGTTATCTTGATTCTGATTGGCCAGCAGACATTATCAAATATGTTCTATTGAGAAGACGATCACTACGTGACAAAAGTTTTCAAAACCGTGTCTGGTCTTCGGTATTTCCAGAAAAGTGGCTACTGAAATCAATCTCACTAACTGCTGTCTGTGCAATTCTCGGTGCGAGTTGGCGGACTTAATTTTGCTTACTTTAACATCATTTTTCATGGTGGGGCGTAGCCTACCCCAGCCATACCCTGGCGCTGCCACTGGTGGGGTGTATGAGGCGGGCCATTCTGCACATATGCGTTAAATGCGTTAAATTCAAAAAATGTATTACCGCCGTTAACGCGATAATTTTGACAGCATTAATTTACTTTAAAGTAGATTCGAAGATACCTGAGTTTCTGACTGCCGCTGGCTGAAGCTTGGTTGGTTGCTAGGTTACTAGCTGGATGTTCTCCGATAAGTGTCCGGGGGAAACAAAGCTAGTGATTACGTGTTCCATGTTGATTTATTTCAATACAAATTGTTGGGGGGAACTGAAAGGCTATTACCGTACTGGTTACTTAGACCCTCCAGAAAAACGCGGGCAAAAATCATTGATTATGCGATTAAACATGCAGGGTTTTTATGTGATATTATGCGGTGAAATTGCGGGAAGTTGCGAAATATGCGGAAAGTTGCGAAATATGCTAAATATGCGGGAAAAAAGAAGAACAATTTTTTTTAATATTGGGCTGTCTTATTTATTTTCTCTCACACACAACCTGCCACTAACGTAAAACCCCTTTACTATTCAATTAAACACATTCAATGTTTATTTATTGTAAAAGCAATTGGGCTATTTTAATCTCTCTCTCACACACACACAAACACACACACACACACACACACACGCCCCCCCCACACACACACACACACTTCTCCGCCTCATTCTGTTTTCATTTACTCGTTCGTTATCTGACCAGCTTCAATCTTGTAGGCTACTCACTTCGTTTCTTGTAGCCCTCGAAAGGGTTTTGGAGGTTGATGCCTCGGTGAACGTGAGTTGTTTGGCTTTCTTGTCCGAAGCAGCAGAAAGCATTTTCGAATGTTTGAATGAATCAAAGTGGGTCGTCACCGTCGATTTTCTCTTATGCTCCAACACACAGTTGCACGGGGTGCAGAATAGTTTCCCCCCACTTTTTGCCCGGTCTTTAGTAGAAATGTTCGTCGTAAATTAGATGGATTAGATTTTTTCATCTTGGTGTTTTCTCTATTGTGTTTGCTCCACACGTTCACTCTATACAGTGTTGTTTACATTCTGTGATGCGCGAGCTGATGACGTCACGTCAAGACGAGTTAACTTTTTTTTCTCTCAACTTTGTGTGGAAAAATGCGGGGATTATGCGGCCTTTTGATAAATATGCGGCCTTTTAAAAATCTGCGCCATTTTGCTGATTATGCGGTAAATTCTGCGATCGCAGAATCGCGTTTTTCTGGAGGGTCTAGTTACTTTGCAACCTGGACATTTCCCCCAAAACACATTTAGACGCGATCGCACCACAGAAGTACCTTTCAAATCCCATCATTTTTAAGACCCTATAAATCATATTTAAGACCTTTCTTATTTTTTTTATATTCAACATTTTTTACGGCCTTAAATTCTGATTATCAAAGTAAGACTTTTTAAGACCCCGCGGGAACCCTGGTTATAAATGCAGGCTATTCAATTTTGTATGCTGCCGAACTTGCTGCTGCCAGACAAATTAATTTAGGTTGTTTGGTTACTTTGAAGACTGCATGAACTGCAAAAAAAGATATATATCACATTACATGTTACTGCAGTGGGGTTTGAACCTGTGATCCTCTGATCCAATCACCAATGCACTAACCAATGCACTAACCCACTGCGCCACACGCCTCCAGTGTCAATATATATAAAAAAATGAAAAATAAATCTTGCACCGGCTGCACCGTCGATAGTTACGCCACTGATTCTTGCTCTTAAACTTCAAATGACATTTCAGTAAAAGGAAAGCCATTCCACTAATTTTCACACTTTCCAATCACATTTGGACAACCCCCCTTTAAGTGGAAACCAATCGGCATGAAATACATATGGGAAGAACAATTTGATCCCCCATTGAAAAAAATGGTTGAGTAAAAATGCACCGGACCTTCTTAAGACTATAGGGAAGACTTTAAAATATGGGCAGATCTGAACACATGTATTTCAACACAGCTGAGCTTCCATATGTTATCTCAGGCTTCCTTATGAAAAATATAGTCGGGCTAGTAGATATTATTCACCAATACTTTATAGCATAATATATATACATAATTCAAGATCCGCCCTGCAGAGGGCTTATAATGATGTGAGAAGGATTGGGAGTTAGGACCGGCTTGAAGCGCAAATAAGAAAACAAAGATCTATCTTTTATGTTACAACCCATAAGTCACTAACAGAAATCACATCACACTGTTAAAATTTTGTTTATTGCGGGTGTCAGAAATGGAAATATGGTCCCATTTAACAAATTGAAAACATAGTTTGGGCTGAAGGACTGGAAATCTTTATTTATTATGTAACTACTTTCTTAGGGCAAACACATGGGAAACAATAGACGGATTAAAAAGAGCTGCTGGCAGGTTTTTGAGTTCTGACAGCAACTAACCACAATAGGAAGGTGAAATGGGCTTATCACACTTAAATAGTACTATCAAAATGTAGAACTTGCCAATAAAGATGATCCAAAGGGCCTGTACATTGAACAGAATTGATACCCAAATTGTGATGGCATGGTACACTCGTCTCCTCCTGAAAACCTTTTCTTAATATAGTCTTCCAACCTTGACTTGTATATTTGACGTGACAACTGCCATTATGCAAGCAGGAATAAAAAAATGGTATAAAGCACTGGTCTTCCTGTCAGCTAAACGGATTGTTTAAATGAATGGCAAACAACGTAAATCAAACTGAAGGGAAAGGACTTTATGGACTTTTCTTCCTCCCTTCTCCTCTTTTTTCACCCTTTTCCCCTCTAACTCTCTTCCATGCTTGCCATAACAAAAGACAGAAAACACAAATAAATGACAGCTGCTAAACACACACAACGAATGTGTGAGTATGTGAGTTTTACCAAAAAATGAAGACCATCCATTTGGCATAAAAATGTAGTTGGTTGTTTCAGGCTTTCACATGGTTTCCATCAGCTGTAGCTTCAGTCAATAAAGTCCATGTCTCCTCATTACAGAAAGAGGAGCATCAGAGTCTTTCAGGATGGAAGACAGGAAGTGTTTCTGGGTCAAGCAAGTGAGGAGGGGTCAAATAAGGAGACTTTAGTGTACAAGAAAGAAGGAAGAGTGATGGTTGCCTGAAATGTGCCTCAATATGTTATTTATACATATGCCATCAACTCTTAGAAATGTCATTATGTTTGATTCCAATCTGGGTGATGAGATGTTGCAAAACATTATCTTGAATTCCAGGATGAATAAATGTTCTAACAAATCCTATCCTACGAATGGTTAAGTGCCATAATTATGATAGTGAATATAACAGAATAAGTACTCCAATTGGTAAAGACTCAAGGTTGTGACTACTGCTCCCTTTTTGTGTCAGTGTCAGTGTCTGTTTCTTTTCTGTGGTTTGCTTGTATGTTTTGTCTTCAGTGTAAGTCTTGGGAATGTCACATATTTGCTGTTATATTCTCCATGTTTTTTCTTTGTCTGAATTATATTCTTTTTTTTGTAATGCTTCAGACGCTGGTGACTTATCCATCTCTGTGAAGTGTGTGACTCAATCTTACTAACTGCTACAATACAGGTGAAACATTGCTCTCCATTAAACCTCTGAAGATGTTATTCCATGTGAAAAAACACAGGATATTTCGGTGCATTGCAAATCCAAACAGAACTGGATACACAACAAACTGAAAAGCTTAAAAAACTGGACAACCACATGCTTCTGCAAAGCCTCCCTTCACTCATCTCCTCCTATTGTCTACAGCAGGGGTTCCCAAAGTGGGGGTCTCGACCCCCCGGGGGGTCGCGAGACCCCGAGTGGGGGTCGTGAGATGATAACAAAATAAAAATGGAAAATAAAAAAATAAAAAATAATTTAAATTTTTTAATTATTTTTTTGTATAATTTTTTATTATTATTAATAATAAAGTTTGCATAGACATTTTCAGACGCGGACTAGCCATCTGTATAATTTCCCCTTAACGAGGCTCCCCCTTTGACAATCCACTAGCGCAGTGTTTCTCAAACTTTTTCATACCAAGGACCACTCAACCAATAAAAAACACTCATGGACCACCTACTGTAACTCCACAAATATCCAAAAACAATAGGCTTGCTTTCCCATTCCAACAGTATATAACAAATTAGTGATAGCAGTGAGACAATAATGACACTCCCGTGAGAGTGCGGAAAACTGAAATTAATTAATTCACTAGCACCACCACCCCCCCCCCCCCCCCCCCCCGTACGTACGTCCGTCCGTCCGTCGACAGGGGGTCGCCAGTCTCTGGCACTGTTATTTTGGGGGTCGCGGGTTGAAAAGTTTGGGAACCCCTGGTCTACAGGACAGCACCTTGGTGCTGGGTACAAATATTAACTCCTTACTAGCCAATGTACTTTAATCGTACCTCTCGATTCAACCTTACACACACTTCCCACTCTGTATGGGCGGTTGTGGCTAAGGAGATTATTGCGGCATCAACCAATCAGAGTGTCAGGGGTTTGACCCCAGGGCCCTGCAGTCAACATGTCAAATGGCGCATTTCCACTGCAGCGACAGTTTAAGCGTGCCGTGACAAACCCGGCCCGTTTTTTGTTGCGTTTCCACTAGGGGTGGTTCCGGGTACTTTTTCACAGTTTTTCTGGCCCTCCAAAATCCAGGTTCTTTCCGGGCCAAGAACCGGGCTGAGTAGGCTATGCTAAACTAGTGAGAGAACCGCTGGCAACTACAACAAAATGAACATATTTGACCGTGATTTAATTGTAATACACATTTCAAAATGATGCCGAAGTAACAACACACTGAAAAAACCATGAATTAATGCTTTGACAAGTCTGCAGACAGACGGCAGGCGAAAAACCTTTTAAAATGCGTGTTTTCTAGATGGAGATGGGCTAAGCTAATGCAGTATATGCTCCGACCGTCCACACTCACAACAACGGCCTACAGACATAAATAAAGCAGCGACTGTATTCGCCATGACACAGACAGTCTGTGGTTTGTACTTGTTTAACTTTTGTAGTTTCTGAACAGATATGAGGAGCTATGAGCTGTGAGGGCTAACTAACGGCTGATGTTGGTTTTGTGTTTCGCATTGAAGATGACGTCACGGCTCTGCCTACACTGCGTTACTATAGTTACTGCCCCAGCTACTAAACTGTAATGGAAACGCAGCATAAAGTGAGCCTTGCCTACCAAGGCCTAACTATACCGTACTAAGCTGTGCGAGGCCCTGCAGTGGAAATGCGCCAAAAGTGTCCTTGGGCAGGACACTTGGGAACGCCATTTAATGAAGGATGGAAAATATTTAACAGACAATTTTCAAGCCTTGGAAGGAATGGTTTTACATCATGAAGATATCTTTTGGTATCCTTTTTTATATCATTTGTACATTACCTTAAAGCAATAATTAACCATACTTCAGCTGATTTGAAGAAAACGTTCCTAAACCTTTCCACACCTTCAAACTGTCCTCTCTGTTTGAAGCTTCAAATGTAGAAGTCCTCAGATCACATGGAGATGCACTCTCTTCCTCTCACACACACTGTAAACCATATACTGTACAATATATTCATTTGATTCCCACCAGGGCTGCTCTCTCACTGTGACGCATTTGGTCCTTGGAGCCATGTTGCATACCTCAGGCCCTTGTCTAAACAGGAAAAGGAGTTTGAATCAGTAGTCCTTTGTAGTGGATGAGCTTGGCGGGCAGCCAGCCAGCTCTTCTGCTGCAGAGAGCGGGAGGAGAACTTGTGGATCCTGATCTGATGACGGCCTTCTCCGCTCTGTTTACATGGGCCCAGGACTCTGCTCTCAACCTGTTTTCTCATGTAACCTTGCTCTGGCTCGGCAGTGTGGAGCAGCATTATGTTTGCATTCCTCTCACTGGTAGCATGTGGATTTCATTGAGTACGGGAACAGGAACACAATCTATGGACACATTATATACTTCATCTCTATGTTGGGCATTCAATTTGAGGACAAATTATTTGCCAGTCCTATTGTTAACCCGGAAATGTTCAGTACCCAAAGAAACTGTCAGATAATAACTTTCTCATGTTGGACAATTTGTATAATTAGCAATAAACAGCATACTCAGCTGTATGGGAAATATTTTAACATCACCTTTTGGTTTATAAGTGTAAATCACACTGGGGCATGTCACCTCATCATTTGTATTCGCTGATTTTTTCCATATTACTTTGTCAAAGTATAATTTCTAAAATATATATTTTTTAAAAGCTTGCACCAAGACATTTTAGGTAAAAAAAAAGCGCTTTCAGGGAGGTTTATTCGCACAATAAGACAACGTAATATGCAATGTTTATATATTGTAAATGAATGTAAATTGAACAAATCTACCAATCTGCTAAGAAAATCTTCTGATCAGTAACTTGACATTTTTCTTGTTTCTTGTTTTTTTCCCGATCTGCTAAAACTGATCCAACCCCACCCAAAAATTGCCTGATATTGTGTATGTTGAGAATCTTCTGACCCCCTATGTCCCGACCATAGACACCCTCGACCTTAAAGGCCCAGTGAAGTGCATGTTTTTGCACCAAAATGAAATGGCAGTTTCATTCCTTACATATCATTGTGCCTGTTCATGGCTAAAATAATTTTTAATAATTCATAATTAATGAATTAATGAATTATTAATGTTGCCGTCTGAGCCTAACGGAAGTTGCAGACGATAGTGGCTGTGACGTCACAAGATGTACCCAGTTGCGATTGTAAACATGGCGGAGACTCTGGAAAGTGATACTAGTGTGAGAGAAATGATTGATTTGGACAGCTTTTCGGACAGGATAGATGAGGAAAGTGATCAATCTGGTGCACTTTGAGGGCAACATTAAGAGATTTATGGATACAGCTCTCAACACTCATATGAAACATATATTTCAATAATCAAAAAACATTGGAAGGATTTCTTCACCTATTTTATACAACTAATATTACATAGATGGAAATATTTGTTTACATAGATGACCAAACCCACTGAGATAACTTAGGCTACAGTTTACCTCCCTGAGCTGACGTTATCTCTCTCAGTCCCACAGGAGAGCACTCTCCCTCTCCTTATTGTTGAAACAGCTAATCTCCGTTAGCTCCGAGCTAGCACCAGATGCTAACAACAACCCTGTAACTCTGTCAGTCTCTCTTTCTCTCTCTCTCGAATCGACCACTGGCCTTTATTTATCATGATCAATCAAATAATCTACGAAACAATGACCCCAGCCAGGCTCACCTTCATCTTTTGGGAACAGAAACATCGCCACTTCGGCAGACTTGACATTACTACAGCCAGCGGCAATGCATCGTTTCCCCTGTGTTTTTCATCCCTCTTTCTTCACTGTCGCCTCCATTGTCAGGTTTTCTCGATTGGAAATCACTTCCAGTCGACTCCGACACACTTTCCAGGAAAATACTAGCTCAAAAACGTTGAGAAATTCGACTTTGAAAAAGAGAAAAAACGAACGGTGGTGAATGTAAACAGTGCAGCGGCGTCCATCTCGTGACGTCACGCAGTAGATCGCAAGCCACGCCCACGAAGGCGAAGGTCGACTGCAGATTTCCCCGGAAAATTCAAAACTCGTCAAATTTGTTGCTATTCCAACCTTTTTTGATATGGGTTCCAATGGACAATTTTGGTCATTACTATACGTATTAGCATAACAGATCATGCACAGGTGCACACTTCACTGGGCCTTTAATCCCTTCAGGATCAAAGATTGCAGTTAAAACCAGGAAAGGGCCCTTTTCCTTGGTGGGCGGATTTTGGTTCGCTTTGAGTTGATTTTGAAGTTTTAGATGATGCTGGATCAGTTCTATTGGACAGATTGCTTAATCTATTTGAAATAAACCAAAACCAAACAACTATTCCCAAAAGTAAACAACAGTGTATTATCCTTCCAACAATTGCTTGCATTTATAAATTAATGTAATCGTTAATTTGATTATTTTTGTCAAACTAATGCAAAGCAGTCATCCAGTTCTTGAGGGTTGACAAAGATAAGAGTTGAGTGTGTTCAATCTGAGCTGGAGGATAGGTGATACACACCAGGCCATGGCATAAATGTGAACATACAGAATGGGGACAACATGTTTTTCATTAATAGAAAAGAGGAATCTATAAGTTAGGGTTTCAGTTGGGCCGTTCCATCACATGCCTCACAGTGGATAGAACAAACCTAAGATTTAGATTAGAAGACACTTAAGTGAGACTTTGTGCATCTCTAATGGCCAGATCACAAATCTGAGCAGCGTGCCAATTTGTTTCCTGGCTTTATGCAACTTAAAGCGGGCCCATACAAATCTAATACAGCAGTGAGGCTCCTTCAAATTAAAAGCAGGAGCACTTTAGCAGCTGACTTCCAAAAATAATAGTTTAGGTAAGATGCTAATAATACATGTAAGAATAAACTACAATTGCAATGAAAACTAAACACACACAAAAAAAAAAAACTTTAATTAAATGTATTATGTCCACAGTATTCACATAACTGTATGAGGTTAGTTGAAACCAATAATATCAAGTCAAAATAAGAAATAGTAGGTTCAACTTAATATTATTGCTTTCAACTAACCTAACACAGTTATGTGAAATTCTGTTGACATAATACATTTAAAGGTGGGGTATGTAATTTATTTCAGAAACACTTTTTGTTATATTCCATGGAATGCTCTTAACATCCCGATAGCAATATGAAATGCTTTGACATAAAATAATGTCATCTGTGGAAGCCATAGTACTGTAAAAAGCACGACCAATCATCTGAGCCGGCCCGGCTAAAATAACTGGATGGCCTACCTGCCTGTCAGCCTGCCATCTGTGCACAAACTTATCTCGTGCCCTCATTGGTCATCTGCGTGTTCGTGTGTGTTGGAGGAGGGGCATTGTCTCTGTTTCAGTTCTCAGGTCAGTTCCTTATAGACAGCGGCCCCTCAGAAATATCATTTATTTGATAGAAGTTTAAGTACTTCCTTATCTTTCCTGTCTGATACTGGATTTTCCTTGTGTTCCCCCTGTCTTTTGGTTTCTCAAGTCATCCCGGTTTGTTCCTTGTTTTGCTCTGCTGTTTTATTTTCCTTGGGTTTTTATGACCTTGCCTGGTCTGTCGTATTTTTTCAGTTTATCTTATCTGCCTTAGTTAAATTAAGCTCACTTTTAGTTTTTCATACCTGCCTCGCTTGTGTTTTCTGCATTATTTGAATGTATGTAATTCCTTTGGATAAAAGCTGCTTAATTAATGTAATTTGAAATAAAAATGGGCTCAGAAAGAAAGACTCAGGTAAATGTTAACAGAGAGTTTGGATCATGGTTGGAGATAGTCAAACTTATTTCAGATGAGAAATTACACCAAAATGAATCCGTTATTCTCCTCTGTTATTTCACTCTTTTTGGATTTTCCCAGATAAACTTTCTTTTTATGATAAGAGTAAGATCATCAGGCAGACTTTAGGCCCAGGACAACATGGAGCCCCCCTCAGGATCTAAATCAGGGGTGGGGAACCTTTTTCCTCTCAAGGGCCATTTCAATTTTTACAACATCCTTCGAGGGCCGTACAAATTATTGAACTCAATGTCTGCTTAAAAAACTCAAATCACAGCCCATTCATTTCGCGTTTCTTTCATGCTGTGCAAAGAAAAAGCAACCTCTTAATCCAGATATTTGACCATGACCTGCGCATTCATACACCGTGGCATGACCACCAAAACAGAAAGATATGGACACAAGATGTGTGCAAATGTATTTAGTTTCATATCCATGTGGACATGATTTAATTGGGGGGGGGGGGGGGGGGGGGGGGGGCGGATCTAATCTCATCTCGGAGGGTTTGGGGGCATGCACCAGGAAGATTTTTTTTAAATGTTGAAGTTAAAAGCATCAATCTGGTGCACTTTGAGAGCAACATGAAGAGATCTATGGATACATCTCTCAACACCCATATGAAACAGAACTTTAAGCAGATGTTTTTCTTTAAGGATATTTTACAAATCACTTCCCTTTTAAACTGTATTCTTGTTTATTTATAACAACTTTTTTTTACTGTCATATTAGTATTGTATACCTGTTTACTTTATTCTCTTATTTTTCTATAACTATAATGATCATATAAAGATGTGCCTTTACCTCACTGGTTGGAGAAAAAGCTTCTTATATTCGTTAGCATAGCTAGCTAACCAGATGCTAATAACAACATCGTTATTGACTGTATGATCAGTATGAGAGATGAACAGATCGCCACTGGGCTTTCAACTAAAGACACAGCCACGCAAAAACTGCGGCATGTGTACAGCTCCTTATGGGTATTGCAATTTGTGAAGTCCCGGCCCGGAGCCGCGTTCTGGTGCTCTCCGTTAGAACTACACTCCTGTGAGACGAGACATATACCACGTGATGACACGTTAGGCTCGGGTTGTGTTCAAGGACCCTGACCTTGGCCAGGAAAAACAAGCTTGTTTAATTATTTTGCGGTCTAGATTTCTTGAATTTTTTTCTTTTTTGCGTGTGTTTATAAATTACCTCGAGGGCCGTACCAAATGGTCTCGCGGGCCGTATACGGCCCGGAGGCCGGAGGTTCCCCACCCCTGATCTAAATGGTGTTAAGAGCACCTTTTTCTCTGCTCATGTAAACGTTGTTGCCGTAGTGACAGGCCTGTTTTAGATCTGCCACACACAGCTTCTGGCAGGGGAAGACACTTGTGGAACTTCCTTCTCCAAAACCCTTGTGTTTTGACAAGAAATTATTTTAGACAGCCACTGTTTCAAATGTGGGCCGGTGAACACGGGGTCCCCCCCTCCCCTGCTGCTGACACTGCAGACGGGTTTCAGTTGTCAGGTGGAAACTGTTTGCACTGAGGTGAATTGGATATGGAAACGATTGTTTGAGAGTGACATTCTGTGTGTGTGAGTACACTGGCTTATCAGAGCGACATGAACACTGTTCAAGTGAGCACGCTGTGATTCTCATAAGGGGAGGAAATGCACTTCAAACACAGGTAGACAAATATATATATACTGCTACTTGTTTTTAAACATGGTGTACTTATCTGCTATTTGATTGTTTTACTTATTGTGTATTTTTTTATTAATAAAGTGTGCATAAATAGTTATTTTTAAATATTGTAATTGTTTGTCTTTCCTCTTGACTTTATCAAGAGGCAAATAAAGTCAACAACTTTATTTTCAACAACATAAATATATGTTTACAGGTGGTTTATCTGTAGACTAGATCCTCAGTGCCTTGTGTTTTGCTCTCTGATGCCGTCATCCCATCTTTTCTTGACTTATCAGCTTTTCTGTTGGACATAACGTTTTTTATAGAATACTTCTGATGTTGTAATAATGTAAATGTCCCCGTTGCGGGACAAAAAAAAGGAATATTTACAATTACATGAACCCATATTTTGAAGAAATTCCAAATAATTCTTTCCAGTCTAATAATCCAACAGAATGAGTCATTTATTTCACTTCAGTCATGATAAAACTGAAACGTTGACATTAATTAAATCTATTATATCAACACATTTGACATAACTGTATTAGGTTAGTTGAAAGCAATAATATTAAGTTGAACCTAATATTTTTTTATTTTAACTTAATATTACTGCTTTTCAATACATTTAATTAAAGTCAAGGTTTCAGCTTTTTTCAGTGCTGGGTACGTTTTGGAACAATAAATTCAAAAAGCTAAATTAACATAATTCAATAAATTCAAATAAATGCTAGTGAATTGTCCCTGAGTCCGAGCCAGACTCACCAGGGGATGTCGGATCTAGAGCTACAAATGGGGAGTGTGTAACAAAGACAAGATCCAACTGCATGAGCTACATAATGTCTGAACCACTGAGTATCAGCACAATTCGGTCACTGCAATTTCCCATCGTGATACAAATTAAATACATGTTCCACTGCCTTTCGTATTCAGCCCCAAGTCCTCCTGAGTGTCCGCACTAAAACCAATACATGTTCATGTCTGCCAGTGAAACACTAGAAATAAGTTGTGCTCTGTCACAGTTTGTGCCGGCCAGCCGTCTTGGTTGTTACTACACATTCATTTGATTTCTACCTGATTTGATACATAAATAATACATTCTTCAGTTTTTGAGCAATGTGCCTTTGTTTCCCAGCTAGATATGCAAATCAGACTGGCCTCCACTAAAATCCTAACAGAGTGGTTACAGTTATACAGCAGTACATTTCCTTAAGGTGAATAACCAGAGCAATTTGTCAGTTTTCCTTCTACAAACAGCTCAGGACATTTTCTAAAAATGCATTCAAGAACAATCTCATGCATGAAGGAAAAACTACGAGCTAGACACACCGATCATTAATAGTATAATAGTCATTTACTGGAGCCTTGTCTTGTATTCTATTTGAAATGGGTTCACATAGAAAGCCTTAACATACAGAGGGTTTGGATCATGGTTGGACTTAGCCAAACATGGTTTTAGATGACTAATGATTCTAAAATTAAACAGGCCACATGTCTCATTCTTCTTTGTTATGTAGCTTTTCCAGAGTTTTGGGAGCACATTTGTATCTCTTTACTAGAGACAAATTTCCCGACCATGATTGATGAGGTGGTACTCTAAGGCTCTTCAGGACTCAGGAGAAAGGGAGTAGTGGGCAAAGAGGGGACAAATGTGCACGGCAAACTCCAGCCCATTCTGTCAGTGTCAGTGATATATGGCACACACCCCCTTGATGTGTTGGCCTCTTGGACCCTGCTTTAGAAACCCTTTTCAGTGTCACTCTTTGAAGGCCTTATTCCCAGTTGAGTCACTGGCAGTCTATAATGGGAAGGTGTCGGCTGGGCGTGGACGGGCACGCTCACAGCGCTCGTTTCATGTTTGCGTTTCAGTGGTTGAAAGTCAAAATCTCTGAAAAGAAGTTTACTGAACTAATACAGACACTAACTGACTGCTTTGATCGGAGTTCAAAAGCAGCTATTTAAATAAATCATTAAATAGTCATGGACACTGTTGTAAAAGTGACACTTGTGACTCTCTATAATACTTGGAGATTATTAGCCCTACTGCAGTAGTTGAAGCAAAGCCAACCTCTTTTACTGTTACATTGCCACTTTACATATTTTATTTCTACATTAATTTACAAACAGGTTGGTTCAAATAGATGAAAGTGAGCGAGGATGGAAATGTAAGAAATTATTGAGGTTACATGTGATAGCCTTTAACATTATGCCTATGAAAACAACCTTGAAAACATAGGCTAAAGCTTACGTTGTGAGCTAAAGAAAATGTAAGCTAGTTAGCTAGCTAGGTTTTTTATTAAATAGTGTGGCAAACAAAAAACTCTCACACATTCTTGATGCTCTGAATATCCAAACGACATTCCAACAGCGTTCCATACAGTGTTGAAGGAAAAAATTCTAAATCCCAGAATTAAGTTAGCATTTTAGCACTTCTGATTCTCTCTTCTCGGAGTAAACGTTTTTTTAGCATGATTTTCGGTTAGATGCTGAAAATAAGATCTGTTATAATTTTGTTTTACAACATATGTAAATGGCTTTTTGACATCAGAGTGGCTCCTCAGTGGGTTCATTGAAGGTGTGTTTGAATCTCCTGAAAGCTGTGCGCATTTCAAGTAGGCACTATTTTAGCAAAAATAAAGCAAAACAAAGACTAAGACACCACTGTTGTGCAATAAGACTGATGTGCCAGATGTACCTAGTTAACATTATTTTGATTGCAGACTTCTTAGTTTGCAATTTTAATACTGGAACAATTATCTGTAAGTAACTTTGCAATACATAATTTTACCTCTGTTATCTACCTTTTACAACACTACGATCTACATGTTATTTAATAAATACATCTGCTGCTACTTTTCTACCGGAATGTGTACTTTGTAAATTGGAAAAACGTATAATTTTTATTTTAAATATTATGTGCATGCCCTTCATCTTAGAGGGTTTAATTTGTTGTCTCTATCTTACTTTCCCTCTGTGGGACGAATAAAGGAATTCTGATTCTGATATTTTCATTATGTAACTATTCATATAAAATCAAACGTTTTCAAAATCCAAACGCTTCAGTCGTTGCCATGAAATTCATCAAAGTCATTAGTGGAAGGTCACTCTGAAGCCCTGTAAATTTTCAGCCATGTGATCCCAGGAACCACAAAGACTCAGTCCAGTGTTATCATAGCCACTTGTTGCTATGCACATCTGTCTTTAGCTCTAAAAGCATTCAAACGAAGACTAAGTGATTTTATAATACACTGCATGTTTTCATTTTGTGCTCTTGACAAGCTGTCAAACTCAAACCGCTCCAACAAGATGCAGGCAGGTTTCCAGGCACACAATTCAATAAAAAAGAACTTCCTCCATGGAGACGCTTCTTCTCCTGTGAAGGTTCCGAGGCCCGGCTATTGTCATTTCAGCAGCTCCTAAATGAGAGAGATACTGTGATGTGTATTAGGCATGTCCAGTTCCTCAGAAAGGCCTGTGGATGAAGGGTGTTCCTGCTCTTCATCAAACTATTTCCCCTGCACTGATTCCTGTCAGAGAACATGAAACGCTCTCCTCCTTTATGCGCTTTCTCTTTGGCTCTGTCTCACTTTATTTTTAACAGTTCAGAAACCAAACACAGTGTTTATATTCAGCGACTTCCCATGATGGAGGGTCCTTTTGTACTGCATGTAATCATGGGAACCAAGCTAGGGCTAGGGGTTTCGGTGCCATATATAAAACAAGAAATATCACAGACGGGAAGCTTAAATACATATAATAAATAAAAGAATGCAATTTCCAATAAGACGTAATACAGAACAGAAGTCACAAAAAAACTACAAAAGCAGTAATGTGCACTGTTTTTCTACACTTTTTCATACCTCATTGTCATCTTTTAAGATAAGTTGTTCAAAATGTAAAAAAAAAAAACAGCACTGAGGGATTCATAAAAAGTGCAGCAGAAAATGTGTAAATGTGCAAATTGAAAACTATCCAGTGCTAGTTCTCTGGAACTAACTACTGAAGATCTAAAGTGCATCCATGAGCTAGTTACAAATAAAAAGGTGAAAGAAATTGGCAATTGAATTGTTAAGAATGAAATACAACAGTATTTGATGCCAAATCCCAAGTTTGAAGTAATGGGGTAATGTGGGCATCCCAGCGAGAGTTAGTGACCTAGCAAATCTAACTAAACAAATTGTAATAGGAAAAAAAATTATATTACAGTTTATTCCCAAGGCTGTAAAGAAAGCAAGGCAACGACATATTATATAGCGTTTAAGGGCGGAAGTTTAATGAACCTGTTTACAGTTATGGGCCAGGTTATGAGAATAAACTAACGGTGAATGACCAGATGAAGGAAATTAATTGTGGGTGTGTCACCAGTTGAGTGAAATGATCTGCATTTAAGGGACCAGGTGGGGGGATAAGCGGCAGGTGATGAAGATGAATCAGGTGAATGGAATGAGTTGCAGGTTTGGCACCATGTGAAAGAAAATAACGTTTGAGACAAGGGAAGGAGATTATGCCGCAAGTGAAGGAACTACAGCCACAGGTAGCAATCTAGTTTCAGAAATCATTATATCTGGGACTATTTCTTTGTTTGAAAAACAGTTTGTCATCATACCCATGTAAAGATAAATATATTTGTGCTCTGCTCTAGCCAAACATCATGTTACAGAATAGGAATCTATACTAGTTGTATCTGATCTGGGAAAATGTAGGTTACCTACGAGCAGTGGCGTAGCCAGGAATTATTGTGTGGGTGGGCCTGGAGAAATGTAGGTGGGCCAGGGGGAGACTTATTAAGCGTGGGGTCTGAGCTGAAACTTCATTAATGATTTTTTAATGCACTAATTGAACATAAGCATAAACTAGTAGTGAAAACAAAAACATAGGCACGGCGGCCTCAGAATTTGTGTAAAACTAGGGATGGGTATCGTTAAGGTTTTAACGGTAGGCCTACTACTTTTATCGATACCGCTTATCGATCCGGTGCTTTAACGGTTCTTTTGGAGAAAAAAAGAAGGTAAACTAACTAAACAAATTGAGAACAAAACTAACATTGCTTTTTATTTTTATTAAATACATAATATTTCACATCAAAGAAAAAACAATGTTTTTAACAAATCGTATTAAATAATGTGATGACAGAATTGTAAACAGAATAGCTGAAACTTTAACAAAATAAATAACTCTAAATAACTCTTACCTCTAATCATTAGCCCATGTTTGTGTCATTAAGTTAACTCCGTGTGTTGCTGCGAGCATACATAACACCTGACGTGGAAAAGTTACTCGTGGATGGGGCTACAGAGCTACTAGAAAGACAGTCGAACCTGAATGTGGTGCACTTTTGCTAAATGTTTCGACAAATTGCTCATGTTACTGTTACTGCCCTTACATGCTAAACTCTTATTGCACTTTTGGCAACGAGCATTGTCCACATCGAGACGGGTAACGTTTAACCACACCTCTGTCTTTTTTCATATTAGAAAGGGAGTTGGCGACACTAAAACTGCAATATAATATTTGTGTAGCAATAATACATATGACAGATATTTTTTACGTGTCTCTCTCCAGTACCGACCGATAACGTCGGAGCTTAATGGTACAACGTTATTTAATAATTCAGTCCTGGGTCCCGTTTAATACCGGGGCTCGGCACCCATCCATACACATGACTGGCTCGGCGGCCACAGGTTGTTTATCCTTGACAGTCGCACAGTGGGCACACACTGAGAGAGTCTTTTCATATTCAGCAAATGTGTACACGCTTCACTGCAGACCTCAAGAAGAAATAAGACTTTAAGGGCGCGTTCACACCTGCCTTGTATAGTCCGGTTGAATCGAACCCTGGTGCATTTAGCCATTTGGTGCAGTTCATTTGGGTCGGTGTGAACACAATCCGAGACCTCTTAAGTGAACTAAACAACCGGACTCTGGTCCGCTAAAATAGGTGGTCTCGGAGCGCTTGCTTGCGAACACTGGAGCGGTTCATTGCTGGTGTGAACGCAGTCCGCACCAAAACATAGGAAGCGTAGTATTTACGTGTCACAAGAACGCGGATATCTTCAAAATCTTTAGCGAAAGAGTCTTTCAAGACATCCGCGGTGGTTTAGTTAAAGAGTGAAGCAGAATGAATTGTTGAACAGTGTCGTACAAAGTAAAAATTATCCGTCAGCTACATAAAAGTAAGAACACCTGTCGTCTGTGAAACGCCCCTCCTTACTGCAGAACGTCTCTCATTATATGTGTTTGTTTTTTAACGGACGTTGTCTGATTATATAATCATATGCGCGGGCCGCTAGTGTCTGTTGATCTCCACATTAACAGCAGCATGACAATAACCTGCCGAAAGTGCCGATGCTCCATGGCGGAGAATCAGCTAGAAATTGCCGGGATTTACGTTTTTACCCTCTTATTGTCTGACCAATGGTTGAACAGCATTTCCATGCACATGACTTGTGTTTAAAGTTTATAGTCCGTTTGAGTTTTGCACGTGTGAACGCAAACCGAACCTTCTGAAAAATGAAACAATTTAACAAACTGTGCTCTGGTGCGCACCAGAGAAGCGGACTATTAGGTGTGAATGCACCCTAGTCACTCACGGAAAAACGTACTTTACTTTCTAATTTACTCACGGTGAAAAAATGCACTCCCTATTCCATTGTCATGAAGGTGGAATCTAACTATATCCAGAATAAGTGTTATTGGATCCAGACTAGAAACATGTTTATTTCTGCTGTAAAGTTGGGAATTTGAACATGGGGTCTATGGGAATTGCTCCTTTCTGCATACATTCCCTGTTGGCCACTAGAGGAACTGCAGTTTGTTGAACTTCCTTCTGGGCTTCCCGGCTTTGCGCTATAACGCTCTGATTAGCTGTGGGTGGGCCAGATGCGCATGTGGGCCCAGGCCCACCCGGGCCCACCCACAGCTACGCCACTGCCTACAAGTGTTAAAATCCATACAGTGTTTCCACTCTAGGCTGATAATTAGCTACAAGTAGCAATAGTTATCCAAAATCATGGAACCCGGGAGTATTCCTTTGGTAGAAATGAGTTCCCATTCAAACTTTTTTATGCTCTGGGACCTTGAAATCCGGTCTAGTTTGGTCTCACCAAATATTGAAATCCATAGCCTGTTCCCGGTGTATGCTAATTAGGAAAAGGTACAAATCGGAATCATCCATTGACACTTTTTACCCATCTATCATCAAAATCAGGTTGTTGCTGAAAAGGCCATGAAACAAATAAGAGCAAGTTTGGATACTAACCGGTTAAAGGAGGACAACACTAAGAATAAAGGCCACCTGGTTTGTTTAAGGGGAAGTTAAAGATGGAGAGCATGATGGAGAGTGTGAAGTTGATGAAAGTGTGAAGAAAACTACACGGACCACTATTGCGGTAAGCATGTTGTAACTTCCGGTTGTTGTTGTCATCTCCGGGTATCCCGTGTGCCTGTTCTGTTGCTGATAGCTTATTATCTTAACTTAATCGATCGTTTTAAAACTCTTGATCACGGCAACTGCCTGACGTTGTAATCACACGTTACTACAGCTTAAGCACTCACAACTCTCCTTCTCTTAGCGACTGTAACTCCACAGTTGCCTACACTCTTTTTGGGTTTGCTAACGGTAGCTACTTTAGCTTGATAGCTAGCCATGGCTCTTTCCCCACCCTCGGGTGCTATTTCCTGCTCTAACTGTCTCATGTTTGGTTACTTCCCTACCTCCTTTACTGGTACCAATACATGTGTTAAATGTAGTATAGTTGTTAGGTTGGAGGTGGGAATCATAGCCATAGAAGCCCGGCTCCGCATCTTAGAAAATAACTCAGCTACAGTAAAACCCATGTTAGCCGGTGCGGACCGGCAAAAGGTAGCTCCTCTTAGCCGTCCCCCGGCAACTCCCGGGCAGCAGGGAGATTGGGTGACTGTTCAGAAGGGGCATAACGCGAAACCCACAGGTCCCCACCAACCCGTTCACATATCTAACAGATATTCCCCACTCAGCGAGACACCCGCTGAGAAGCCAACTCTGGTTATTGGTAGCTCTATTATGAGACACGTGCATTTAGAGACCGAAGCCTCCACAGTCACATGCATTCCGGGGGCCAGAGCGGGCGACGTTGAGGCGCATCTTAAACTGCTGGCTAAAAATAAACGTAAATACAGTAGGATTGTTATTCAAGTCGGTGGTAATGATGTTCGTTTACGCCAATCAGAATGCACCAAACTTAATGTGGCGTCGGTGTGTAGTTATGCTAAAACAATGTCGGACACCGTGATCTTCTCTGGTCCCCTCCCTAATCTGATCAATGATGACATGTATAGCCGCATTTCATCATTTCAGCGCTGGTTGTCTTGGTGGTGCCCAGCAAAAAATGTGGGCTTCGTAAATAATTGGACAGCCTTCTGGGGAAAACCTGGTCTGATTAAGAGAGACGGCATTCATCCTACTTTGGAAGGTGCAAATCTCATTTCGGCAAACATTTCAGGGCTTTGTGGACTTAATCCATGACAAACTGGAGTTGAGACCAGGAGGCAGTCGCAGTCTTACACGCTTCTCTGCGCTCTCTCCTAGGCAGTCATCCATAGGAATCCCGAACCCAATAAAATACCAAACATTCACGGTGTGTGTGTCTGCCCAAGGACAATTTAAGGTAAAACCTAATAGAGGTGTCATACATAATAACCTAATAAAAGTAAATGTAACAACTACTACAGTGCAACAAAACAGGAAGATTAAATGTGGTCTCTTAAACATAAGACCTCTAGCATCTAAAGCAATATTGGTAAATGATTTAATATCAGATTATAATATTGATATATGCTGTCTCACTGAAACTTGGTTGAGACATGAAGAATATGTCAGCATAAATGACGCCACTCCACCCAGCCATATCAATACTCATATTGCCCGAGGCACGGGCCGAGGAGGTGGAGTTGCAGCAATCTTTGACTCAAGTTTACTTATCAATACTAAACAAAAATGTAATTATACCTCCTTTGAAAGCCTCGTTTTTAGTCTTACGCATCCGACCTGGAAAACGTTGCAGCCAATCTTATTTGTTACAGTGTACCGTGCACCAGGTCCTTATTCAGAATTCTTATCAGAATTCTCTGAGTTTTTATCAACTTTGGTACTTAAAACAGATAAAGTAATTATCGTAGGTGACTTTAATATTCATGTTGACGATGATAAAAATAGCCTTACTGTTGCATTTAACTCTATATTAGATTCTGTTGGTTTCTGTCAGTGTAAATAAACCAACCCACTGCTATAATCACACTCTCGACCTTGTTCTGACTTATGGTATTGAAATTGAGCAACTATTAGTCGAACCGCATAATCCTGCTTTATCCAACCATTTCTAAGTAACTTTTGAAGTACTGTTACTAGACTATAAAGCATTAGTCAAAAGCTCCTGCAGCAGAAACCTATCTGTTAGTGCTATAGCCAAATGTAAGGAAGAGATTCCACCAATACTTAACTCGATAGCATGTCTGCATGTAAGGGAGGAAACTTATACAAAATGTACACCACCCCAAATTGATCATGTTGTTGATAGTGCTACAGATGCGCTGCGAATAAAATTAGACTCTGTTGCTCCTTTGAAAAAGAAGAAAATAAAACAACATAGATTAGCTCCATGGCATAATGCCGAAACCCGCAAAATCTTAGACCCGATTCCAACTAAGCTGTTAAAATAAGTTTTTCCATTAATTAGCACTTCTTTATTAAATATTATGAATATGTCTTTATTATCAGGCTATGTTCCACAATCATTCAAAGTAGCAGTGATAAAACCGTTTCTTAAAAAGCACAACCTCGATCCAGAGGTTTTAGCCAACTATAGACCTATTTCTAATCTTCCGTTCCTCTCAAATATTCTTGAGAAAGCAGTCGCAAAACAGCTGTGTGATTACTTAAAAAACTATGATTTATTTGAAGATTTTCAGTCTGGCTTTAGAACACAACATAGCACAGAGACAGCTCTGGTTAAAGTTACAAATGACATTCTAATAGCCTCAGACAAGGGACTTGTCTCTATTCTTGTCTTGCTCGATCTTAGTGCTGCATTTGATACTATCGACCATGGTATCCTATTGCAAAGACTAGAGCACTTAGTTGGCATACAGGGAACTGCTTTAGGCTGGTTTAGGTCCTATCTATCTGAACGCTCTCAGTTTGTACGTGTCAACGATGAATCTTCCATGCAAACCAAAGTTAGCCATGGAGTGCCACAGGGCTCAGTGCTTGGACCTATTTTGTTCACACTATATATGCTTCCGTTAGGCAATATTATAAGGAATCATTCTGTAAACTTTCATTGTTATGCGGATGATACTCAACTATATTTATCAATCAAGCCTGATGAAATTAATCATCTAAATAAAATTCAAGACTGCCTCAAGGACTTAAAAACGTGGATGACCTTACATTTTTTTATGTTAAACACGACCAAAACTGAAGTTAATGTACTTGGCCCGAAGAATCTACGAAACAAATTATCTAAAGATATACTAACTATGGATGGCAATAATTTGGCCTCCAGTGAGACTGTAAGGAATCTTGGTGTTATATTTGATCAGGATTTATCCTTTAACACCCACATAAAATCAATTTCAAGGACCGCCTACTTCCATCTATGTAACATTGCAAAAATCAGGCATATCTTGCCTCAAAACGATGCAGCGAAACTAGTCCATGCATTTGTTACTTCAAGGCTGGATTATTGTAACTCCTTATTATCAGGGTGTACCAAGAAGTCAGTCAAGTCGCTTCAGCTTATTCAAAATGCTGCAGCTCGTGTACTAACAAGAGTTAGGAAAAGGGACCACATTACTCCTGTTCTGGCTGCCTTACACTGGCTCCCTATAGAACACAGGATATCATTTAAAATTCTTCTTCTCGCCTACAAAGCCCTTAATGGGCAGGCGCCATCTTACCTTAAAGAACTCATTATACCCTACTGTCTTACTAGGGCATTGCGCTCCAAGAATGCAGGGTTGTTGGTTGTTCCTAGAGTCTCTAAAAGTACAATGAGAGCCAGAGCCTTTTTTTATCAAGCTCCACTTTTGTGGAATCAGCTTCCAGTTTGTGTTCGGGCGGCAGACACCCTATCCGTTTTTAAGAGTGCGCTTAAGACCTTCCTTTTTGATAAAGCTTATAGTTAGGGCTGATTAGATTCAGCCCCTAGTTTTGCTGATATAGGCTTAGTTTGTCGGGGGACATCTTACTTCTTCCTTCTCTCTGTCTATACCTGTGTACTCTCATGTTCCGATTAACCCAGCTTCCCCAAATGTCTTTCTTTTTGGTGTCTATATACGCTGGGATCCGGAGTCATGGATGATCCTGCGGTCCTGTGTCATGGATCGCGAGTCCTGGATCTTGAGTCGTGGCTGTGGTCCTGGATCATAAGTCCTGGATGGATATCCTTGTGGATTCATCTTCCTATTATACACACATGCATTTCCGAACATTTGGACTACCTATGTTGCAAATGTATTATCTTTTCAATTTACACACGGCATCTATTGCACGTCTGTCCGTCCTGGGAGAGGGATCCCTCCTCTGTTGCTCTCCCTGAGGTTTCTCTCATTTTTCCCTTTAAACTGTGGGTTTTCTCTGGAAGTTTTTCCTTGTACGATGTGAGGGTCTAAGGACAGAGGGTGTCGTATTGTCATACTGATATTCTGTACAAACTGTGAAGTCCACTGAGACAAATGTAACATTTGTGATATTCGGCTATATAAATAAACATTGATTGATTGAGAGCAGCTTTTCATGGACAGAGACAGCGCCAGATACTCCAGATGTCCACCATTGCTGCTCAGACTTATTGGATGCGTTGAGCATGAAGAGCATGTGAGAAACATGCTGCTGGCTTGAGGGGGAAACAGATCCAATACTTCTTCAAAATGGATGAGGTGGTTTGTATTCATTTGATACAGTTGGAATTGAGAAAACATTTTAAAGGTCCCATGTCATGCTTTTCCGGTTATTACCCGTCCCCTTGTGTTTTATGTAGCTTTTTATGCATGTAAACGGTCTGCAGAGTCACAAACCCTCAAAGTACACCCTGTAGCGAGTAAAACTCTAACACAGAAAAGACCTGTCTATGCTGCCCCAGAACGCCTTGTTGGAGATTTCTCATTTTCCATTGTGTTCTTCCTGGTTACAGTGACGTGCCCATACCCAAATGGACCCATTGGCCAATCTGTGGAGCTCCACACACACACACACACACACACACACACACACACACACACACACACACACACACACACACACACACACACACACACACACACACACACACACACACACACACACACACACACACACACACACACACACACACACACAGCGGCAAAACTGGGGGTGGTGGGGGTTAAGGGTGCTAGTGGAGCCTCGCATATCGGGGTGCTGCAGCCCCCTCAGCATCCCCCCCCTTCCCGCGTCCATTCGCGCTGTCTAGCAGACCCCACGCAGCAAGCAGGAAATTAACCCAGCTCACACTGTCCGCTCCTCGTAGCAGCGAGCCGCACAACGTCCCGCCAACACGGCACCCAGACTCCACGCAGCATTCTCATCTGTTTGTCCTTACTGGTGTCATTTTCTGGTTGTTAACGCCATTGTAACACATCACTGATGTTCCGCTGTAACAGTGGTGGACTCATCAGAACAGAGTGGGCGAGCTGACCAATCAGACCACAGTGGGCTCACAGGGAGGGGGGGGGGGGGGGGGGGGGCAGGAGCTCCAACAAGCCGTTTAGGACAGAGAGTGAATACACATACTATACAGAGATGCTGTATGAGAAACCAATGAGATTTTGGAACATTGAACAATATAAATCTATTTTAGTATACCTCAACAATGGAATTTTGATCAGTAGAAATCAGTGTTAATTTCGTCAACGAAAACTATGACGAAAAATGTTCGTCAACGACCTTTTTTACATGACTCAGACGAGACGATGACGAGCTAAAAATAGATTCTTGATAACGAAAACTTCAAAATGTGTATTTAGTTTTCGTTGACGAGACGGGACTAAGGTGTTAATGGTGGACTAACGGACATTCAAAATGCAGGGTATTTTCCCCCAATTGTCCGTCTTGTCTGTCAAAATGCATCTTACGTTTCTAACTTGCAATATCATTATTTCCGCTCTCTTCACTCCAGAAGAGCGATGTCCCTGTGTCTCTCTGTGTGAGGGGGGCGGGGCCTAACAGACACGCTGCAGCGGCACACAGAGATCTGCCGGGGACGCTCAGAAGGGAGTGGGACACATGCTGGAGTCCTTCAAGTTTGAATGACTTTGTATACTGCAGGGTAGCTTGTGAATTTACTCCAGGTGGAACTAAAGTCTGATTTAACACTTGATTAGATTTCACATCATGCATCCACATCCGTAAAGTAACTAAAGGTATTAAATACATGTTGTGGAGTAGAAACACAGTAGCAACACATTTAAATACTCCAATAAAGTACAAGTACCTCAACATTGTACTCAAGTACAGTACAATATTTTAACATAATTATATATATTTCATTTATTTCACATTTAAATAAAGCAATTAACTCGGTTAACAATTTGTTAGTTTTTCCCTTTAAAAAAAAAAAAAAAGTAAATACAAGAATACGTTAAAGTACCGGATCGATAAGCAGTATCGATAAGACTAGTAGTACCGTAGAAAACCTTAACGATACCCATCCCTAGATATTACACAAGTGTAAAGAGAGTGAAATGTTGCTTTACGAATTTCAACACTTGATACTGTCACATTGATTCCAATTTCAGATAGGCCTACCTGTATTTGCCTAACTGAATTGGTTTAAAGAGAGAAAACATTTTGACTAAAAGTTGACTAAAATGTAATTTTTCATCGACTAAAAGTAGACTAAAACGTTTTGAGTTTTCGTCGACTAAAACTAGACTAAAACGTTTTGAGTTTTCGTCGTAAAACTATGAAGGATAAGAATGACTAAAATGTGACTAAAACTAATAACCATTTTCGTTTAAAGTCTAAATCAAAAACAGCTGCCAAAATTAATACTGGTAGAAATGGCCATGACATTGGAACTTTAAGTGCTTATTCTCTGATGTCAAAACAGTTTCTGGAACGGCGGCCATGTTTTTTCTGTAGAATGCATGCCAATAATCATCTCAGACAGTGGTGTGCTATCAAGGTCAGGTGTAAGAAGGGTTTATGTTGATGGCAATGACCGAACACTAAACCATTTATCGTCCAGCCGCTTTAAATATACATCTTGAGATATCTGTGAAGCCATTTCTGTAGAGTTCCGTAAACACATCAATTATTCCTCCTCTAGATGAGACCAGAACTGGGGATTTGTCTTTGAAATCAGCGAAGTGTTTTCCTCTTAAACACACTTAAGTGATGCCTGCTGTGGAGTTATTCATCAAATCAGAAGCATGGTTGTGCTGGAGTATTCCCAACGCACCTGCTCCTTTGTGCTTTGGACTCGCTCCCCGAGGGTCTGCGTGCTCATTACTGCGGACACAACTGCATCATAAACAAACACTGGACACACTTTATCCATTAAACACGTGGTAGCTCGAGTTTTTGTTATGCAAGAACACAACAACTGGAGTATCATTAGTCACCTTCATATCCTGTGTCAGCATGCAACAGGTCTGCAGCTTAACACTTATTTAAAAAAAAAAACTTTACATGGATGTAGGTCAAAAGTCGAAACCCAATTTTAGCGTCACAGTGTTAAAGGTGTTATTCAAAATACTACAAGTGTTGTTCTTTAACTTACAGATATTGTTCTACACCAAGCAAGTGTTGTTCTCTATACTTACATTTTGTCACGGTTTGTGAAACAAGCAGGACCCAAATGCAGATATAAACTGAAACTTCCTTTATTTCAAGGCTATGATATATATATACAATGACAAACAGAACACTCACCGCACTAGTCAGGGAACAAGACGAACCGACCAAGACAGACAGACAACCCAGAACTTAAATACACAAAAGACTCAATCACACAACAAGACACAGGTGAGGAGGGAGCAGAAAACACAGGGGCCCAGGTGAACATAATCAGACAATTAGACACACCAGGGAAACTAATGAGAAGAGGAAAAACACAGGGAAAAGGACCAGACAATAACCCAAAGGAAAACATGACATGGAAAACAGCAAAAACACCCAAACCTACAAAACTATAAACGTGACATAACATGAGAATCGTGACATAACCCCCCCCCTCAAGGGACGGATTCCAGACGTCCCAAAAAAACAAAAATCCAGCAGGGTGGGTGGAGGGGGTCCGGAGGACGGGTCTCGGGCGGATGGCCCTGGGGCAAGGCAGAGTTCAAAAAGGGGAATTCGGGCGGACGGCCCGGGGGCAAGGCAGAGTTCAAAAAGGGGAATTTGGGCGGACGGCCCGGGGGCAAGGCAGAGTCCATGGAGGGAATCTCGGGCGGACGGCCAGGGGGCAAGTCAGAGTCCGAGGAGGGGTGAAGACCCGACAGCTCCGGAGGCCGATCAGGAGCCGGTGTCGGCAAGATCCCCCATGGAAGAGGACACAGGACCGGCAGGATCCCCGGCAGGAGAGCAGTCGGCGGAATCCCCAACGCGACAGGACATGGAGTTGGCAGGACCCCCAGCGGAAGAGTAGTCGGCGGGACCTCCAACGTGGCAAGAACTGGAGTTGGCAGGACCCCCGGCAGAAGGGCAGTCTGCGGGACCTCCAACGGCTCAGGACATGGGGTTGGCAGGACCCCCGGCAGACGAGTAGTCTGCGGGACCTCCAACAGCACAGGACAGGGGGTTGGCAGGACCCCCGGCAGAAGAGCAACGTGTGGGACCTCCAACGGCTCAGGACATGGGGTTGGCAGGACCCCCGGCAGAAGAGTAGTCTGCGGGACCTCCAACGGGACCAGACATGGAGTTGGCAGGACCCCCGGCAGAAGAGTAGTCTGCGGGACCTCCAACGGCACAGGACATGGGGTTGGCAGGACCCTCGGCAGAAGAGCAGTCTGCGGGACCTCCAACGTGACAAGACATGGAGTTGGCAGGACACCCGGCAGAAGAGTAGTCTGCGGGACCTCCAACGGCACAGGACATGGGGTTGGCAGGACCCTCGGCAGAAGAGCAGTCTGCGGGACCTCCAACTTGACAAGACATGGAGTTGGCAGGACCCCCGGCAGAAGAGTAGTCTGCGGGACCTCCAACGTGGCAAGACATGGAGTTGGCAGGACCCCCGGCAGAAGGGCAGTCTGCGGGACCTCCAACGGCTCAGGACATGGGGCTGGCAGGACCCCCGGCAGAAGAGCAGTCTGCGGGACCTCCAACAGCTCAGGACATGGGGTTGGCAGGACCCTCGGCATAAGAGCATTCTGCGGGACCTCCAACGTGACAAGACATGGAGTTGGCAGGAACCCCGGCAGAAGAGTAGTCTGCGGGACCTCCAACTGCATAGGACATGGAGTTGGCAGGACCCCCGGCAGAAAGGCAGTCTGTGGGACCTCCAACGGCTCAGGACATGGGGTTGGCAGGACCCCCGGCAGAAGGGCAGTCTGCGGGACCTCCAACGACACTTGATAGGGTTCGTTCGCCAACAGAACCCGGGGAGCTGGCGTCGGACGGACAGCCAACAGGAGACGAGGTGCTGTAGTCGGCCGGTATGCTCACAGGACATGGGGAGCTGGCGTCGGACGGACAGCCATCAGGACACGGGGAGCTGGCGTCGGACGGACAGCCAACCGGAGACGAGGTGCTGGAGTCGGCCGGTACGCCGACAGGACTCGGGGAGCTGGCGTCGGACGGACAGCCAACCGGAGACGAGGTGCTGGAGTCGGCCGGTATGCCGACAGGACTCGAGGAGCTGGCGTCGGCCGATGAGTCAGCAGGTGACGAGGAGCCGGAGTCGGGACCATGGTTACTGGAGCCGGCACTGAAGCCGGGACCATGGCTGTAAGGTCCGGTTCTGGAGCCGGAAACATGGCTGTAAGGTTCGGTTCTTGAGCCGGAAACATGGCTGTGTGGGCCGGCTCTGGAGCTGGAAACATGGCTGTAAGGTCCGGTTCTGGAGCCGGAAACATGGCTGTAAGGTCCGGTTCTAGAGCCGGAACCATGGCTCTTGGGGCTTGAGCTGCTGGCTTGGCCTTGCGGCGACTCCTCTTAGCAGCCGCCTGAATACTCCGTGGACCTCCATAAGCCAGACGAGTTCCAGAATATGACTCCTGGACAGGAGCAGGAACTGGGGCAGAAGCACGGGTTGACTTCAGACGGAACCCACCAAGGCGTATGGTGCCAGGTTGGGAATTGGGAGACATGGAGCTAGCATGCCTGGAGCTAGCAGGCCGGGAATCACACACTGAGAGGAAGTCCAAAATCCAGCCAGGTAAGAATTTAACTAAACCTGGTTTCTCCATTGCCCTCTGGTGTGCCTCAGCCCGAACAGCCTCTCGCTGCTGACCTCTGGACGCTCCCAACCATCGACTAGAGCAGACAGCCAAAGCAACGGTTAACTCCAATATCTCCTGCTCGAAAGGATCTGCTGGGCCCATATTTCAGGTCGGTTCGTACTGTCACGGTTTGTGAAACAAGCAGGACCCAAATGCAGATATAAACTGAAACTTCCTTTATTTCAAGGCTATGATATATATATACAATGACAAACAGAACACTCACCGCAGAACTAGTCAGGGAACAAGACGAACCGACCAAGACAGACAGACAACCCAGAACTTAAATACACACAAGACTCAATCACACAACAAGACACAGGTGAGGAGGGAGGAGAAAACACAGGGGCCCAGGTGAACATAATCAGACAATTAGACACACCAGGGAAACTAATGACAAGAGGAAAAACACAGGGAAAAGGACCAGACAATACAAAGGAAAACATGACATGGAAAACAGCAAAAACACCCAAACCTACAAAACTATAAACGTGACATAACATGAGAATCGTGACACATTTCTGTTATGTACAATATATTTGTTTCCCTTTTCCATGAACTGTGGAAGTAGGGGAACTTGTGCCACACTCACTCTGCTTTCACAGGATTTATTTCCATTCAATGATTGTCTCTCATAAAAGCTACTGTAAAACCACCTGGTCACTCAGCCCTGGTACAATATTCTTCTTTAAACAACAGGTGTTGTTTTTGTATACTTAAAGTGTTGTTTACTGCAGCTGTTGTTCTTTGAACTACAGGTGTACTGTGGCTGCTGCTCATTAGGTAGACCGTCATTCTCCAATTCAAAAGGTTGCTGGTTTGATCTCAAGCCCCTGCAATCAAAATGTCAATGTGTCCTTGGGCAGGATACTCAAATTGCCCTCAATGTTGTGGCCAATGGATAGAAGGATACAGATAACACAAAGGGTTTCACCTTAGGAATTTGTTTTAGTTATTTTCAGACTCTCTGTTATTTTTGAGAAATTATAAAGTTTATGTCGAGGAACCAGCTATTAAAAAGTTGCGACAGACTGTGGTTTCCCTGGAGGACCTTCGGCTCGCGTCGGAGGAGGACCCCACGCTCTCCCGGCTCCTCACTTACATCCGGGAGGGATGGCCTGCGAAGTTCCCGGAGGAGGTCAAGGACGAGCTGACCTGCTGGAACGGTGTCTGCGTGGCCCGGGGCCTCCACACGTTCGTTCCCATCGACCTCAGGGCATGCGTATTGGCTATGGCGCACGAAGGTCACCTGGGTATCGTGAAGGTGAAACAGCGCTGCAGGGATTTGGTGTGGTGGCTGGGCATAGATAGAGATATAGAGACAATGGTGAAGGAGTGCACGGCCTGCCTGGTCAGTGGCAAAACTGGCCCGCCACCCTCACCTCTGCTGCAGCACTTGCAGTTGCCGCGCGCGCCTTGGGAGCACATGCAGCAGGACATCTGTGGGAAGCTCCATGGCATCCCGCACCACCAACGCTTCCTCCTGGTGGCCTACGACCTCCATTTGAAATGGCCAGAGGTGGTCGCCACAGGGTCCGTAACGGCTCGGGTGGTCACAGACTTCCTCTCCTCTCTGTTTGCTCGGTGGGGCAGTCCTAACGCCATCACTACAGATAACGGCCCACAGTTTGTTTCAGCTGAGTTCGCCACCTTTGTGGAAGATAGGGGGATTAAACACATCCGTACAGCTTTCTACCACCCGCAAACACATGGGGGGGTGGAAAGGTTCAGCCAAACCCTAAAGAACGGGATCAGAGCACACCTGGCAGATGGTCTTCCATTCTCAGCCGCGCTGCTCCGCACCCTGCTTCACTACCGGGCGACGCCGCATTCAACTACTGGCAGCTCCCCAGCCCTCTTGATGATTGGCCGTGATCTGCAGCTCCCTTTGGATTGGCTACGGGCCCTGGCGGCCGTCACGCCAACAGCCGCACCCTGCCAGAGCGCCAGGGTTGCAGAGGCTCAGCGTTGCATGAAGCAGCGGTTCAACAAGAGACGGAGGGTGAGAGCGCCTCCCTTCACAGAGGGGGACTGGGTCAGGATTCACCGTCCTAACCGGGTCCATAAGCTGCTATCCTTCTGGACGGCGCCGATGAAGGTCACCGCTCAACTGGGGTCAGCCACCTTTCATCTGGCCGACGGATCACGGTGGCATGCAAGCCGGCTTCGGAAGGTGGCACTGCCCCTCATTGTGGACCCAGGGACCAGGGAGGACGGGGACTTTGCTTTTCCTGATGAAAAAAGACTTGCCCTTGCCCTGACCTGTGCTCAACTGATACCATTCTAAATGACGGGAGAAGGTCTGTGTGACATGCTTGACATGATGAACAAAGAAAAGATCAAAACGATTATTTTAGTTTTCTTTTCAAATGAATATGTCAAAAATAATTAAATACATCTGCTCCAGTGTGTCATGATGGGTTGAACATGACTTGGTTTCTGTTAATGTTAAGAAACATAGGCAGCATCGATAGACAAGGCAGTTTTACAAAAACATCTCAAATGGTAATATTGGTTTAGTATTTTTAAGCTACCATTTTATAACATTATTCCTTACGTTTTTCTCTTGTCATGTTTAAGGGCAGTGATATTTGATATTGTTAATGCTGGGCTGATATTGGATTTGCTGTATTGCTAAAGCTCTGGAGGGATGCATATAAAGATGACTGTTATTTTCCGGTCTTGATTATCTCTTCCAACCTCATACCGATCCCCCCTTCACATTATATAAAACCTGTGAGTGAATTGCATCCACACCACAGGTGCATGCTGGTCAGTGTGCAGTAGTTTTCCACAGCTGTGTGTGTGATCAGGCAGATCTTTGAGCGGCACGTGTGGGCTGCATGTAGCTCTACATCACAGATTCATTATTGTCTACCCTCAATAGAGAACATATTTACTCAGAATGAATGCAAAAAGTATGTTTGACATGTAAACAAGGCATCATTAATTCTCTTTGCTTAGGAAAGTTCCAGAGTCCTGGAGCATTTCTCACATGTTAATCATTAATGAGATCAACTAATGAGAGCGAGTGATGTCAACAATGAGCTTTTGAAATGGCAGTAAATGTTCTTTCAGCGGGTAAACACTTGATGAGGCTTTTCTCTGGGCTTCAATGTGAGCCAGGCTGACAGATGTGTTGATGTGGTTCCCTCTTCAGGAGGTCACACACATTTGCATTTACCGACGACTTGTTTGCTTTTAGATAGCTCTTGTGAAGTGACAACTTGCACTTTGGCCACAAAAAACTGCCTTAACCCAAAACTACACACATCTATTTTAAGCCAGGAATGTATATGGGTTGATAAGACAATAACATAGTTATCATATGTTAGAAAACTCTGTATTATAAGTGGAATACATTCTGAATGTCCTTTTATATCAGAATCACAAACAGGCTTATTTCCAAGTAGCTTAACACATACGAGGAATTTCCCTTTGTGTATATGGTGCATCCATAAACACAGTCAAAGAAGATACATTGTAAAAAATAAAACAATGATAGAAAACAATTACCAAAAAAATCATTATAAGATTAAAATATAGGAATATTTACATGGAATATAGATGAAATATAGATATACCCATAAAAATTCAATACAATAAAATACAAATATGTGCAGTATTCGTATGACAAATGGAAAGCTGTGCGGACTAAATCTTAAGAACTGTTACAAGATGTGTATTTTGTAAATTGTGTAACTTTTAAAATCTTTTATAATATAACTTTTTACTTTAATACTTTTTAATGCATGTGACATACTGTAACATTAAGCTGTCTGTGGCTCTTTTTCCGCTGTAACAACGTATATTTCCCCTCTGTGGGACTAATAAAGGTATTCTGATTCTGATTCTGATAGTTTTGTGTACAATGTGCAACATTCGGTGGTTTGTGTAGGACTGACTGTATTAAAATTGTCAAGATCTTGTTTGCATATAGTCTATGATGTGACTGAGTTATAGTGAGTTATTTACTGTATAGTGAGAAAAAAAACACAAAAGATACAAAAATAATGATGAGGTTTTTGTGTGTCCATATGTATGTCACTTTCTTGTCATTCACTCACTTATACTCTGTGTGTGCCTGTCTGTCAATATGATGGTGTAGCAACCGTGAAAGATGTATTCAAGAAACTGTATAGATGTGAAGTTGAAACACACATGGAAGGGTCCAGAAATAAGGGGGTGGCCACTTCACGCCCCTGACCTGATTGAGTTAAGGCTGGTGTGATCTCATCGCAAAATGGTTTACTTGTATTATTGACTTTTAAAAGGACTGATGGAAACTGGGTGATGATTCTGTGTGACTCGGGCCTTTCATTGAACGATGTGGACAGTGGAGAAATGTAGAATTGAATGAGGATTCTCCTCATCATGAGTAAAGATATTGACACATTATACTCATTTCATACTCGTCTTTGTAAAAAGAACATTATCTGCAAATAATCCAAGTTCTGGCTCATAGCATGTAACACGGTATGTAAAGTTAACACTGACATTTTGGAGGTGGGGCTTGAAACGAGAACTGGTAGAGAAACCCCGGCTGTGGCTTGGCTCAGTGGATAGAGTGCTGGACTTCAAATCGGGGGTAGCAAGTTCGAGTCCCACTGCAGTCAGCATGTCGTTGTGTCCCTGGGCAAGACACTTCACCCTAAATTGCTCCTGTGGGGATTGTCCACAGTACTGAATGTATGTCAGTCGCTTTGGACAAAAGCGTCTAAAAAATGACATGTAATGTAAAAAACACTTAGTTAACATACGAAAGAATCAACCTAACAATGAAGTGGTCACTGTAACATTAGCATTGTCGTCACACATTCATTACATCAGAGCAGAAACACTGACCACTGATGAGGCATCAAACATACTTTATCCTGTACAATACCAGTATAAACTGAAGGTGGATCTACTGAGTTTTTCCAAACGGCTTGCTTGTTGTAAACCAGATGTTTTAGATCTCACACATTGGGAATTTGACAAACAAGGAACATCTATTTTAAAGCCAGGAAGTGGTACAAGCAATAAAGCACATGTTGCTAGTGGCCAAACAATGGTACTACATCTCACGTGTCAGTCGTTTCACGCCTTGGGCCCTTTTTCAAAGTGGCTTGAATTGGGAAAGAAACATCTGTAAAAGGATAATTTGTTTTCAAGTAAATCATTAATTTGACAGAGCCGGGACCGGACTGGATGCAATGCTTAACCTCTTAAGGACGACGGTCCCCCCAGTGGACCTCCCCCCCCCCCCGTTTTCTTTCGAGACCGTGTCTCAGGGCTTCTTAACATTTATGAAACTATTAAAGGAGAGGTGTCATGGCCATTTCCACTGATCATAATTCCATTGTTGAGGTATACTAAAATAGAAAAATACTGTGCAATTTTCCAAACTCACATTGGTTTCGCATACAGCATCTCTGTAAAGTATGTGTATTCAGCAGTATTCACTTTCTCCACTAAACGGCTCGCTGCAGCTCCCCCCCCCCCCCCTCCGTGATTTCCTTGTTTAGCGATACACAGCCAAACTCAACCTGAACACACACAAAGTCACAGCCGAAATAAAAACAATAAGTGTGGCTTGATATTGGGTAAGAAAAAGTTTTATAGGTTGATAAACACTGTGAGAATGGGTCTGCAGAGAGAATTTTGCACGATCCCAACTGTCTGTTATCAGCCTGCAGCACGGAGCAGAAATCAGCAGGGCTGCCTGCACTGAGTGTGTGTGTGGATTGGTCAATTTGGACCAATCAGCGGGGGCTTAATGTAACGGCTCCGCGGACGTAACGTAACAGCTCCACGGATTGGCCCATTTAGTTCCGGGTACGTGCTTTCGTAAGCACGCACCCGGAAGAATCAAATGGATGATGACGTCATGATGACGTTTCACCAACGAGGCGTTTTGGGGAGGTATTTTCTGTTTTACAGTTTTACTCGCTACAGGGTGTACTTTGAGGGTTTTGACTCTGCACACCGTTTACATGCAGAAAAACCTTCATAACACACAAGGGGATGGGTAATAACCGGAAAAGCATGACATGTCACCTTTAATGTGTAGCACCAGATTAACAGGAAGAATCTCAGCTAACTGAAGATATGAACCATTTTTACCAAAACAAAACACAAGGTTAGTACCAAGCCTCTGAATTAGCACTAAGCGAAAAAATGCTAACACACTTTAGCACAGAACTCAACATAAAGATACCCTTATTACTTATCGAAACTGCACATTCAGATGCAACTTTTTAGAAGCACTTGAAGTACATCATGAGTTTGTCCCCAAGGTAATGAATCATTATAAAGTTTCTGTAGCAAATAAAAATCCTACTTCATTAAAATCCTAATATCCTTATCCTGCTATACTGAGACTGTTTCAAATAACCTGTTAAGCCCCAAAGACCCCTTCGATGGGTCTTTTTTTTTCTCACAACATTGTGTCTCAGGCAGTGCCTGAATTGGAATAAAAAAGGTGCCAGTACTCTAAATCAGCAACAAGTATTTGGCACAAAGTCATAGTATATCCTATAATGCTGGTGGGTTTGTCTCTTTACTGTATATTTTAGAAAGGCTCACTGTACTTAAACAAAATGACTCAGGGTGCATCTGAGATTAGAGGGGGTGCAGTGGTAAAGTGCTATTTTTATAAGTGGGGAGTGGACCTGACACCCTCTAGTCTAGGGGGGTCCGGGGGCATGCTCCCCCGGGAACAATTGTTTTTAAATATTGAAGTTAGATGCATCAATCTGGTGCAATTTGAGAGAAAAATGAAGAGATATATGGATACCTCTCAACATCCATAATGAAACAACTGTAAACAAATTTACTTTTTCTTTATGGATATAAAAGAAAGTAAAGCTTGACTCCTACTGGCTGGTTAAATTACTCCTCGTCCCTGAGGCCACTACCAGTTTTTTGTGCCATTTTGCTGGATTTATTTGTCAATAGCGTTGCTGCACAAAGTGATAGCCCTCTAGTTTAAATCTACTACCCAAAAAGAAACATATGGAGATGGGTTACTATTTAAAAAAAAATTGCAAATCTATTTGGGAACAGTGGAGCCGGGCCTCAAATCCTATAGGGGGGTCCGGGGGCATGCTCCCCCGGTAAGATTTTTTTTTAAATGTTGGACTTAAATGCATCAATCTAGTGCATTTTGAGGGGGAAATAAAGAGACTACACCCATATGAAACAAAAATGTATACATTTAAATAATCATAAAATCATAAGTACATGGCCATAACCAATAACATACAATATCCAATATGAAAAAACATTGAAACTTGTTTATTTATTTGTTTTTGGTTCATTTATAGTTGTGAGTGTGTCTGGGCTCCTGAATCGGCCTCTCCTGTCTCCCTCCTCTCCCCCCTGCTCCTCTTTGAGGCAACAGCAAAGACTAGTTTTAGCTCTCAACAAGTTTATCTTACCTTTTTTCACCTAGTTAACATTTTGTTTGTATTATTCATGCATATTTTACAAATCACTACCCCCTCAAATGGAAATATTTATTACATAAATGGTGACCGAACCGTTTGAGACCCACTGAGATAACTTAAACTAAGTTAACTATCTAAAGACTCAGAGAGTAATTTACCTCACCAGAGCTGTAGTTATCAGCCTCTCAGTCTGACAGCAAAGGACTCTCCCTCCACCTTGTTGTTGAAAAAGCTCCTTATATCCGTTAGCGCAGCTAGCTAGCACCAGATGCTAACAACAATACACGTAACCGGTGCGCGCGCTTTCTCGCTCGCTCGCGCCACACATACACCAACACACACCCTCCCGAGCTTGAATGACACACAGAGACCAATCGAGGGCATTAGTATGATCTGTATGAAAGTGGCAATGTCGGCAGGCCACGTCATGGAGACAGCCAGTCACCCTCTGTGAGGCAGAGTCAGACCCACATTTGCGCTGCGTTGCGTTTACAATATATACGTATATTGCCGGCGGCTGAGTACCGGCATTTTACTGAGTACCGGCAAGGTGCCGGTACTCAGTAAAAAGTGCCGGTACCACATGGGTAAAAATCAGAAGTGCCGGTACTGCGTACCGGTGAGTACCGGCCCAATTCAAGCACTGGTCTCAGGGCATCTTAATATTTAAGAACCTATTAATGTGTTATACCAGATTAACGAGAATAATCTCAGCTAACTGACGATATACAATTTTTTTTACCAAAACAAAACACAAGTCTCATAAGAAGCATCTAAATGACCCCTGAGCGAAAAATGCTAACGCACATTGGCACAGAACTTAAGATAAAGATACCCTTATTACTTATCGTAACTGCACATACAAGATATCCGATTAAAGCTGAGGTTCCACAGATTATATAGGTATAGTATCATCGCTGAGCGATCGGAACTCGTGACAGGAGAAGCAAACACAGACATCAGAACACGTACCTTTACGGAGCTTTTACGGGAGATCGTCTCACCGTAGCTGTCAATCTGATCAAAAGACTTGTTCAATGGCATTAAAACGAGAAAAAACGCGGCTGAATCGGTTGACCCATAGGTTAATAATGTATTTGTGGTTTTGAAAAAATATTTATAATCCATAATTAAATTTTTATGTAAAAATCGGAGCAAAAACATTAGCTGCAAATATAGCCAACAGTGTATGCAGCTTCCGGTTTTGGCCATGCATCACTCCCACTCAGTGGCGAGCCGTCAGGGCCCTCTAGGCCCTCTGTGAGGGCCTAAGATATTCTACGAAATAATATTTAAAAACATTAAAAAAAATAATATATTTTTTTGTTATATTTTTCATTATTTTTACCAAAATAACTTGATTTAATTGTATTTAAAATAACATTTCCAAAGAAACAAATCCTTCGAATCTGCCTATTCAGTTTCTGTTGGAATGTGAAGGGTTAAATGAAAGAAGCTCATCTCTGCGAGTTACTGTGAAGAGAGGAGCTGTTGGACGTCCAGGCGGTCCAGCTATGAATTCACAGAGGGCCCAGCTATAGTAACTGAACGAGAGAGTAATGTCAAATGACAGTACAATTGACCAATCATATCTTCCCTCTAAATGGGTGGGTGTTATTATCGCGGACTTTATGACAAGTTCCGCCCGCTGTGAAACTTTTCTTGTTTCCATAGCAACAACAACTTCCTGTCAACAGCGTTAACTCGCCTTCAAAATAAAAGCATGCCAAATTACACTGAAGACATACAACTGCAACGAAAGTAATAAACACAATGCAATATCCTTTTCAATTTCAAAGAACACAAATAGGGTTATTTACAGGTCTTGTTTTCTGTGGTAGAGGGTCGCTTTCATTGATGCGTTTTGCACCCCGGGCCGTTGTTTTGATATTCCGCTGAAGTATACACAAGTTATTGAGCCGTTTCCGCTCTACATCCTGAACTCCTCCCTTCGATGCAATGCACTTCCGTTTTGGCGGACTGGGTTTGTTTTGCTAGCTAGCTCCGTTGTGCCGACAAAGCACTGATATCGCAGAGACAAAGAGGATATAACAATTACAACATGAAGAAAAGTGGTTCGGGAACTACGTGTGCGGTAGTTGGTTGCAATCACTCGAGAAAGCACCTGAACGAGTGGTTAGATAGAGAGTGCTACGACCACAAACCAGCACCCAGCCATGTTGTTCATTAAATACAGATAAACACAACAAATACTGCATGCATTGTATTTTTTAATATTATATATGAATATTTTCATAGTGATGTAATTGTGTGGGCTGCTTTTATATTTTAATTTGTAATACCTGTTAGGATTAAACATGTGATCTTTCTTGTTGAAGCCATTTCTTTAGTTTCCTCTCAACAATTAATTAATTCAGTGTTATTTATGTACAGTATGAGCTTAATATGAATGATGAACTGTGTTAAAAGAAATTGTAGCACTCTAAGGAACATATGAAATGCAATAATGCAATAACAGTGCAATAATGAAATTAAATTACATCAAACTTTATTTTCACTCAAACAGTACAGGCACATATGATATATTGCACAGCATAAAGAGATCATGTAAATTGTGCATTATGTAAACAACAGACAACTGTTGGCTCCTGTGGGCATGACCTAAATAAGGCAGTTTATTTTGGTTTTATGCTGGGCCACGTCGTCATGTTATCCTCCCAGTTTTGCACTGAATTCGGGTGGGGGAGAGTAACGCCATCTCCAGTCAAAGAAGTAGAATCGTGTTCCCAAGCTAGCATCACTGTTAGCATCGAAATCGCTGTGTTTACACCAGTGCCCGTCTGACTGTTTACATCGGTTTACACCGACAGACGCTGTGCAAAAGACTTCCGGCGGAAATGAAGTGCATTTGTGTAGTGTCATGGCGCTACCCGTGTTTTGGCGCGTAAACTTGTCTATACGCTGTGACATAATAACTCGAGGGAAGGGCTGGGCGTCAGAGGGCCTAGGTATGAAAGTCACGGCTCGCCACTGCTCCCACTCCTTATTTGTTCATGTGTTGGTGTGTGTAGAACTTCCCCTCGATTCCATTGGCTCTAGCGGTTACAAAAGAGATTTCAATCATCTAAATCGACCAAGGGGGGCCAGAGGTATGAAAAATCCACCCAATTGACCCCAGAAGTGTTTTTTTTTTGCTAAACCTCTCTAAAAAGGTCAAATGTCACTTGTTTTGCATCAATCTTGATATAGGGTACTTATTATATGTTGTACTTTGGATTCTAAAAGCTTTTAGTCTACTAAGCCATCATCCAAGAGTAGTTTTCACTATAAGTAAAAACACATTTTTGGACGGTCACTATAATTTACAGTTTTTTTACTATGTTCAATCTGAATTGTCTTTAAAATAAAAAAACACCTATATTGATTTAGACTTTTCTACATCCAACTCACAGGTTTATCCTTTCTTTGAGAAAAAAGATTATTAATTTAACCCTTTTAGAAGGGAAGATATGGTCATTTGTTCTGGGAATGTCATTTTCGAGCCTGAGACCTGAAAAACAGGCTCAGGGTGGAACAGGTTAAGGAAGACGTAGGTGCCATGCTCTTCGGGCCCAATTGATGAGGTAAATCGCCCGGGTATTTCAGTTCTGGAGAATAAGGCCATTTTGTCTTCATGCCCCACTGAACAACTTTCATAAGAATGAACTGCCTACACTGTATTCAGTTCTCTTCATAGATCCATGGTGTGATCCCGTTGTAATATGTTTTCTAGTATTTATTAAATGTCCCCTTTAACCATATGATGAAGAAATTAATAAAAACAAAGTCATATTTCTCTTAAAGACTACTTTTGGAGACAAGTGATCTCCACCAGCAGCAGGTTCATACATCTTTGAGTTACATCTCAGTGAGTGTAGGACAGCTTATCAAAACACCACTGATTAAACCACAGAGGGAGCATCTATTCAGAATGTGGTCATGCTTAGTCTCCATGGTGCAGCCAGAGCACAGACAGTGATTTCACATGACTGATCTGCTGGATCCTAATCAGGGCCAGATGAGTGACTGTGACACACTGGCACACACACAGCCTGCAAACAGAACAGCTTCAGTTGTCTGTGTGTAGATGTTGGTGCAACCATCGCTTGATTACTTTACATTTTAGCATTGATGACTATTGTTAAAGAATTGTTTCTGCTGTAGCTTCATATGGGTCTGTCTGTAAAGGCCTTAGTGCAGGGGTGTCAAACCTAATGCCTGTGGGGTGACTTTGCAATGTGTAAAAATGACAGAGAAGACATTAACTTCCATTTTCACAACTTTTATGTATTTTGTATTTAACATTTTATACATCTACAAGGCAGGGGGATAACGTAACCTTCTTATTTATACTTATTCCACCTTTTAAATGTTTGAATGCTGCAGTATCAAAAGTGTTTCCCAATTTGGGATCAATAAAGTGTCGATCTAATAGTTCCCACTTTAGTTTGTCTGGTGGGATGTCAGGATGACTACACAGATGTGGAAGTTCATGTAAAATAGAACTTGACAAGTTGTTTTGATCATAAAGTAAAATACTACTGTTCAGTTCAGTTCAGTTCCAGATACCAGTGACTACATTTTTTTTGTAGATACACTGTGATCTGTAAGTGTTATGCCCATGTGTAAATGATAAACTGAAGCATAAAGTTGTTAAAATTGCGCTTATTTTTCTTAAGAAATGTCAAGTTGTTCATAACGTTTTATAAAAAGATAGTTCATTAAATGTGAACATTCACAGAACTTCCTTTCTTGCATTAAAACAAATGGAGCATTTTGGAGTTGTCGTTGCATATGGTTTATCATGCTATGATTTAAATGGTCTGGCCCACTTGAGATCAGATGTGGTTGTACAAATGTGGCCCCTGAGCTAAAATGAGTTTGACCCCCCCGCCTCAGTGTCCTCCCCCCTGACCCCAATGACTCGCCCCAACATTTCAGCATTCGCTCCATCACTGTCACTGCACCGCCGCCATGTTTGCTTTCCTGTGAGGAGCAGACGATGACATGTGATCATGTGTGTCCACAGTGCCTGGATGACACATGGTGGATGATGCTGTCCGTTTCTAACATGCAAACATACATGATTGGTTTGGTCATGTCTCAAAATTAAATATCGTTGCATTCTGAGCACTGCTGTCTTACATTATAGTCTGTTTGCCAGCTCATAGAGTACTGTGGTGAAACCGGAAATGTTGAGTACCCCAAAGTTTTATGTGAGAAATGTATGGTACGGGTCCCCAGCACATTCAAACTGCCGGATGATAACTTGCATATGTTGGGCAATTAGCCTAAGTTGCGTTTATTGGCATTAATTAGCATTATAGCCTATGTGGACAATATTTAGGATATTTTAGTTTGGGAGTGGTGTTGGGGGTTGTTGAGGATGATGACTCAACATTTTCAGGATCCAGAATGGCAGTTTAACCAGAAAGTGGTCAGATTTGTACCCTTGGTGGGCTGATTGTGATATGTTTTGGGTCGATTTTGAATTTTTAGGGGATTCTGGATCATTTGGATTGGACAGATTGCTTATCTATTAGACCCTCCAGAAAAACGCGGGCAAAAATCCTTTATTATGCGGGCTTTGGAGGTTGATGCCTCGCTGAACGTGAGTTGTTTGGCTTTCTTGTCCGCAGCAGCAGAAAGCATTTTCGAATGTTTGAATGAATCAAAGTGGGTCGTCACTGTCGATTTTCTCTTATGCTCCAACACACAGTTGCATGGGGTGCAGAATAGTTTCCCCCCACTTTTTGCCCGGTCTTTCGTAGAAATGTTCGTCGGTAAATGAGATGGATTAGATTTTTTCATCTTGGTGTTTACTCTACCATGTGAGCTCCACACGTTCACTCTATACAGTGTTGTTTACATTCTGTGATGCGCGAGCTGATGAAGTCACGTCAAGACGAGTTAACTTTTTTTTTTCTCAACTTTTGTGGAAAAATGCGGGGATTATGCAGCCTTTTGATAAATATGCGGCCTTTTAAAAATCTACGTCATTTTGCTGATTATGCGGTCAATTCTGCGATCGCAGAATCGCGTTTTTCTGGAGGGTCTAATCTATATGAAAATAATTGTCCACAGTAGAGGTCATCATTTTCATCTTGTGCTCATATCCAATGGTCGCAACACTACTCATGGTAGTCAACATTTGTCAAGGAGTGAATTCTGAGGCATGAATTCAATTGCACGACTCAAAATCAGACAGTGTTTCAAAAATAAAGACTTTACTGGGATTTGCACAGTAATGAAAACAAGGAAAGCAAAAACACTCTTTCGAGGAAAACTAGAACAGTGATCAATAACATAGATCCGTGAGAAGTCTGTGAGGTAAGCAGGAACGCAGGTCATAGAGAGACAACGAACTGACAATGAACAGGAGGGAGCTAACACAATATATACACAGGTAAAGGGGACACAGGTGGAAACAATCAGGGCGGGGAAAATAATCAAGGACGCAGGAGACAGAAGGGGGCGGGGAGGGTGGAGGCCTGAAATGAGAGGGAGAATTAATTAAGGGAATAAACATAAAGCACAAGAAAAAGGGACATGACAAAGGTCTGGAGGGGAAGGTCTCGTGTAGAAAGCCAGACTTTTTGGCCTGGCTGGTATACAGGGGCTCGCTCCAGGAGGATGGATTCTGGGACACCAGGCAGCGCAGGCAGGTCTCCAGTTCTTGATTTAGGCGCTCTGTCTGGCCGTTAGACTCCGGATGGTGTCCAGACGAGAGACTGACCGTGGCACCGATGAGGCTGCAGAACTCCTTCCAGAAGCGTGACACAAACTGGGGGTCCCGGTCAGAGACAATAGCCTTTGGGAAACCAGGAAGCCGAAACACATTATGCATCATGACCTCAGCCGTTTCCTTAGCTGAGGGTATCTTGGGCAGAGCAATGAAATGTGTCATTTTAGAAAACCGGTCCACTACCGTGAGAACTGTGGTTTTACATCTAGAGAGGGGCAGGCCAGTGACGAAGTCCATGGAGATCTCTGACCAGGGTCTGTTGGGAATAGGGAGTGGTTGTAATAGTCCTATTCGCGCCCTGGAAGAGGTCTTGTTTCGAGCGCAGATACGGCACGCCTCCACATACTCCTTCACCTCCTTCTCCATGGATGTCCACCAGAAACGTTGTTTTATAATGAACATAGTTCTCTTGACTCCGGGGTGACAGGTGAGCAGCGAAGTGTGAGCCCAGTGGATCACCTGTGGTCGCTCGGCCTCCTGAACGAAAAGCCGGTTAGGCGGGCAACCCCTTGGCGCAGGAGCTCCACCATTGGCTCGTATTACCTCCTTCTCTACTGACCAAGTCAGTGCCCCTACCACCCGGTTAAATGGGATGATGGGTTCCGGCTCCTTGACTGCAGGCACAGGGTCAAACAGACGGGACAGAGCGTCAGGCTTGACATTCTGAGACCCCGGCCTGTAGGAAAGAACAAAGTCAAAACGGTTTAAAACAAGGTCCACCTAGCCTGGCGGGAGTTCAGTCTTTTGGCTTTTCTTATATACTCCAGGTTTTTGTGATCGGTCCAGACCACAAAAGGATGCTCGGCTCCCTCCAACCAATGTCTCCACTCTTCCAGTGCCAGTTTCACGGCCAGCAACTCACGGTTTCCCACGTCGTAATTTCTCTCTGCTGAGGAGAGCTTCCTTCCTTCCTTCCTTCGTTGGAGGCATCCACATCTACCACAAACTGACAAGTGGTGTCCTGCAGGGTGAGTATGGGAGCAGAGGTGAACATTCCTTTAAGCGGAGAAAAAGTCTCCTCAGCCTGAGGAGACCACAAAAAAGGCACTTGAGGGGACGTGAGGACATGAAGAGTGGCTGCAATAGCACTGAAACTCAGCACAAAACGTCTGTAAAAATTTGCAAAGCCTAAAAACTGCTGCACTTTCTTACGAGAGTCAGGGGTAGGCCAACAAGCTACTGCGCTAACCTTCTATGGGTCCATCCTAACCTGACCTGGAGAAATGATGAAGCCCGAAAAAGTGACTGTCTCTGCATGGAATTCACATTTTTCTGCTTTGACAAACAACCTATTCTGGAGCAGCTTTTGTAGGACCTGGCGGAGATGTTGTTTATGGGTGTCAAGGTCAGGGGAGTAGATCAGAATGTTGTCAAGATAGACAAAAACGAAACGGTTCAGAAACTCCCTCAACACGTCGTTGATCATAGCCTGGAAAACAGCAGGAGCGTTTGATAATCCAAATGGCATTACAAGGTATTCATAGTGGCCTGAAGGGGTGTTAAAAACCGTCTTCCATTCATCGCCCTCCCTGATCCTGACCAAATTATAAGCGTTACGCAGGTCTAACTTGGTGAAAACCTTGGCATCCTGAAGCTGCTCGAAGGCTGATGAGATTAGAGGAAGGGGGTCCCGTTTTTTAACCGTAATGTCCTTGAGAGGTGAGTAGTCAATACATGGCCTAAGAGACCCATCCTTTTTGCCAACAAAAAAAACCCCCACTCCTGCTGGTGATGAGGAAGGGCGAATAAGGCCTGTTTTGAGGGAGGCATCAATATAGTCCTTCATGGCCTCTTTCTCAGGTCCTGAAATAGCATATAGTCGACCCTTAGGATTTGGAGACCCAGCAATCAGGTCAATAGCACAGTGAGGAGGAAGAGTCAGAGCCTTGGATTTACTGAATACTTCACTTAAATCGTGGAAGCAGGAAGGGACTGAAAGTACATAAGGAAAATATATTACTGGGATAGTTCCCTGCCTAACACTCCCAGTGTTACATCTCCTGTCAATCTCCGCTACCTGCTTAACACAGTGATCTATGCAATTCTTTCCCCACCCCTCCACCCTCCCAGATTGCCAATCTATGTGAGGGTTATGAAGTTTCAACCAGGGAAACCCCAAAATTAGTGGATGTTGGGCTGAGTTGAATAAGTGAAATGACATTGTCTCGTGATGGTTATCAGTACATCTTATTTCTAAAAGGCTCTGTTTGGTGAGTCACTTTAAACATCAGCCGCCCATGAAGAGCACTTTCTTCAAGAGGCTGGGGTAGAGGTAGGGCTGGGCGATATGGTCTCTGAATGATATCGCGATATTTACTGACTATATCGCGATATACGATATATATCGCGATATTCTGAAATGTCCTCTAACACACATACATTTTTTTAATTTAACCCCTTGATGTTTACAGTCACGCCAGTATGATGATTCTAGTAGTCCCTGCAACATATGTCTGCATTAAAAAAATCGACTAATAATGAAGAAAATTAACACATTTGTTGCAATAGTAATTTATGCACTAACTACATTACTACTTGTATTACAAAATTTGAATCATCAGTTCTTCATCATTTTCCTCAATTGTTCATATTTGGTTTATTAAAATAATGATATTGTGGTCATTGTTCAAACATTTCTGCTATTATTATGAGTATTACTATTATTAGTATAATGCGCTTTCTGTCTTCCTGTCATTATCAGGAGTTAGACATGTAATGGCTATGTATTAGATTAGATTAGAACCTTCATTCTCCTAAACTGCTGGGACATTTCCCTATAGCCAATACCTTTTATATTGTCTACTCTTCACTTACTTGTCAGCATAGGTCGGCATTGATGTACAGAGCCGACAGAAGACCTTGCTTATATTGGCATCATATTGAGAGGTGCAGTGACGCGTCCTAAAACCAGGAAGTAAGCTGCTGGTTCCCTCGACAAAAAAGCAATGGGATTTCTCCATAGGGTTTTGGAAAATAGCTGGAAATAAGGTCTGTGGATAAATGCACGTTTTGTTCAGCTGGATAATATCCACATGTCTACCCTACTTTTATAATTGTCGAATCATAAATCTAATCGATAGGTTATAAAAGGTTTTTTGGACGTGTCACTGCACCACTAGAAAACAACTCCATCGATCAAGCTGGCTGAAACTTTCTCTCCCTCTTCTTCTCATGCTACCTGTCACTCTCCTTTAACTCCTCCGGTGACTTTCTTTTATTTGAAGATAGTTTTTTGCCCGGCGCTCACGGGCAAACGGGAGCCTGCTCGCGCTGGCTCCGCAGTAAACAGCTGTTTGCTTTTCACCCAACAACGACAACCGCCTCACGAAACGCTATGTTGTAGCGTTAATAAACGAAACAATTTAACAACATTGCTTGTCAAAGTACCTATACCACTGGACAATCTTTTTTTTTTTAAGCAATATTTTTAGTGGCCCGAGCGGGCAAGTGGAAAGTACGTTATGCTGGCCCGGGGTGTCTAAATAGTGCTTCTGAGCCAGCGGGCCATTTATAATGTCGAGCCCTGCTCTCTGTCACTGTGCATGTGTGTAATGTTTGTGTGCAAGTTAGACGGGGCCTGCGTGTGTGCCTGCGTGTGTGACTGTGTCTATGAGGGAGAAAGGAAAGCTCATTTTGGCCGCGGCGGGAAATTGATTTGACAACATAATACTCGATGTTCACGATGTGGTCATTTACGACATCGCATGTAGTGCAATCCACGATGTATCGTGTAAACTCGATATATCGCCCAGCCCTAGGTAGAGGTTTAGTTTTTATGTCCAATTTTTAACTAAACCCCAATCCATAAGACTTTCATCTGCCCCTGAGTCAATGAGAGCACCATGAGTAACCACATTGTCTCTGATTTTTACCTGGATGCGGGTCAGGGTGCGAGGAGGAAAGTCAGAGGAAGAGATCCGGCTCACCGACGTACTCCTCTTTTACCGGACAAGCCTCTTGTGGATGTCCGCGCTGCCCGCAGTAGAAGCACAGACCCTCCTTTAATCAACGCTGACGTTCTGCCATCGAAAGCTTGGCGCGGCCCAACTGCATTGGCTCCTCCACGGAGCCAGGGGGCGCTGTTGTCCGGAACGCAGGTGGTGAGGAGTGACGGGGCCTCCAAGAAGAAGTAGTATCCAGCGGCGAGCGTCTCCTCTGGAGAGTCGGATCAACCGAATCCTTGGATGTATTCCTTCTCCGTCAAACGATTGTCTATCCTTATTGCCATGGATATGACATCGAGAGGCGCCAGCTGATCTTGTAGGGGATCCGAGAGACCGCTGACGAAAGCGTCAAACAATGCAGCGGAGTTCCAGCCGCTGTCGGCTGCCATAGTCCGGAACTCGATGGCGTAGTCAGCCACACTCCGCTGATGTTGTCGCAGCTTGATCAGAGCCCGAGCTGCTTCCCTGTTCGGCGTAGTTTGATCGAAGATCTTTCTCATAGTGTCTATGAAGTTTTCCAGAGACCCGCAGATGGGGGAGCCTCGGGACCACTCTGCCGTAGCCCACGCTGCTGCTCGGCCGGAGAGATGGGAGATCATGAAAGCCACTTTGGAATTGTCCGTGGGAAAAGCAGCCGGTTGGTGGTGATAGTGTAGCTCACACTGCACGATGAACGGCCGGCAGCCTTCCGAGTCTCCGGATTACTTTTCGGGTGGAGCCAGACGCATGGAAGTACTGTACGGCCCGGTTGGGATCGGATCCGGTCGCCGCTGGAACCGGAGGAGTCGTAGGAGGAGAAACAGCCTGCAGGTGAGTGAGCACACGCTGAACCTCTGCTGCCAGTAGATTTACTTGGGTCGTCACCGATGTTTGTAGTTCCCCATGGCGGTTGGTTAGATTCTGCACTCCCTGCTGCATGGTGGCCATATGCTCCTCTTGTTGCCCAAGACGTTGGCCCTGAGAGCGGATGGCGTTCTTTATCTGATCTGAGCCGGCTGAGTTCATTTTGTTGGTCAGTTCGTACTGTCAAGGAGTGAACTCTGATGCATGAACTCAATTGCACGACTCAAACTCAGACAGTGTTTCAAAATAAAGACTTTACTGGGATTTGCACAGTAATGAAAACAAGGAAAACAAAAACACTCTTTCGAGGAAAACTAGATCTGTGAGAAGTCCGTGAGGTAAGCAGGAACGTAGGTCATAGAGAGACAACGAACTGACAATGAACAGGAGGGAGCTAACACAATATATACACAGGTAAAGGGGACACAGGTGGAAACAATCAGGGCGGGGAAAATAATCAAGTACCCAGGAGACAGAAGGGGGCGCGGAGCGTGGAGGCCTGAAATGAGAGGGAGAATTAATTAAGGGAATAAACATAAAGCACAAGACAAAGGGACATGACAAAACTAACATAAAGAATAAACTTTCACTATAAGTTTCTTAGACATGACAACATTAGCCCATAGAGATTACAAATATGGCTATAACTGCCTTTTTGGATCCTGAAAATGTCATAAATGCATTCAGCATCCTCAATAACCACCAAAACTACTCCAAAACTGTCCAATTGTCCACATAAGCTATGATACTAATGAATGCAAATTATGCTAATTGTTCAAATTGTCCAACATTTGCAAGTTAGCATCCGGCAGTTTATAATGACTGGAGACCCGTACTATACATTTCTATCTTTACGCTTTGGGGTACTCAACATTTCCAGGTTCACATGCTTAGACTATTCTGCAAGTTAATTCTGGACCTTGGGATCAGTGTATTTAAGGGCGTAGGTTTTATTTCAACATCTTTATTGGGGCTTAAGCTTCCTCCCACAGAACATTTGGAGCATTAGACACTTAATTTTCTGGTGGATTTTTCTGGTGGGAATGTCTTTATTTATGTAAAAGATACCACACAAAAATTAGGCACCAGGGACCGCTTGGAAAATAGAAATATAATGGAACATAATGCAGGCACTATAATGAGTGCCTGCATTATGTTCCATCCTATAATATAATGCTGCCATTATGTGCTGCTTTCAAACATTAATATTCCTGTAGATCAACAAGTCACATTTAATGTTATTCCTGCTGAGTCAGAACAAATGCATGGCGGGGGCGATTCTACTCTTCCCATGTTGTTTTGTGTATTATATCAGTTGTGGTATTCACCTTAATGATCCATTTGTTTTAATGAACCTGAAGTCACAACTAATCTCATTATCAGAGAAAAGGTTGTGACTTTGTTGACAACTTACAACATTTTTACTCTTGGAGTATTATAACTTGATTCTCAAAATGGGGGGCAAATGCACTTGTTATTTATATTAAGGGCGGTCGGGGGTGCAAGACATACCATAAACCGGTAAAAAATCAGTATACAAAGACTGCTTACTGAAGTAGTTCAACATACTCTCTTCAAATAGTTTGTATGATACGTAACGAAAACGTTTTTCCTAATTTCCTTCTAAATATTTACGGCATTATGTGTCAATATGTGTTGATAAAATGCAAACAGATTTTTTCTAAATATTAAATTCCTAGGTTTTTTTCTTTGATGAAATAAAAAAAGCATAGAAGTTATGTTAGTTGGGAAGTAACCAGACACATACATCCATTCTTTTTTAATACAATACGTTTCTTGGACCCAACCATTCACCCTAACCTACTATCCAACTAGTGTGTGTAATATTGTGGCTTTTAATGCTTCCTGGTTCACAATTACATAAGAATACTTACACATGTTGTTTGGTACAGGCAGATTGCAATGCTACGAAAAGGTATGAGAACAGCCTTTGTAGGACCAGTATAAGGGGAGTAATGATTACAAATGGGAGATGGGAAAAAACATTTGATTAGAATGCATTGGATTTTAATCAACCTTGAATTGATTTTGTTGATGTCTTTGTTACTGTGATCTGTCTAGAGAAAAAAAAGCCAACTAATAAAAATGTCAAGTAAAAGATTGAGTGTGGCTTTAAATGTGGAGGTTAAAACATCCATGTGATTATGAAGATCAGGTAAGTAGCAGAGATTGCAACATTGCACTGATTGATGTTGCTGTTCACTAACTGCAGCAGACCTGTGAGGCTTTCAGGCACTTCAGCCTAAAGCCTTTCATTGCACCTTGACACTCTGCAGGGTTAATGGACTATTCAGCTTATTGACACAGCCAATATGGGTTTAAAGGTCCGTGGAAGACTTATCACCTCAGCTACTAATTTAACAAGGATAACCCCCGATTTGGCACACAGGTAGACAAGAATGCAAAGGCAAACATCACACCTGTGAGATAAGAGAAGTTCAATCTGTCTTCCTGCAGGTGAGCTGCTGCCTCTCCCAAACTGACTGATAGGCCACTGACGCAGCGTCCACGTTAAAGCTTGCCGGCGGGCGTGTCTGAAAATCAACCAACAACCAATCACATGAATCTCCCGTCTCGGACACACAAGCACGCGGTTTGATTGGCTAGAGCTTGTACTGGCATATGATTTGATTGGCTGACGCTTCTGTCGAAGCTTCAAAAGTTGAACATTACTTTACTTTTGCAACGAGCAACGCCAGCAAAGTGTAGCGACAGTCCCACAATGCAGTTCGGCGAAGCGTGACGTCGCCCCATTCAAAGTGAATGGGCAGAAGCGTTGAAGCTTCAACGCACGCCGCCATGTGTACGGGCCGTGAAACAGACTAACGGCTGAAGCTGATAGCAGGTCCTCATGCTGACGTTTACATCCTAACACAGGCTAATTAGAACTACTTAGCCAAGTCTAAGACCCCATTTACACGGGAATGCAAAAGCATACGAAACGCAAACGAACCGAATACGATATCAAAAAAGTTTTCCGTTCACACAAGACCGCTCGAAAGCGCTGGAGACGCTGTAGTACATGTGTCGGCCCTGTAAGTGGCGCTGTACTTCCACCACAAAATACACCAAAAGCAGCAAAGAAGACCCCCGAGGATGGTTGACGTGTTTGCCCTTTTGTTTATTCTCCGCGGTGGATTTAGCAACCTGTAGTTCATGTAATTCTCCATGTCCACTTGTTGATGGTTGTGGTAGAGGAGCTGTAGATTGTGCACTAACATCTGCTACAGCAGTGAGCAGCAGAGGTGGGGCTATGGCTTCATCGTTATCAGGAAATTATCGTATAGGGCGTACACACTGAGCCGTTTGCCCCCCAGGGCGTTCCGTTTGCAGATCTATCCACCTTGGGACCCGTTATCAACATATTATGTATTTCTATTTTGTAGCATGACTGAAAAGCTTATGTTAAAATACAACTATTCATATTTTATCTTAAGTAATGGAATCAAAAGCAAAATGGCACAGTGAAGTCCACTGAACCATAGACTGGGGAAAGCAGTTGTTGTGTTGCTCTCTGGGAGCGTCTGGAGGAATGTAATGGTCTTATGATGACCTCCTGGCCGGGGCAACATTGGGCTGCAAAACTCTGGGTTTAGACAAACATTAGACCCTGGGGAGCATTGCAGCTTTAAGGGGCGCTTACAAGCATGATTGGCTACATGTGTTTATTTAAAGTTTCACATATTGTTAATTCAGCCCTCGTATGTAACGGCCAAGAAATGTTAACCATTTCAAAAGCAACATTCCTGAGCTCAGCTTTGGCAGAGACCATCAAAATGGGGAAATTACTCGACCCAAAATACTGTTTAGTTGCACATGCGTGGTCGCATTTGCCAAAGGAGTGTTTTCTTAACAATTTCTTCACTTAGCAACGTCCCAGACCAGCTGCCCCCTTTTACAAACACACTCACACACAGATGGAGCGAGGGAAACTACTCAATCAGTCATCAATCATTTCATTCTACAGAAAACAATTATGAGTGAGCGCTTACGGCTCAAACTTGAAACGAGAATCAGTGGAACATATGGACTGACCAATCGTTTTTCTGCATGTTATTCACCAGTAAAACTTGTAAAACTTTGATGATACCATCCAACAGAGTTGCTTGTCAAATTGGGAGAAAAAGTTAAAAGAACTGCAGAAAACAAGTGGAGTCAAACAGTTGTATAACTGAGCAAGTCATTGGGGACTAGCACTATACTAGCTGAGACATCGGGGTCAATGGACACACATGGTGGAAATGTTGTGTTTCCTTGGAGATGATTTGATTCCTAATGTGCCTAGCATTAATAAAGGTAAGTAGGTGATGCAAACCTAATGAAATTACATTCCGAATAAAATCTTCCCTAACCCTGACTCAAATCCTTCTCCTTCACTTTCTCAGATCACTCTGTACAATCGCTGTATTACGCTGGTTAGTTGAATACTGCATTCTGATTGGTCAAATTGGACATTCCAGAGGTCAATATTTTTCGCTAAAAGAACGCTACTGAGAAGAACAGAGCGTTGCTAAGGAGGATCAAGGGACTATATCAACCCGCAGGAGGAAGTCCGTCAATTTAACGTTAGTTGTGGACAAAAAACATTAGTTTTCATCCACCAGAAAAAAACATGGAATACTTTTTGCTCAGATGCGCGAGTAGTAAAAACACTTCTGCGTAGTCTACACTCATGTATCCTCGCTCTCGTCTCCTCTGGAAGCCTCCTCCCTCCTCGACTCCTCCGTGTAAACACTAAAGGGAACAACAGAATAAGACAAACAAGAAGTTAACAGTAAAGGGAACACTTTTTAAATAAAAAAACAACTTTTAAATCAACATTGTGAGTCAAGTCGTTGTTTTATTTAGTATGTAGCCGTGTTATAAGCAGGATAATGTGCACTGGTGATCTGGATCCTGACGCCAAGTGGAGGACAATGTTTGTTATCCACAGCTGACATTACTTATAAAACCCAGCAGACAATGCTGTTTTCTTTGTTAAATCTTCAGCTCTAGGTCAATGCTTGACAGTTTATACTACTGTCATACATCTGGGAGCTACACAGATGAAAGGAAAACAAGATGTCATTGATGTTGCCTGCTTTCAATTAAGCATCCATTCCAAAAGCAGAAGCAAATGTTTCTGCTCAGCCTTCTAAATTACAAGCATCAGTCAAAGTGTCATTTACCCGGTTAATGTTGGCTAATGCTTTCCCTGTCCACACAGCACAAACTGTGCTAAGTAATGGCATGTTTAGTGAAGAGAATCCAGCCCGGGCTCTAGTGCGGATGCATGGCCCGACAATTAGCAAGAGTTGATTGCAGTCACAGAGGCTGCCAAGCTGCAATTTCAATTGTTAATAACCCAAAGAAAACATGTATTTCTGATGCTGAAAACTGTTTTGCTTTTAGTGGCAGTGGCCCTAAACCATTTGTGGTATTTTATTGTAATTAGCTAGGAAAACATCACAGTGGTACCCAGTACTGGAGTGACACATTTTAACTGCATTTAATGACCCCTTGGAAAAATAAATTACTGTGTACAATTCCAACACACAAACCATGGTTGAATGATATAAAACATCATGCAGCATCAGATATCAGTTTGATAATCAGGTGCTTCAACCCAATCCATATTTTGCACTGGTTCAAAAATAATGAATGTTTCCAGTCCCTTTTTAAAAATGTTTTCTAACCGAATGTGCTAGCTCTGTCAAGAGGATCACATCAAACATATAATAAAGCACAAGAAGAAGACGTAGCAGACTTCAGTAATTGTTATGTCTCAAACTGCACAATCCCTTTTATAACACAGCTTGGTTGAATGCTCGCAGGGAAAATTCAAGTCAATTTAACGTCAGCTGTGGACAACACACATTAGTTTTAATCCATCAGAAAATACTTTAGAACACCCTGAAAATTCACTTTTATATTTGTGGAGAGCATAACACTTTCGATTCATGATAGCTAAACTGTCCCCAAAGAAAAGAAAAACAGCGAATGGGAAGGAAAGAGGTTAAAAGACAGAGCACTGGACGTCAAAGAAATCGAGAAGGCTCCTGCTACAGCCGCAGCAACGGTGGAGGTTGAACCTGTAGGAAGTTCTCGGAAGTTGTACTTCCAAATATGGTCAGAAGAGAGCGCTGACGCAAGGATATTTAAAGAGACATGGAGGTTTACAGAGAACAGACAATATGGCGCACCGAGTACAGGTAATTAACGTCTTGTAGTTTTAGATATAATTACATACTATTTAGGTTATCGGCTGTTTGTCGATTTGGCTGTTTAGCGCAGTGTAATTGTGTTTATTTAGCTAATTTGTATTTTAAATATTCAATTTAAAGGAATGGAATACATATATTATGTATATATATATATATATATATATATTAATATATGTATGCTAACTGAGCATGTTCAGTTAGCATACATGCTACATATATATATGTATGCTAACTGAGCATGTTCAGTTAGCATCAAGCGGCAAACTCTGGGGAAGAAAAGCCGCCACGCCAATGCGTAAGTGCCTCAAACTGCAGTTCATCTAGTGGCCAGTAGGAGCTGTCTGCAGAAGGGAGCAATTTCCATAGACCCCAATGTTAAAATGCCCAACTTTAGAGCAGAATTAAACATGTTTACATCGTGGTTCAAAAAACCATATTCTCTGTATAGTTAGATCCCCCCTTCATGAATATGGATTGGGGGGGTGAATTTTTTCTCAAGTCATCTGTTTAATTAATATTAAGCCTTAAAGCTTTTGCATAAATTAGGGCGTGGTCACTTTGATGGACATGTACATGCCTCACTGTCAGCTAACAGCAACTTGTCCACTCTGCTAGGCTACAACCATAGAGGCTACAACGTTAGTTAGTTGTAGTTACTGTCATACTTGTCAACCCTTCCGATTTTCGCGGGACACTCCCGGTTTCATAGCCCTCTCCCGGTTTCCTCCCGGGGTCATATTTCTCCCGCTTTTTTCCCGATTTCTGACAAAATCTGATTTACTCAGGACTGTTTCCACTCGGATTTTAATACAGCTACACCATTGTTTGGTTTCCATGGTAGCACGTATCTTTAGCAGCGCGCACAACTGAAAGTCTGAGAGGGTGAGGAAGATAGTCACAGAAAACTAAACAACAATCAACAACTCTACCCTCTGCTCACTCCTTTCCTGCCCACACATATGCTCCATCAAGACAGTGCACTTGCAACTGCAATAAGCATGTTAATGGTAATCTAATAGCGACCCCCCCGCGGTGGTTTTGAAATGCTCCCGATTCCTGAGGTCTCAAGGTTGGCAAGTATGGTTACTGTACTTGACCCTTTAGCTTTAGCCGTGTTCGTGGTGATTGTGCCTTTTAGGGAATATTGTTACAAATACCAGACAATTAAAATGTTGTGCTGTGCGCTTGAATGTACTAACAGAACTTCCAATAAGTCTAAAATGATAATATTATACATGTCCCGTTCGGAGGTGTTTGTTTGCTTGGTAGCTTAACTTGTTACTTATTAGCCAGCTAAGGACGTAACCCTTTATACTATATACATTTTAGTTTATGATTCAGCCTTGGGTAAGACTTTTATAGTCTATGGCTATGACGCCCATTATGCTAAACGGGAGCAAATGTTTATAGGGGACCCAATTATCACAGTGGTGGCCGCCGGAGCTAACGGAGCTGCAGGGGGCTAGCTCCAGCCGGCGTCCCGGAGCTAGCCCACTGCGGGTCCGTTAGCTCCGGAGCCGGGAGGTGGAGTCCGTCTTTTCTTAACGTGTGAATGACAAGCATTAAGAATAACAAAACATAGCTAATTCTCTTGCAGAATGTGTCATTTGATTATGAATGTAACGTTTATATAGGGGAACTACACTGTTAGCAGTAACTTGGTATGCACGTATTTCATGTTAGCTTAGCTTCTTAGCCTGAGCTAGCTCTGTTTACTTCCAGTTCGGAGGCAGCAGGTCCTGCCTCGGCTCCGCCTCTTTGCCCTTATTTGGAGCAGGCGGGATTAGACTCTGACGTCGCTGTCAAGCTGTTAGTGGCCGACTCCGCCTACTAAGGGCTTCTCGGCAACTCTGCAGAATCCTATGGGTGACGTCACGGACACTACGTCCATTTATATATACAGTCTATGGTTAGTAGGGCTGCCCCCGACCAAAGATTTTCCTGGTCGACCACTGGTCGTCAGGTAAGGCCACTGGTCGACCACTGATCGACCAGTGGCGCGAATGAAAGCGCACGCAGAGACAAACCGCCTTTTTCGTGCAACCGGCAAGTAATTCAATTATGATTCTGAATGTGTTGTAACAATCAACAAGGAGACTGTCTTAACATTTTGTTAATTTATTTCAACACAACACACCTTTTAAAACCAACACAATAACTTTATAAAACAAACAAAAACAGTCTTCTGTTAAAAAACTAAATTTAAACTATATTTTTCGTTTCTTTTAAACATGTAAAATAAATATAAATTATATAAACAAACGAATAAATAAATATAGGCTCAAGCCAACTTAAATATTGAAATATCAGTGCAAAAGTAAACAGGCCTACGGAGAAGTATTCTCAACATGAAAATAAAACTTTCAGTTTTTTCCTGAGGTCGGAATGCAAACTAAAATTATAAATATACCGCAAAACTTAACTTAAACACTTCAGTTGAACGAACGAAGAACGAAAACTATAAACTACAAAACTATGGTGTTATATTAGGCTAGGCCACTACCTGACTTTGAGGGTTTCCCTCCGATCTTAGTCTTCTCATATTATGAGACGAGAACACGAGTTTGTCTGTGTTGTCCGGGAGAAGTGAGCTCCTTGTCTTGCTCACAATGAAGCCGGCTTTGGAAAATATGCGCTCCGATGGCGTGGATGTGGAAGGGATGGAGTGGATGCGCTTAGCTGCTCTGGCAAGCTTGGGATAGCGTTCCTCATTCATTTTCCACCAAATCAGTGGTCCCTTGTCAACCTTGGTTCGGCCCTCCAAGTATGTCTTCATTTCATTTTTCTTTTCTTCCGTCTGTTGATCTTCATCAAAGGCCATCAGCATTGATATGTCCTGCTGCTTTTCCCTTTGCCTCTTTGGTGCGGGCTCACTTTCCTCTGCGCCGCTGTTGTCCTCTCTCTGAGCAGTAGCTTCTTCTGCTGTAGATAAACTCTCAGCCAGATCCGACACCGTTGTGTATGCATCGTCCCGTTTCTCTGCACCGAGGAATGACAAGCTCTTGAACCGTGGGTCAAGGACTGCAGCTTGAATATATATGCTGCCCTCCAGACTCCCTGTGAGCTCCCACCTTTTGTCGATTTCCTCTGTGATTTTGTTCTTAACTGCCTTCACGGTCGTGCTGTCATCATCACTACTCAACAAGTGGCGCCTCTTCATGTTGACGAGCATCGGCAGCGTAGCAGACAGAGATGCATTTATATCTTGTGAGAGCAGCTCGGTGAGGGTGATCATGGGCCTCAGCACGGAGACAATGTCCTCCGCTGTCCTCCATTGGGCAGTTGTGAGATCCAGATCTCGGTCAGACCGGTGGGTGGTCCCGGGTTCTGAAAGCACAGCTGTAACCGGACATCTCTGTTCCAGAAGACGCTCCAGCATCGAATAAGTGGAGTTCAATCGTGTGGACAAATCTTGTATCAGTTTGTGTTCAGCCACATTCTGTTGCTTCTGTTTCAAAGTGAGAGCTGCTGTTGCCTCGGCACCTTTTTTGAAGTGTCCCACAAGGCGTCTGGCAGCAGCAATCACTCGGCAGATGGGATCTAATTTAACAGCCGCGTTTATGCACATCTGCAAGGTGTGCCCCGCACAACGAATTCCCTGGACATTACGCAAGGACGGGTTTTGAGATAGCTGTTTAGCGCGCAACACCATATTAGCGGCATTGTCGTGTACCACAGCGACCCTCTTTTCTGGCTGAGTCGCTCTGCTATGTTGGCAGCTGTGTGGCTCACCTCCAGCACTTTAGTCTCCAACACGAATGAATGTAATTGCCATTTTTGGGGAATAAAGTGTGCCGTCACAGTCATGTAACCATCCATTTGGTTGGAGGTCCATGTGTCAGTAGTGAAGCTGAATGCTGTGCAGGCTTTAAGTTTCTCCAAAAGCACCTGTTTGATCGTGTTATATATTTTTTTAATGGCGTGCATTACGGTGTCACGTTTGGGTACAGTGTAACCCGGTTCGATGAATTTCATCATCTGTTTGAACCCTTCCCCCTCGACAATGTTTACAGGTCTCATGTCCAGTGCCACAAAATCTGCAATTTTGTCGGTGATGTCTCTCTTCCTTTTCTCGGAAAGAGGGGGCTTCAAAACGAGTGTTGTCTGTGAGAGTTTCAATGGCGGCTGCGAAGATGAAGTTGAGGTAGATGCGGTGGCCCTATCAATGTATAGTGGATGAGCCTATTGAGAGAAATGCACATTAATTTAAGTTTACACTAAGCCTAATATCCCATAATATGACAATACATTTTATCTAACAGGCTTTTTATTAAGGCTAGAGCCGCAGAGCGTCCATCTTTTAATGGCTTGAACGGTACTTACATGTTTCAGGTGATAAGTCATGTTTGTAGTTGATGAATGATAGGAGAATATTTGCTTGCAAAGTTTGCATATCACCTTCTTCGGGTTGTCTGTTACTTTTTCGAAATGCTCCCAAACTCTTGATTTTACGCCTGACATGGTTAAAACTATCAGCTTATCTGACGTGAAAAAAAGTGACTGACTGTCACCTCCTGTTTCCGTTTTTTTTCTTTTTGGTTTTTTTTGTCAAATTTTTTTTTGTTTTTCGGCGACCAACGACCAATTAAATCTTGACTGAGCAAAGACTCTTTGGCCGACTAACCTTTGGTCGACTAATCGGGGGGCACCCCTAAGGGTTCGCATACATATATATATATATTAGGGCTTTTATGATTGTCCATAGTTAATCGCAATTAATCGCAAATTAATCGCAAATGTTTTATCTGTTCTAAATGTACCTTAGAGGAATATTTTTCAAGTTTTTAATACTCTTATCAACATATGAGAGGACAAATATGCTTTATGCAAATGTTTATTATCATTTGAACAATGAGAAATATTCTCATGAATATGAAACACAACAACCTCTGAACATTACAAATATTCGCCTCAATTCAACCTGGAACCTCTCATACAATAATAAAATACAAAGTGTGTGTGTCTGTGTCTGTGTCTGTGTGTGTGTGTGTGTGTGTGTGTGTGTGTGTGTGTGTGTGCCTGTGTGTGTGCTTGTGTGTGTGTGTGTGTGTGTGTGTGTGTGTGTGTGTATCGTTGGAGCTATGTGTAACTCAAGGCATATGCTCGAACAGGAGCTGCCTGGACGCTGTAGTCATGTTGCGCGCACTATCCGTGCTGAGTGTGCTGACTTTTCCCACAATGTCCCACTGTCTAGCTACCTGCATAAAGTGAAGTGCTCGGCGCAGTTGTCGAGAAATGTCACTCCTCTGTTTTCATTTAAACAGCTCCTTATATCCATTAGCGCAGCTAGCTAGCACCAGATGCTAACAACAACAACAATAGACGTAAGGTCTCTCTCTCGCGCCACACATACACACACCCTCCCGGTCCTCCCGATGGCCAGTCAGGGCCTGCCGGTGAGCGTGGAAGTGTGGTCTGCCGCAAGCGGGCGGCAGGAGCGGGCTGTCAGCATCAGCTTGTAGATGGTATTTTAAACTCGACGCGCTCTGAAACTAGGGGGCGGCCGAGGACAACATTTTTTTTTTTTTAACGTTATTAACGCGTTAACTTGACAGCCCTAATATATATATATATGTATGCTAACTGAGCATGTTCAGTTAGCATACATGCTAACTGAACGAGCATCTCAATCTAAGAGCTAAGATATATATCTTAGCTCGACAGATGGAACAATGCATGTAGCCACTCTAATTTTTACAAAGTCAAAGTTTAAGTTTTAAATATTCATTGAAGGAGTCTTTCACATTTGAATGTTTATTTATTTTTAACCTCTTCTGCACTGCGCCCCCGATACCGGGGGGGGTGGGGGGAAACGTGTCACCTGAAGGAAACAGTGTCTGAGGGCATCTTAATATTCAATAAACTATGAATGTTTTATATCCATGTAACGGGGAGAAACTCAGCTAACTGATCTTTTTTTTTTTTTTTTGCTAAAAAGCCCATAAAGCTAGCGCTGAGCCTATGAATTAGCCACAAGCGAAAAATGCTAACAGGGTGTTGCACAGAAACTCACTCATAACACCCTTATTACTTATCGTAGCTGCATGTCCAACCCATCGATTCACATCTTGAGATGACACAGAATCGATGGGTCCATACATCATCACTCCATGATAAGAACTCTTGAAGCTGTTAACAGGAACAGACATCAAAACATGTGGCGCTAGGTAGCTAAAACCGGCAACATGGCTCACCTTGCTCGTTGTCTGGTCAAAAGTGGTGTTCAATGGCATTAAAACGATAACAACGCTGCTGAAATTAATACATAGGTTAATCCAATGTGTCTGTGTCCCTTCGAAATGATTTCTGATAATCCATGAGCAATAAACCTGTTTTTCGGTTTCCAGATGTCAGAGCAAGAGATAGGTTCACTCAAAGGCAAACATGTATGCGCAAAGCAAAGCCCCCACCTTTTTTTTGTACCATGTGTGTGTATGGGGAAATTCCCCTTCGATTCTACTGGCTCTAACGGTCCAAAATAGATGTCAATCACTAAGATCGACCAATGGGTTCCAGAAAAACGGTAAAAACGGCCATTCCCACCCAAATCACCTCAGAAGTGTTTTTTTTTGCTAAACCTCTCTAAAAAGGTCAAATGTCACTTTTTTGCATCAGTCTTGATACAGGGTACTTATTATATGTTGTACTTTGGATTCCTAAAGCTTTTAGTCTACCTTACAATCATCCAAGGGTAGTTTTCACTATAAGTAAAAATATACTATAATAATTGTTGAACGGACACTATAATTTACAGTTTTTTACAATGTTCAATCTGAATTTTCTTTAAAATAAAAAACATCTATATTGATTCTGACTCTTCTATATCCAACTCACAGATTTATCATTACTTTGAGAACAAAGATTATTAATTTAACCCTTTTAGAAGGGAAGATATGGTCATTTGTTCTGGGAATGTCATTTTCGAGCCTGAGACCTGAAAAACAGGCTCAGGGCTAAAAAGGTTAAACATTTATTAGTTGCTATACTGTAGAAATGTACATATTTATAATTATATTATTATTTTACAGGTCCCATGTCATGGCCATTTCTACTGATCATAATTCCATTGTTAAGGTCTACTAAAATAGATTTATATTGTGCAATTTTCTAAACTCACATTGGTTTCTCATACAGCATCTCTGTATAGTATGTGTATTCACTCTCTGTCCTAAAAGGCTTGTTGGAGCTCTTGCCCCCCCCCCCCCCCCCCCCCCCCTCCCCCTCCCTGTGAGCCCAGTGGCCGTCTGCAAGACATCGAGACACACCCAGCCCGAAACACACACACACCCGCAGCCTGGCTGGGAGTTTGTGTGTGTGCTCAGGCTGAGTTCCACGGGTTTCTCGCTGTCTCGCCTACCCCACACCAGTGAGCCAGCTCACAGTGTCCAGCTCCTCGCAGCAGCGAGCCTCGCAACGTTCCGCCGAGTGTGTGTGTGTGAGGAAGTCCAAGGATTGGTCCAAACGTAACGGCTCCGCGGACGTTACGTTACGTCACTATACCCGAGAAGCAAACAATGGAAAAAGAGAAATCTCCAACGAGGCGTTCTGGGGCAGCATACAGGTATTTTCTGTGTTAGAGTTTTACTCGCTACAGGGTGTACTTTGAGGGTTTGTGACTCTCCACACCGTTTACATGCATAAAAAGCTACATAACACACAAGGGGATGGGTAATAACCAGAAAAGCATGAAATGGGACCTTTTAAGTGTGGTTTAAAGTAATATTATATGAAGTTATTGGGTAGAGCCAAGTAACCCAGGTGGATGCAATCAGGTAATTAGGACAGAGCCTCTGTTTTTAGATGGGGTTTGTGGTCATGCTGTAGGCCTGACGTTTAAAATAAATTATCATATCTTATCTGTTAAGATAAATGTTTTATTTAAAAGATTTTTATTTATTTTTTAAGAAGGCACCCCAGAGCAAAGGGAAGGGCAGCTTGTGACCCGCGTGCCGACCGTGTCCACAGAGTATTACTGACCGGAAGGACTTATTTTCCGCATATCGAGCAGATCAGCTTGGATGGTGCCCCTCTAAGAAATACATTGAAAAGCAGCTGATTTTGACACACAAACACAAACACACAATGTTGATGTTGTGGTGGCATATTATGGGACATAATTCACTGTTGTGCAAATTGTGTGTTGCAACACGGACCTGTTATGCAGCTTTCACACTAGCGCTTTTCCCTTTCTAGCTCCGAGCGGGAGCTTTTCTGGTTCAGCTCCGGTTTCCCTTTTAAGCCTCCGCTCTGTTCACACCGCCCAGAGCTGCCCCTGCTGCGTCATGACGTCACCGTTTACGCGCCTGCTTCATAAAATCCAAACCGCGCGGAAATCCCTCACATTGACAACAACAACAATGGCCGATTGTATTGAAGCGCCGTTCGCTTTGGTTATCCTCTTACGAAACGAAATGGAAGGCATCGGATGACTTTACAAGGGACGACTTTACTTGGAACTTTACAAACATCACATGCGAAATGCCAGACTTCTTTGTGGTCTTCAGCATCTACTTCAACGACGAATCCGTAGGAAAAAGAAGGTAAATATACGTCCTATTCGATGGCGTTAGAGCTAGCTGTTGTTAGCCTCTGCATGCGCCAAGCTCAAAATACCCAGCTTTGCAGCATTAATTACTATGGTATAACATTCAAACGGATTCTCAATGTCGCGTGTTATTTGGACACAGCCCAGATCTTCCGATTGGTGGGACACCATTGCTTCAGACTTCTCCCCTCAGCCATTCATGCAGCATTTCCGAGTGTCCAGGGAGTCCTTTGAGTACATCTGCAACCAGCTCAGCGGCGTTTTGGTGAGAAGAAACACAAATTACCGTCGGTGTATACCCAATAAAGACGGGTTGCAATTGCCCTCTGGAAGCTGGCCACCAGCGGAAAATACAGGACCATCAGCCATCTTTTCGGGGTAGGCCTTAGCACCGTTTGTTTCTGAGTTCAGGATTTCTGAAGGGCAACCATGGAAGTTCTGCTTCCACTACTTATCAAATTCCCTGATGTGGAGAAGTTGGTGGAAATGGACACTTTTTCAACAACCGTTGGAGAGCACCACAGTGTGTTGGTGCAATAGATGGAAGCCACATCCCTATTTTAGCACCAGAAAATTATCCCAAGGACTATTATAACACAAAAGGATGGCATTCTGTTGTTCTACAGGCTGTTGTTGGTGGCAGGGGGATGTTCTGGGATGTGTGTGTTGGTGACCCAGGTAGTGTACATGATGCTAGAGTGCTAAAACAATCCAATCTTTGGGTGGCTATCAGTGATGGAGTGTTGCTAGGCCAAAACAAAATGGCCATCTCTGGCTGTGATGTGGGACATTACCTGATTGGTGACCCAGCCTATCCAATGCAAAGATGGCTAATGACATTTTCGAACACCGGGTGACTGACCCCTGTCAGCACACCTACAATTACAGGCTGAGCAGTGAACGGTTGGCTGTTGAGATGGCTTTTGGAAGGCTAAAAGGAAGATGAAGGAGCCTCCTAAAAAGGAACGACAGTGAGCTGGAGCTCACCAAAATAATGACAGTGACTTGCTGTGTACTACACAACATACATACGTATGTGAGGAACATAGCAACAACTTCACTGAATATTGCCATGAAGTTGTGTACAACCAACCCCCTTTACACCCCTTTCCAGAGAACGGTAGACAAGAAGGAGCTGACGTTAGATCTGCATTGATGGAGTATTTCAACATGGGGGACCACTAATATTACTGCAGTTGAACCTGATATATTTTGTATCATGCCTCTTACAATAAAATCACTGGATCAGACTTGAATTGTGTTTTATTATGTATACAAATCACAGAATGTAGATAAACAGGTATGAACAATATTCTTATAAAAATAGTGCATACCCAAAAGGTTTAGACCAGGGGTCTCCAACCTTTCTTCATCTGAGAGCTACATTTATTCACATAGCACTCATCGGTTGAATTAAGCTACTTTTGTAAACTTGTGAAATTGCAATACCCAAAGCTTATCAAAATAAAAATAAAATGTGTGTGAGTGAGTGCAGATACAGCTGTGCTCAACATTCATCAGGGATTGGTCGCTCTCTCTTTGGATGTGTTATGAACAATTTACTGCTAACCTCAGCTTTATGTCATTACATTTGTGCTGGGTAAGGGCATAGGACACACAGAGTTTTTTTTACTTCACTTTTTATGATTTATGTCAGTATTTTATATCCTAACTTCTTTCTAAAGATAAATAGGAATAAAATAAATGGTGTGCCTTGTTTCAGCTTGACAATGACACATTTACTTTTGATAACACAGGTAACGATTTCATTTAGCATCATTTTGTTTAAAGAATGCATTGCAGAATCAGACTTAGCATACGAGTAGTTCATCAGTGTTTAAGTTAAATAATGCTATAGTGTGGCAACACAATGATAATGGTAACATGCTGATGTTTAGCAAGTACAATATTTATCATCTACCACTGTTTTATCATAGTGACATTAGCTAGTTTGCAGTGGATCACTGAAAAAAATCAAATGTAATAAGACATGACTTTTGACTTATGTTTATTTTACATACAGTATGGACAATATTCGTACTGTATATAATATAAATAAAGTGTATTTAAAAAAGAATGTATACAAAGTATTCACAAAAAAGTGTGGAGAACATACTGTATATACTATAACTATAAAATAAGGTCATTGTTTGCTGTTGGTCTCCATCACCTTCACCATCCTGTCTAACAAGCCAAGCATTTGGCTGTTCTGCTCGTCCTTCGTGATTCTGCTCGATTCTGCTCTGCTCTGTCAAAGCAGTTATGTTGAAAACCCGTAGGAACTCAGCATTGGTCTCCTGCACCTCCTGAAGCATCGCCCGGGTCTGCTCCAGTAGCTCTTCGTCCCTGGCGTCACTCTTCTCCATTAACAAGACAAGGCCAGATGACGAATCCCGCTTCCTTTTAACTACAAAGGGAAAAATAATAATGAAGTCAACACCGTATTCATGGCATTCTATGAGTTGTAAATGATATACTGTGTAATGAAATGTTTTATTGTTATTATGGCTGCAGTTGCATAACTTGAACAACTACTACAATGACAATGCCAACAGGGAACAGTATTACCATTATGAACACTGTAAACCTTATCCTGTTTGTTTCGGCCCACTGGCTGGGTTAGGGTCGCCAGAAATTCCTGGGAAGAGCTGCTTGTGGCAAGAGGAGACCCAAGCATGTGCACGGGCGAGCTACACGCCGACGGTAGTGGTGGTTCCGACACAGTACACTCCAAACGAGATATGTCTGTAAACACAATATAAACACAATGAACAAAAGTAGCCCTTCAACAAATCATACATCGTTAGTGAGAAAAAAGAAGATACATTGGAGGCGTTCGCTGTCTATGCCATTGGGATACCTTTGTTTATTATTGTCAGCATTAGCATGCTAGCGCATGGGTGCCCACCCGGTAGCTGTAGTAGGTAAACTTTAGCTATTATTGCCAGGTCTGTCGATAGCTACATGGTTTAGTTTATGTTGTAAAGCAAAAAGGCACAAATAACACAAATCAGTAATGCATAACTCACCAGCATTAAATGACTCGTCCTCCAACCCAATTGACGAGAGAAAGCAAATTCACCGTGGATCCCAAAACACTCGTCGGTCTGTCTCCGAGGACCGAGTCTAGCAAGTCAAAATGTGGAATTGTTTTCGGACGACCACTGCCATTCCATCCGAGCTCTTTCTTTTGGTCCCGATAATCCTTCTTTATTTTTGTCTATTTTTTTGCAAAGCGGTTGCCATCTCTCGCTGCAATTGTTGCAGAATAGCTTTGTACCGCGTGCTCCCCTCCAGCTTCCTCTGTACCTCTTCGGAAGACCAGATTCCCAGTAGGTAGCTGGTCTCTTCAGTGGACCACTGCTGCTTATTCAGTTTGAGGTTTTCCATCGTTGTGTACAAACTGGATAAAACGCAGGCATTTTGTTGTTGTTCAGGAGGTTGATCCCGCCCATGCCCCTGCCCCTGCCCCTGCCTCGACGTAAGAGAGACGTAAGCAACGCCGCCTCTTAGCTCCGAAGCTCTTGCCTCTAGACCGACCATTTTTTGGAGCTGGAAGTGAACCGGATTCCGGAGCTAAGAGGCGGCGCCTCTGCGGTGTGAACAGGAAAAAAAAGTACTTCTCAGGCTCCAGCTCCGAGCCGGAGCTGAAAACGCGTTGGTGTGAAAGGGGCATTAGTGAGGTTACCGTGTTGTGGTATTCCAACCCATTCTCATGCATCAGTCATGCGCCTCCCCCCCCCCGACCCATTCCCACCTGCTGCACCCCCCATTGTCCCCACTGCCTGGAAATGGCCCTGTTAACTCTCCCACCTCTACTCAGCCCCCGGCCATCAGCTCACAGAAACTTCTCACATCAACCCCTGGTTATTCTCCACCCGCTGACAACACCTTGTCCTTCTCAACCTACCAGGTGAGGAGGGAGCTGCAGAAGTGTAAGTCGAGGAAGGCGGCGGGTCCAGATGGCATCAGCTCGAGGCTCCTCAAATCCTGTGCAGATGAGCTGTGTGGGATTGTGGAGCTTCTGTTCAACCTGAGCCTGAAGCAAGGGAGGGTACCACAACTGTGGAAGACGTCCTGTGTGGTACCTGTGCCAAAGACCCCTCACCCCAAGGAATTCAACAGCTACCGGCCGGTGGCACTGACATCACAGCTGATGAAGACCCTGGAGAGGCTGGTCCTTGGACACCTCCGGCCCCTTGTGAGACCATCAATGGACCCGCTGCAGTTGGCAATGACGCCGTCATCTACCTGCTGCAGAGGTCCCTCTCCCACCTGGAGAACCTACAGAATGCTGGGGGCACTGTGAGGATCATGTTCTTTGATTTCTTCAGTGCCTTCAACACCATCCAGCCCCCGCTCGTGGGGGACAAGCTGCAGCTCTCGGGGGTGGATCACCACCTCACCTCCTGGATCCTGGACTACCTCACAAACCGCCCATAGTATGTGAGGACCAGGGAGGGTCAATCAGACACCATCATCAGCAGTACGGGGGCCCCCCAGGGGACGGTGCTAGCACCGTTTCTCTTCACCCTCTACACTGCAGACTTCACCCACAACACCGCAACCTGTCACCTGCAGAAGTTCTCTGACGACTCCGCCATCGTTGGCCTCATCACCAACGAGGACGACAGGGAGTACAGGGAGCTGACGCAGGACTCCACCCTCTGGTGCCAGAGGAACCACCTTCAGCTGAATGCAGCGAAGACCAAGGAGCTGGTGGTGGATTTCAGACGGTGCCAACACTCCCCCCCGACACCAGTGAACATCCAGGGAGCAGACATTGAGATTGTGAAATCTTACAAATACCTGGGTATTCATCTGAACAATAAACTGGACTGGACTGATAATTATGCTGCTCTGTACAAGAAGGGACAGAGCAGACTCTTTCTGCTGAGGACACTGAGGTCTTTCGGGGTGCAGGGAGCACTCCTTCAGACCTTCTTTGACTCTGTTGTGGCATCAGCCATTTTCTATGGTGTGGCCTGCTGGGGCAGCAGCATCTCGGCTGCTGACAGGAAGAGACAGAACAGACTGGTAAGGGAGGCCAGCTCTGTCCTGGGGACTCCTCTGGACACTCTGGAGGTGGTGGGAGACAGGAGAATGGCAGCCAAGCTGTCCTCCCTGCTGGACAATATGTCCCACCCCCTCCAGGACACCCTGTCCTCACTGTGCAGCACCTTCAGCGACAGGCTGCTGCACCCCACCTGTCACACGGAGAGATACCGCAGGTCCTTCCTTCCTGCAGCGGTCAGACTTTACAACCAGCACTGCCCCTAGTAGACCCTCCTACACACACCACAACACAGACTATAACACCCCGTTGCTGCAATATATATGCCATTAATAACTGTGTAATTTATACCTGGCCACTAAATCAATATATATATATATGCCATTAATAACTGTGTAATTTATACCTGGCTGCTAAACCCTTGTTACTGTTACAAGGTATCTATCTTGTATTTTTTAGATTGTGTAACTTGCTGCTGTTAAATACCGTCAAACTATGTGCAATATATACTTTATATACAAATGCCATCTTTAATAACTGTAATATATACCGGGCTGCTAAATCCTAAGAACTGCTACAGGATTTGATTTGTAGATTTGATTTGTTTTTGATCTGTATTTTTGAAAATGATGTAACTTTTTTAGTTTTCTTTTTTGCATATTGTTTATTATATTATAACTCAGTACTTTTTTAGCATATCGTTGTGTTGTTTGTTTATTATATTATAACTTAGTACTTTTTTTAACGCATTTAAGATATGCAACACTAAGCTGTCTGTGGCTCTTTCCCGCTGTAACGCTGCAAATTTCCCCTCTGTGGGACTAATAAAGGTATTCTGATTCTGATTCTGATGGCATTTCGTGTTATAGTCACGAAATTTAATCTATTGATTCGTGTTCACCAACACGATTATCGCCTTTTTTTCGTGTCACACAGATACAACGATTTTTTAAAAGCAATCTATTTCTACTGGTAATGTGTTTCGTGCCTGCAGCACGTCTTTTTCTCCGGTCGGGTCTTGGAAGACCGGAAGCTGTGTGGTTCATAAAGACATGTTTTTACTCAATATCAAGCCAGAATTATTGCTTTTATTTTAAATCGTATAATTTCTGACTTTTGTTTCGTCTGTGAGGAAAATAAATGGGGCTCAGATCCTCAGAATACTGAAATCTGTATTTTTTAAATCTTTTTTTCCTTCTAATTTGTTATTCTTTTCAAAATAACACACTGTCATTTACTCACCAATAACACACAATTATCCTTGCTTTTATTTATTGGTTTAATTCCATAATCTCTGGCTTTTTTGGCGTCCGTCAGGAACTGAATTTCAAAATAAAAATAACCGGAAACAGACGTAGGCATTTCGAGCGATTACCCAAGATCCTCAGCTATGGCTTAAGCTCGCTGATTGGATGTTTTAGCCGCAATGCATGCTGGGATTTGGTGTTTATATGATATGAAATCGGAAAAACATTTGTGTTCTTGCTTTTCTCTTTGAAAGTCATCACATAACGGCATTGTAATACACGGTTCGGCTGCATTACATATTACAGATCTGCCGTAGTTCTTTATTTATAGAGCCCTGATGAGAAGACCTTTGGAAAAACTGGAAGAAATGCCGCCGAAACTGAATACTTGACGTGGATCATAAATATATCAACTATTAAACAACATCTTCAATTTCTCTTCACACAATACGTCTCCTTGCAGTATCAACACTAATTCGGCTGACTTTTACATTTGATCTACAGCACAGCTGATATAAAAGGACTTGTAGTTTTTAAAGATATTACTGATTTTCTTTGAATATAAGAATGGAAATACTGAGTCTGAAACAGTATAGCAATATGCTGTAAAATTATGTCAAAGCATGAATAAAACTACACATCTTCAGATGCTGTACATACATAAGTTAGACCCTCCAGAAAAACGCGGGCAAAAATCCTTGATTATGCGGGCTAAATTCCTTGATTATGCGGGCTAAAATCCTTGATTAAGCGATTAAACATGCAGGGTTTTATGTGATTTTATGCGGTGAAACTGCGGGAAGTTGCGAAATATGCGGAAAGTTGCGAAATATGCTAAATATGCGGGAAAAGATTATCGTTTTTTTTTTTAATATTGGGCTGTCTTATTTATTCTCTTTCACACACAACCTGCCACTAACGTTAAACCCCTTTACTATTCAATAAAACACATTCAATGTTTATTTATTGTAAAAGCAATTGGGCTATTTTAATCTCACGCACACACACACACACACACACACACACACACACACACACACACACACACACACACACACACACACACACACACACACACACACACACACACACACACACACACACACACACACACACACACTTCTCCGCCTCATTTTGTTTTCATTTACTCGTTCGTTATCTGCAGCTTCAATCTTGTAGGCTACTCACCTCGTTTCTTGTAGCCCTCGAAAGGGTTTTGGAGGTTGATGCCTCGTGAACGTGAGTTGTTTGGCTTTCTTGTCCGCAGCAACAGAAAGCATTTTCGAATGTTTGAATGAATCAAAGCGGGTCGTCACCGTCGATTTTCTCTTATGCTCCAAGACACAGTTGCACGGGGTGCAGAATAGTTTCCCCCCACTTTTTGCCCGGTCTTTAGTAGAGATGTTCGTCGGTAAATGAGATGGTGTTTTCTCTATCGTGTGAGCTCCACACGTTCACTCTATACAGTGTTGTTTACATTCTGTGATGCGCGAGCTGATGACGTCACGTCAAGACGAGTTAACTTTTTTTTTTCTCAACTTTGTGTCGAAAAATGCGGGGATTATGCGGCCTTTTGATAAATATGCGGCCTTTTAGAAATCTGCGCCATTTTGCTGATTATGCGGTAAATTCTGCGATCGCAGAATCGCGTTTTTCTGGAGGGTCTAATAAGTGTCCTACACTAATAATACAAAGTTATTATGGCTGTGTGTACCTTGTGTGCACCGCCTAGTGCAGGGGTGGGGAACCTTTTTCCTCTCAAGGGCCATTTCAATTTTTTAAACATCCTCCGAGGGCCGTACAAATTATTGACCTCTGCTTAAAAATACTAAAATCCCAGCCCATTCATTTCGCCTTTCTTTCATGCCATGCAAAGAAAAAGCAAATTCTTAATCCAGATATTTTACCATGACTCGTGCATGCATTCACGTGCACGATTATGGCATGACCACCAAAACAGAAAGTATATTGGACACAAGATATGTGCAAATGTATTTCGTTTCCTATCCATGTTGACGTGATTTAATAGTGGGGGGGGGGGGGGGGGGGACCTAACCTCCTCTAGGGGGGTCCTCACCTCCCCGGGAAGATTTTTTTTTAAATGTTGAAGTTAAAAGCATCAATCTGGTGCACTTTGAGAGCAACATTAGGAGATCTATGGATACATCTCTCAACATCCATATGAAACAGAACTGGAAGCAGATGTATTTTTCTTTATGGATATTTTACAAATCACTCCCCTTTCAAACTGTATTCTTGTTTATTAATAACAACTTTTATTTACTGTCATATAGTATTTTATACCTGTTTACTTTATTCTCTTGTTTTTTAGAACTATAATGATCATATAAAGATGTGCCTTTACCTCACTGGTTGGAGAAAAAGCTTCTTATATTCGTTAGCATAGCTAGCTAACCAGATGCTAATAACAACAAAGTTATTGACTGTATGATCAGTATGATAGATGAACAGATCGCCACTGGGTTTACAACTAAAGACACAGCCACGCAGAAACTGCAGCATGTATACGGCTCCTTATGGGTACTGCAATTTTTGGAAGTGCCGAAGTGACGTTCTGGTGCTCCCCTGCCATGCTCCTCTGTCAGACGAGACATATACCACGTGATGACACGTTAGGCTCGTGTTGTGTTCAAGGACCCTGACCTTGGCCTGGAAAAACAGGCACTCGCCTGTTTAATGTTTTTGCGGTCTAGATTTCTTTAATTTTTTTCTTTTTTGCGTGTGTTTATAAATTACCTCGAGGGCCGTAGCAAATGTTCTCGCGGGCCGTATACGGCCCGGGGGCCGGAGGTTCCCCACCCCTGGCCTAGTGGTTAAAGCACGTTATTGCATTTTAGTTTTTATGTTATATATATATATTTTTTTACAAGTCTTTTTATTTCATTATAGTGTACAGTAATCGATGCCATTTCATTTATATTGTAATATCACAGTACACTCACTACACTCCCCCCTCCCTCCCTCCCTCCACCCGCACATGCCATCACAGCGAAACCAAAACCAAAAAAAAGATGCTTATCAATATAACTTAAACAACAGAGCCATCAAAATGAAAATAAAAATAAAGCGGAAAATAAATAAATAAACCCACATCAAAGTAAAACAAACTTAATTATACAATTAAATACACAATACAGCGACAATATAGACAATGACAACACAACTAGTATTTCCGGCCGTCAGGAAAAATAGCCACAGAATGCACCATTCCATTGGTCATATCTCAGATATATTTTCCAAATAACAAAACAATGGCAACCACAGAGCTTGAAAAATATGTCCACGATTATATTTTTCCAATGTCATTTTCTCCAGAGGTAAAAAATGTGTTATCTGATCAATGAAAAGTTTGTTGGAGGACGTTCATTCTTCCAGAGTAAAAGTATACATTTCTTGGCAAAATATGTTATTGTGATTAGTATTCTGTAATGTTTGGGGTTCAGTTTAACGTTTGGCATGTCATTTAACAGGAAAAAGTATGGATTTTGGCTCATTTCGATGCCTAAAACGACTTTTGTGAGCGCATGAATCGAATCCCAGAAATGTTTCAAGAGATCAGAATCCCAAAACAGATGCATAAATGTTCCTTCTTTTACTTTACATCTCGGACATTTTGGAGAGTTTTCTTTGGAAATTGTATGCATCTTTATGGGTGTGAGGTAACATTTGTTGATACATTTAAAGTGTGCTTCTTTGATTTTATTGCTTTTGAATGGAAAATGTGTACTTTCACAATTATTCAGCCAAGTAGTTTCATCTATCTGCATCCCTAAGTCCTTTTCCCAGATCTTTTTTAAAGTTAGAAAGGATGACTGAGCTCTTTTAGAAAAAACTGCATTAAATTCTCTAATTTTACCTTTGATCGTGCTCGATAGAATCAATATCTCCTCCTCTTCCAACAATCCCGATCTCAATGTATTGCTTTTAATAATTGATTGGATCACGTTCCTGATTTGCAGTTATCTGAAAAAATCCTTATTTGAAATGTCATATGCTGTTCTTAAATCATTAAATGATTTCAATTTTATATCTTTGTGAAACAAATGTTTCAATTGCTTTATACCTGATTTCGTCCATTTGTTTATATTGACTGACAACAAATATTTGCTAAGATCAGGATTGTTCAAAATAGGAGAAAAAATGTAAATACCTGAGTTAACTTGAACTTTGTTTGTACAGTCCCTCCAGGCTAAAAGTGTATTGACCACTGTAAAACATTTGGCCAAATTTTTCACCTCATTGAAATCTTTAACAAATATAAGAGTTTCCACTGGCAACGGGTCAAAGATATTATATTGGCTTCTATCTGAACCCATAGTGAATCCTTTCTTCCCAGAAACCAAGATAGTACATTTCTTAATTGAGCTGACCAGAAGTAATGTTGAAAGTTGGGAAGACCAAGACCCCCATAGTTTCTGGTTTCATAAGAGTAATTAACTTGATTCTTCTTTTTTTATTACACCAGATACATTTTGAGATGTGTCTATTGAGAGATTTAAAATAGTCAGCGGATAAATAGCATGGTAACATTTGAAAAAGAAAAATACATCTCGGTAGAATATTCATTTTTATGACATTGATTCTTCCTAGCAGTGATATTGGTAATGTGGACCATTTAGATAAATCCTGTTTGATTTAGTCAATGAGCGGATTGTACTTCTCTTTAAACAGATTATCCAGGTCCATCCATCCATCTTCTCCCGCTTATCCATGGTCGGGTCGCGGAGGTAGCAGTTCCAGCAGAGAGCCCCAAACTTTATTTTCCCTGGCCACATCAACCAGCTCTGACTGGGGGATCCCAAGGTGCTCCCAGGCCAGCGAAGAGATATAATCCCTCCATCTGGTTCTAGGTCTAACCCTTGGTCTCTTCCCAGCTGGACGTGCCTGGAACACCTCCCTAGGGAGGCGCCCAGGTGGCATCCTAACTAGGTGCCCGAACCACCTCAACTGGCTCCTTTCGACGCGAAGGAGGAGCGGTTCAACTCCGAGTCCCTCCCGGATGACCGAACTTCTCACCTTATCCCTAAGGGAGACACCAGCCACCCTTCGGAGAAAACCCATCTCGGCCGCTTGTACCCGCGATCTCGTTCTTTCGATCATGACCCATCCTTCATGACCATAGGTGAGGGTAGGAACAAAAATGGCGCGGTAGACAGAGAGCTTTGCCTTCTGGCTCAGCTCCCTTTTCGTCACAACGGTGCGGTAAAGCGACTGCAGTACCGCTCCCGCTGCTCCGATTCTCCGACCCATCTCACGTTCCATTGTTCCCTCACTCGAGAACAAGACCCCGAGATACTTGAACTCCTTCACTTGGGGTAAGGACTCATTCCCTACTTGGAGTGGACAGTCCATCGGTTTCCTGCTGAGAACCATGGCCTCAGATTTGGAGGTGCTGATCCTCATCCCAGCCGCTTCACACTCGGTTGCGAACCGATCCAGTGAGTGCTGAAGGTCGCAGACCGATGAAGCCATCAGAACCACATCATCTGCAAAAAGCAGTGGTGCAATCCTTAGTCCACCGAGCTGCAGACCCCCTCCCCCACGACTACGCCTCGAAATCCGATCCATGTATATTACAAACAGGATTGGTGACAAAGCGCAGCCCTGGCGGAGGCCAACCCTCACCTGAAATGGGTCCGACTTACTGCCGAGGACCCGGACACAGCTCTCGCTTTGGGAGTACAGAGATTGGATGGCCCTGAGTAGAGACCCCCTCACCCCATACTCCCGCAGCACCTCCCACAGTGACTCCCTGGGAACCCGGTCATACGCCTTCTCCAAGTCTACAAAACACATGTAGACTGGATAAGCGTACTCCCAGGCAACCTCCAGGATCCTTGCGAGAGTAAAAAGCTGATCCGTCGTTCCATGACCAGGACGGAATCCGCATTGTTCCTCCTCAATCTGAGGTTCGACAATCGGCCTGACCCTCCTTTCGAGTACCTTAGAGTAAACTTTCCCGGGGAGGCTGAGTAGTGTGATGCCTCTGTAATTGGCACACACCCTCTGATCCCCCTTTTTAAAAAGGGGAACCACCACCCCGGTCTGCCACTCCTTCGGTACTGTTTCCGACTTCCACGCAACGTTGATGAGACGTGTCAACCATGACAGTCCCTCAACACCCAGAGCCTTCAGCATTTCTGGGCGGATCTCATCCACCCCCGGGGCTTTGCCACTGTGAAGTTGTTTGACGACCTCAGTGACCTCCCCCCGGGAGATTGGTGTCGATCCCCCGTCATACTCCAGCTCTGCCTCTAACATAGAGGGCGGAGTTGTCGGGTTCAGGAGTTCCTCAAAGTGTTCCTTCCAACGCCCTAACACTCCATCAGTTGAGGTCAACAACGTCCCATCCTTACTGTACACAGCTTGGATGGTTCCCTGCTTCCCCCTCCTGAGGTGTCGGACAGTTTTCCAGAACAACTTTGGTGCCGCCCGAAAGTCTTTTTCCATGTCTTCTCCGAACTTCTCCCACACCCGCTGCTTTGCCTCGGACACGGCTGAGGCTGCTGCCCTTCGGGCCTGTCGGTACCTTGCAACTGCCTCGGGAGTCCCCCGGGATAACAAATCCCTGAAGGCCTCCTTCTTCAGTCGGACGGCTTCCCTGACCACCGGTGTCCACCAGGAGGTTCGAGGGTTACCGCCCCTTGAGGCACCTAGGACCTTGAGACCACAGCTCCCCGCCGCGCATGTGCGTTGAAGTCTCCCAGCAAGATTAAAGAGTCCCCTTCAGGAGCCCCATACCAGATTATCCAGGTGTGGTGTTATATTTATTCCTAAGTATTTAAAGCCACCTGCTGACAAATTAAAAGAACAAGACTTTTCCACATTTTCTGTTGGCGTCATATGTAAGAAACAAGCATTAGATTTCTTAAAATTAATTTTATATCCTGAGTATCTTCCAAATTGCTCTATCGTGTCGTGCAGATGTGGTACTGAATTGTCTGGGTCTGTTAAGTAAAGAATGATATCGTCCGCATACAGAGAAATGTTGTGTTCCTCGTTAATCTTCACTCCTTTAATACTTATGTTGTCTCGCACACATGAGCCAGTGGTTCAATTACAATTGCAAAAAGCAAAGGTGACAGAGGACATCCCTGTCTTGTCCCCCTTGTCAGTGGAAACAAATCTGAGGAACTGCAGTTAGTGATAACCGCTGCTTTAGGATTTTTATAAATTGATTTGACCCACTCTATGAACCGAGAGCCCATATTTAATCTGTTCAAGATAGCAAAAAGAAAATTCCACTCAAGCCTTCTCGGCATCTAAAGAAAGAAGCAGAGATGGCTTCTGACAGGTGTCCAAATGGTTTATAATATTCAAAAGTCTCCTTATATTATCAGAAGAATATCTGCCCTTGACAAAACCTGTTTGTTCAGGACTAATTAGTTTAGGTAAAATAATTTCCAGTCGTTTTGCTAATAATTTGGTGATAATCTTATAATCATGATCCAAGAGGCTTATAGGACTAAATGAAGAACAATTCAAGGGGTCTTTTCTATCTTTATGTAGTACAGTAATATATGCAAGATTCATTGTTTGAGGAAGTGTTCTGTTGTGAGAGAAGTTGTTAACCATTGACATAGGTTGAAGTTCAGTCCAAAACTCTTTATAAAATTCTGCCGAGAAGCCATCTGGCCCTGGGCTTTTATTTATAGGCATAGATTTAATTGCAGCCAAAACTTCTACTTCTGTAATTGATGAGTTTAGATACTCTTGATCTAAATCAGATAATGTAGGTAAATTAATGTTATGGAGATAATTGTCCAGTTCATCTTGTGAGTAATCACATTGAGATTTGTATAATTTGCTATAAAATTCATAAAAAGTCTGGTTAATCTGTTTTGGGTGGTAGGTTATCTTGTTGTCTTTCAGACGAATTGCCTTTATAGCCCTTTCTGCTTGCTCCTTCTTTAATTGATAGGCAAGTAGCTTACTTGGTTTATTGCCAAATTCATAATTCTTTTGTCTGATATGATTCATTTGTGTTATGATTTAATTTAGCTCTGGCTGTGTTTAATTGTTTCCAGTTTTCATCTGTTGATGCGGATTTATGAAGTACTTCACATCTGTTTACTTCTCTTTCAAGTTCTTGTTTGAGCTTAATTTGTTCACGTTTTTTAAAAGATCTGTATGAGATAAGTCCTCTTAAGTAGCTTTTGCAGCTTCCCAAATAATATTCGGATCTATAGAGGGGTCATTGTTTTCTTTTATATAGTACCTTATCCACCTTCGCATTTTTTATTTGAATTTTTCGTCTCTAAGTTAATAGTTAAATGAACTCTTGCATGATCTGAAATATTAATGGAATCAATGTTACATTCTTTTACCCTATGCTTGTATTTTTAGGGAATACAAAAATAATCTATTCTAGAATAAGAGTTGTGGACATTTGAAAAGACAGTGTGATCTTTGACATCTTGATTTAGTTGACGCCATATGTCAAAAAGGCCACATTCTGCACAAAGCCCCTGAAGGACCTTTGAGGATTTAAGATTGTGGCTCTTGGACTGGTTAGATTTATCTAATGTAGGGTTAAGAGTGCAGTTAAAATTGCCGCCCATCAGTCCTAATCCTTTACAATTTTCATTGAAGAGCAGCACCATGTCAGACATGAACATTGGTTCATCTATATTGGGAGCATAGATATTTAAAAAAGGTGATTGGGGTTCCAAAAATAGTACCAACAACCAAAACAAACAGACCATTTGGGTCCGTAACGCATTTTTCTAATTTGAATGGGCAAGTTTTGTTTATCAAAATAGCTGTCCCTCTACTATGGGTTTTATATGATGAGAAATACACCTGACCTATCCAATCTCTTTTCAATTTAAGATGTTCAGTATATGAGAGAAAGGCTTCTTGTAAGAAGACCACATCAGCTTTGTCTTTTTTTAAAAGAGATAGTACTTTATTCTTTTTTATGGGATTTCCCAAGCCTTTAATATTCCAAGAATATATTTTTATGTTTTGCATGGTGACTGCTGCATATCTGTGGGATTATATTTAGTACATTGTATATTGTGGCCCACTACACAAAAGGGATTGTCACTGCTTTTATTATTTAACATTAAAACTAATGTAGCACAAACGCAAAACACAAAAAGAAAACAATATAACATCCCACCCAAACCAGGGTCTTCTGACCCTGGCAATTCATCTACCCAATGTGTTATATTTGATTAAAAAAATATTAAGAGTACATACTTTCATAGCGGGAAAGTAGAAGGTCTGTGATAGAAATATTGTTAGAATCACTGTCAAGGATTCACGGGAAAAGGTAGGACCCAAATGCAGACTACAAAAAGGTAAAGGTTATAAACAAAAGCGAGCTTTATTTAAAAGCTGAAAAACATGGCATGAATCAAAAACATGGATAGTACAAGGTAGCAAGAATACACAAAACTGACCGTGACCAACATGGAGGGAGACAGGAGAGACAAGACTAAATACAGGGAGGGGTAATCACAAGACGAGAAACAGCCGGGCAGGGGAGGAGAAACACAAGGGCCACAGGTGAACACAATCAGACAACTAGACACACCAGGGAAACTAACGACAGGAGGAAAAACACGGGGAAAAGGACCAGACAATAAACCAGGAGGAAAACATGACAGGGAGAACAGCAAAACACCCAAACCTAGACATAAAACGTGACATAACATGAATATCGTGACAGAACCCCAACCTCAAGGGACGGATACTAGACGTCCCTAAACACAAAAAAAAAAAAAATCCAAAACGTCCAGCAGGGCGGGTGGAGGGGGTCCGGAGGACGGGCCTTGACCGACAGCCCAGGGCACGGCAGAGGACCAGGAAGGGGTCTCGGGCGAACGGCCCGGGGGCAAGGCAGAGTTTGAGGAGGGGGTCTCGGGCAGACGGCCCGGGGGCAAGGCAGAGTCCAAAAAGGGGCGAAAACCACAGCGGGCGAACCCAGGGGACCGGGCACTAGGGCGAAGGCAGCGGCAGGAAGAGTCAGGGGACCGGGTCCGAGGGCGAGGACCGTGGCCGGGAAAGTCAGGGGGGCCGGGCTCGAGGACGAAGACCGCGGAACTCAGGGGGCCGGGCTCGAGTGTGAAGACCGCGGCTCTCAGGGGGCCGGGCCCGAGTGCGAAGATCGGACAGCTCCGGAGACCGGGCAGGAGCTGGTGTCGACCGGAAAGGATCCGGAGCCGGTTGGACAGGTGTCGGCAAGATCCCCCACAGAAGAGGACACAGGGCCGGCAGGACCCCCGGCAGGATAGCAGTCGGCGGAACCTACAACGGCACAGGACATAGGGTTGGCCGGACCCCCGGCAGAAGAGTAGTCGGCGGGGCCTCCAACGGCACAGGACACAGGGTTGATAGGACCCCCGGCAGAAGAGTAGCCGGCGGGGCCCCCAACGGGACAGGACATGGAGTTGGCAGGACCCCCAGCGGAACCTCCAACGGACCAGAACATTAGGTAGGGACTTGAGAGGGGACCCGAGAGGGAACTCGAGAGGTGACTTGAAAGGGATCTCGAGAGGGATCGTGAGAGGGAACTTGAGCGGAGACTCAAGAAGGATCTCGAGAGGGAACTTGAGAGGAGACTTGAGAGGTGACTGGAGAGGGGACTCGAGAGGGAACTTAAGAGGTGACTTGAAAGGGATCTCGAGAGGGATCGTGAGCGGAGACTCGAGAGGGATCTCGAGAGGGAACTTGAGAGGGAACTCGAGAGGGGACTTGAGAGGGAACTCGAGAGGGAACTGCAGAGGTGACTTGAAACGGTCGGTACTCCGACAGGACACGGGGTGCTGGAGTAGGCCGGTATGCCGACAGGACACGGGGAGCTGGCGTTGGCTGGTATGCCGACAGGACACGGGGAGCTGGCGTCGGCCGGAGAGCCAGTACTGGAGCCGAAACTGGAGTCGGGACCATGGCTACTGGGGCCGGTACTGGAGCAGGGACCATGGCTGTGTGGGCCGGTTCTGGAGCTGGAAACATGGCTGTAAGTTCCGGTTCTGGAGCCGGAACCATGGCTGCTGGGCAAGGAACCGGAACACTGAACCATGGCTGTGTGGGATGGTACTGGAGCACGGTACCATGACTGTGTTGGCCGGCACTGGAGCACGGAAACATGGCTGTAAGGTCCGGTTCTGGAGCCGGAACCATGGCTGCTAGGACCGGTACCTGAGTACGAGCTGGCTTCCTGACCTTGCGTCTTTTAGATGTCTTTTGGAGGCTCCGTGGACCTCCAAACGCCAGGCGGGATCCCAAGAAAGGGTCAGAGAATGGAGACTGGCACTCAGGGCTACAAGAAAAAACTCTGAGAAACTCAGGCAATGAGCTTCTCAACCAAGGCACGTTGTCCACCTCCATTTGTGCCTTTTTGAGGACAGCCTCTTTGTCCCTTTTAGCCGAGGTTCTACTCCATTCAGCATAATGACACTGAAGAGTGTACTCTAGGGAGAACAAGTCCAAATACAAATACAAATCTGCTGGGTCCATTGTTGGTCGGTTCATTCTGTTAGAATCACTGTCAAGGATTCGCGGGAAAAGGTAGGACCCAAATGCAGAAGGTAAAGGTTATAAACAAAAGCGAGCTTTATTTACGATACGATACGATATTACTTTATTTGTCAGATCAAGTCTGAAATTTGACTTGCGTCACAGCAGCTCCATGTCCAACATCAACAGAAAAATATCCAGACACAATACATAAAACACAAACAACAAACATTTAACATAACAGCACAATCAGTGAGAGAAAAGCTGCTCAAAGAGCCTTCAGCGTGCATTTGATCTGGGATTTAGCTCTGTGTTTACTGTGAGGATTGACTGATGCACGAAGGAGTGCTTCAGTCTGACTTTATTGAATCGTGGGACCCTGTATCTCCGATTAGATGGTAGCAGTTCATATTCACTGTTCAGAACATGGTTTGGGTCAGAGAGGATGTTGTTGGACAGCCTCACTAGGTTGTTATGATAGGCTGAGTCATAGAGTCTCTGACAGGGTTGACCAACAATCTTTGAGCAGATTTTTAACAGGTGGAGCAGTTTTTATTTTAAAGCTGCTGACAAACATTTGTACCAGGTAGTATTGCAGTACTGCTGAATAGACATGATCACAGATGTAAAGAACAACAGAAGAATTTCTCTGCTCGCCCCAAAAGACCTAAGACGGCGGAGAAAATAAATTCTTTGTTTTGTCTTTTGCATAGATATTCAATGTGATCCTTCCATGACAGCAGATGGTCAATCATTACACCCAAGTATTTATATGAAACTCCCTGCTTGATTTCATCTGTATGGATGACAATGGGGACTTTATGGGAGTCAGATGGTGAGCCAAAAATGATTTCCTCAGTTTTCTTAGTGTTGATCTCACGAGCATTGCTATCAGTCCACTCCACCACCTGATTTACAGCCTGTTGGTGCAGCTCAGGGTCGTCTGTGTTACTGAGCAGAGATATTATTGCAGTATCATCAGAGTACTTAATGAGGACTTGATTTGGTGTGTTGGTACGACAATCATCAGTGTAGAGAGTAAAGAGCACAGCTGAACTCATAAAGCCCTGGGGGGCCCCTACATTGGTTGTGATGGCAGATGACAGGGTTTTGTTAACCTTCACAAGTTGCTCTCTACTAGTGAGGAAAGCAGCATACCAGTAAATCAGGTATGGATTTACTTCCATTTTGGCCATTTTTGACACCAAGATGTCTGCTTGTATTGTGTTGAATGCTGATGAGAAGTCTAGGAAGAGGGCTCTTGCATAGGTGTTGCGTTTATCTAAATGTTTAGTGATGATGTGAACCAGAGTGGCCACAGCATCTTCCTTACCGCACCTTTGTTTATAGGCAAATTGGTATGGATCCAGTTTGTCTTGTGTTGTACTGATAAGAAGTCAGAGCAGAATTCTTTCTAGTGATTTCATAATCACTGAGGTGAGGGCTATTGGTCTGTAGTCCTTATGTTCTTTTGGGCATGGAATTTTGGGCAGCGGTTTGATGTGTGAAGTTTTCCATGACAGAGGGATGGTGCGCGTGTCAATAGAAGCCTGAAAGATGGGTTGCCACAGTGGAGCCAGCTCATTAGCAAAGTTCTTCAGCAGAAAGCCGCTGCACCCATCTGGCCCAGCCGCTTTCTTGGTGTTGGTGCACTGAAATGTTTTTCTGACCTCTTCAACACTGATGGTAATTTTGTCAGAGGGAGCAGGTATTATGGTTTCGAGCATTTCAGTGCACTTTGCAGAATTATCCATTGACTCCAAACGGGTAAAGAACGTGTTTAGTTCGTTAGCAAAACAAAATTCATTGTTCGTCACAATAGGTTTAGCTGAGGATGACATTCCTGTCATGGTTTTCATGGTGTCCCATACCTTTTTGGGGTTTTTGGCTTTAAAAGCATTTTCCAAAAGCTCTCTGTGTGCCAATTTTGATTCCCTCAATTTGACTTTCAGTTCTTTCTCTGTCTGTTTAAGTGCTCCATAGTCTTTGTTTTTGAAAGCTATTTTCCTGGTATTTATAACGGTTTTAATGTCCTTAGTCACATAAGATTTATTATTTGGATAGATTTGTATTTCTTTAGTGGGAACAACTAGTTATACACATAAGTTGATATAGTCATTGGTAACAGTAGTTATTTCATCTAGTGAACCTTCCTGAAAAATTTCCCAATCTGTCCAATCAAAACAGGCTTTCAACTGTTCCCTACTTTCATTTGTCCATGTCCTTATTACTTTCTTTTCCGGTTTACTTCTCTTCAGTTTGGTCTTATACACTGGTATCATATTTACAACATTATGATCAGAGTTCAGTATTGGTGGTCTACATTTAGTCACATAGGCTCCTTTAAAATGTACGAAACATTTGTCCAGGATATTGTCTTTTCTGGTGTGATCCTTAACATACTGTTGGAACCCAGGTAATACAGTCTCTAGGCGACATTGGTTCATGTCCCCGAGCACTATTGCCGGTGCATCGGGGTGGCTGAGTTGCAGCTCGTGAACACAGTCAGCGATGGAGCCGGCCGCCAGTGACGCTCTGCCGCTGGGAGGCACGTAAACAACAAACAGTAAAATACACCCGAATTCTCTAGGCAGATAGAAGGGTCGTAACGTCATGCTGAGAATTTCTACGTTGGGATCACAGGTTTTACATTTTACTGAGTATGATCGGCACCACAGATAATTAATATACACATGAATACCGCCTCCTCTGGTCTTCCCCGAGTTTGCATCCCTGTCTGCTCGAACAAGGGTGAATCCGGGTACTTCAAAGAGAGATTCAGGCATCGTAGATTGGAGCCAACTTTCCGGGAAACATAGTAAAGAGGCCTCACGAAATTCATGACAGTACCTTGTGTATATCCTTAGTGTGTCCACTTTGTTGCTCAATGAGCGCAGGTTTGTGAGAATGATGGATGGAAGTGGTGGCCGGCTGAATCTCCGCCGTAGGCGATTCCGAACGCCTCCCCTCCTTCCTCGTCTCTTTTTCCTGATGTGTCTAAGCATCTCCCGAGGGATGTCATCCAATAACGAAGAACACAGGTGGCTTGGTGTATTCGTAGGAGGCCGATCGCATTGTAGCTCCAGCATAGCCTCGCGGCTGTAGCAGCGTAGAGGCCGGGGCTCCTCGCCGTACCTGTTCGTGTTGTGGCTCAGGTGTGTTTTGAAAGGTTGTATGGCCAAACATGGTCCGCAGAAAGCAAAAGTAATCCACAGGATCAAAAGCATGGTCTCTCAAAAATGATGTGTCATACAGACAAATAACGTTAGACAATAATTAGCCCACAAACAAACAAACTAACAAAAACAAAACAAAACACAAGACGGACGGAGCAGCTGAGATGCGGTGCGCAGCCGAGCAGCGCACTTCACGCAACCGGATGTGATGTTCCAAAAAAGCTGAAAAACAAAAAAAACATGGCATGAATCAAAAACATGGATAGTAGAAGGTAGCAAGAATACACATAACTGACCGTGACCAACATGGAGGGAGACAGGAGAGACAAACAATGAACCGACACCGAACACAGGAAGAGACAATACTAAATACAGGGAGGGGTAATCACAAGACGAGAAACAGCCGGGCAGGGAAGGAGAAACACAAGGGCCACAGGTGAACACAATCAGACAACTAGACACACCAGGGAAACTAATGTTGGGGCAGAATCTCTGCTCCGCGCCGTTCCTATATGAGCGGGTTCTCAAAAGAAGGAAAAATTCAAAGCAGCCAGGATAAGGGTTAAACAATAATCTGCTTTAATGGTAAAACATACAAATACATCACCGAATCACGAAGCACTCTGCAGAGTAGTCCGGGCTCAGGTTTCTACCACCGTGTGAGACAGGTCTCAGGAACGGCCAGTCAAAAACAAGAGCCCCGATCTTCAAAATGATCACAACATTTATACACAGAGTTCACTTCTGAGCGAGCTAGACAGTGAGTTGGCAGTATTCCATTGGTCGGTTTCCCTTCTGGGCGGGATCCCAGGTAGTAAGTCAGTTTGTTGATTCCATCTGTTGCTTCTGTGCGCGTGTGTGTGTGTGTGTGTGTGTGTTTCTGTCCCTCTGCCCTTAGGCAGATCCCCCAATCAATGATTTGGAGTCATGACAGAGGACTCTTTGACAGGACACATACTCATTCCCCCTAAACATCCTCAACACACAAACATCGTATCATGTACCTTTAACAGAAGTTAATTGTTCTTATCGCTTAATGGCTTCCCTGAACTTCCCTTCACCCCAAAGTCAGCTTACTAGGAATGAATACATTTGATTGATAAGCTCAAAAGGACCTTTATCTCATTTAATGCTGGGTGACCCAAGTTTCAAGGCCTGCAGGATGTGTAGGAGATAAACATTAATTCTACAAGACTTTAACTACATTATCTGAAAATGTATCTGGGACTTCCCCTGTTAATTGCAAGGACTATTGATAATTAACAGAGAGACCCTAGGGGCCTCTTCTTGGTATCTGCTAGACAGAAGTCACTCAATGCAGAAATCACAAGTTTAACACACATTCAGGGCCGTGGGAAGTAGGGGTGCTGAGGGTGCTGCAGCACCCCCTGGTGGAGGACAGGGGATCTGCACTTCCACAAGATTAAATGCAAATATAATACCAAAAAAAACGAATTTTCCACCTTGATGTAACAACATTCATAATTAAGTAAAGATAACACCCTTTTCACCCCGGTTACATTTTCCAATTGCCCTGTACGATGGGCGCTGTAAGTGATGAAAGTGGGGAATGTTGGCTTATCGGGCGCCCGCAGCTCACAGCCAAAGTGAGAGAGATAGATAGAGAGAGAGAGAGAGATAGATAGATAGATAGATAGATAGATAGATAGATAGATAGATAGATAGATAGATAGATAGATAGAGAGGGGGGGTGCACCGGTACCGGCGGGATTGTTGTTAGCTTCTGCTGCGCTAACGGATATAAGAAGCTGTTTCTACAATAATGTGGAGGGAGAGTTCTGTCCTGTCAGACTGAGAGGCTCAGTGAGGTAAAGGACTCTGAGGGTTTAGATAGTTCACTTTAGTCTAAGTTATCTCAGTGGGTCTCAAACGTTTTGATCACAATTTATGTAAGCAAATACTTCAAAGGGACACCTTTATAATTATTAGGATAAATAAAAACAGGTTTGAAATCATTCCAATGTATACTATAGGACAGATTTAAAAATATGCATAAATAAATGTTAACTGGTAAAATAAGATATAAATGAACCACAAAAATAAAACAAGTTAGCCTACATTTATTTGTTATTGGCTATGGTAGGTTATTGGTTATGTTCACATACAAACCGATCTTTTTCATATGGGTGTTTAGAGTTGTATCCCCTAGATCAGTCTCTAGTAATTGGGCGCTCAAAGTGCACCAGATTGAAGTATTTTACTTTAAAATGTTAAAAAAAATCTTCCCGGGGGGACACCCCCGGACCCCCTTAGAGGATCTGAAGTCCACCCCCCAATTCAACATGTTCATGCAATACTAAATACATTTGAAGCCTTGTTGTATAAGCTGTCCACCATATCAATAAGTTTCTCTTTTTGTAGTGTATTGGTCTTTTGTAGAGGTTTTTCATTGCCAGCTAAAATCTTGCCTAGGGCAGCAAATGGGTCAAAACCGGCCCTGGTGTCATCCCCACAGCACCCCCCATTTGAAACATGTTCCCACGGCTATGCACACATTCTATATAAGGTGACATTAAAATGAATATACCAGATTGAACTCTCCTGCCATAACACGTTACTTTAATAATACTTCACTAACGACAGGAGGAAAAACACAGGGAAAAGGACCAGACAATAAACCAGGAGGAAAACATGACAGGGAGAACAGCAAAACACCCAAACCTAGACATAAAAACGTGACATAACATGAATATCGTGACAAATATAGAATATAAAAAATCAAGAAGATACTATAAGTGATCTCTACAATAACACTGTTTAGTGCAGGATGTACAAAGATATTAATAGGAGGAGGTGCGAAACAGAAAAACTAATAACCTTTATTTAAACATGAAATAATACTTTAGATTAAGGTCTTCTTTTAAATAAGAAAAAAACTTTGGGGGTATCTACAGATAAATATTAAGCCTGGCAAAGTACTTAACGTCTAATATATTGCTTTCCTGCAATGTTAACTATGTTGAAGCACTTATCCATCCATCCATCCATCTTCTCCCGCTTATCCGTGGTCGGGTCGCGGAGGTAGCAGTTCCAGCAGAGAGCCCCAAACTTTCTTTTCCCTGGCCACATCAACCAGCTCTGACTGGGGGATCCCAAGGCGCTCCCAGGCCAGAGAAGAGATATAATCCCTCCATCTGGTTCTAGGTCTACCCCTTGGTCTCTTCCCAGCTGGACGTGCCTGGAACACCTCCCTAGGGAGGCGCCCAGGTGGCATCCTAACTAGGTGCCCGAACCACCTCAACTGGCTCCTTTCGACGCGAAGGAGGAGCGGTTCAACTCCGAGTCCCTCCCGGATGACCGAACTTCTCACCTTATCCCTAAGGGAGACACCAGCCACCCTGCGGAGAAAACCCATCTCGGCCGCTTGTACCCGCGATCTCGTTCTTTCGGTCATGACCCATCCTTCATGACCATAGGTGAGGGTAGGAACGAAAATGGCCCGGTAGACAGAGAGCTTTGCCTTCTGGCTCAGCTCCCTTTTCGTCACAACAGTGCGGTAAAGAGACTGCAGTACCGCTCCCGCTGCTCCGATTCTCCGACCCATCTCACGCTCCATTGTTCCCTCACTCGAGAACAAGACCCCGAGATACTTGAACTCCTTCACTTGGGGTAAGGACTCATTCCCTACTTGGAGTGGACAGTCCATCGGTTTCCTGCTGAGAACCATGGCCTCAGATTTGGAGGTGCTGATCCTCATCCCAGCCGCTTCACACTCGGTTGCGAACCGATCCAGTGAGTGCTGAAGGTCGCAGACCGATGAAGCCATCAGAACCACATCATCTGCAAAAAGCAGTGGTGCAATCCTTAGTCCACCGAACTGCAGACCCCCTCCCCCACGACTACGCCTCGAAATCCGATCCATGTATATTACAAACAGGATTGGTGACAAAGCGCAGCCCTGGCGGAGGCCAACCCTCACCTGAAATGGGTCCGACTTACTGCCGAGGACCCGGACACAGCTCTCGCTTTGGGAGTACAGAGATTGGATGGCCCTGAGTAGAGACCCCCTCACCCCATACTCCCGCAGCACCTCCCACAGTGACTCCCTGGGAACCCGGTCATACGCCTTCTCCAAGTCTACAAAACACATGTAGACTGGATGAGCGTACTCCCAGGCCCCCTCCAGGATCCTTGCGAGAGTAAAAAGCTGATCCGTCGTTCCACGACCAGGACGGAATCCGCATTGTTCCTCCTCAATCTGAGGTTCGACAATCGGCCTGACCCTCCTTTCGAGTACCTTAGAGTAAACTTTCCCGGGGAGGCTGAGTAGTGTGATGCCTCGGTAATTGGCACACACCCTCTGATCCCCCTTTTTGAAAAGGGGAACCACCACTCCGGTCTGCCACTCCTTCGGTACTGTTTCCGACTTCCACGCAACGTTGATGAGACGTGTCAACCATGACAGTTCCTCAACACCCAGAGCCTTCAGCATTTCTGGGCGGATCTCATCCACCCCCGGGGCTTTGCCACTGTGAAGTTGTTTGACGACCTCAGTGACCTCCCCCCGGGAGATTGGTGTCGATCCCCCTTCATACTCCAGCTCTGCCTCTAACATAGAGGGCGGAGTTGTCGGGTTCAGGAGTTCCTCAAAGTGCTCCTTCCAACGCCCTAACACTCCATCAGTTGAGGTCAACAATGTCCCATCCTTACTGTACACAGCTTGGATGGTTCCCTGCTTCCCCCTCCTGAGGTGTCGGACAGTTTTCCAGAACAACTTTGGTGCCGCCCGAAAGTCTTTTTCCATGTCTTCTCCGAACTTCTCCCACACCCGCTGCTTTGCCTCGGCCACGGCTGAGGCTGCTGCCCTTCGGGCCTGTCGGTACCTTGCAACTGCCTCGGGAGTCCCCCGAGATAACAAATCCCTGAAGGCCTCCTTCTTCAGTCGGACGGCTTCCCTGACCACCGGTGTCCACCAGGAGGTTCGAGGGTTACCGCCCCTTGAGGCACCTAGGACCTTGAGACCACAGCTCCCCGCCGCGGCTTCGGCAATAGAGGCTTTGAACACCGACCACTCTGGTTCAATGTCCCCAACCTCCACAGGAATGCCCGAAAAGCTCCGCCGGAGGTGTGAGTTGAAGGCCTCCTGAACTTGGGCCTCCTCCAGACGTTCCCAGTTCACCCGAACTACACGTTTGGGCTTACCAGGTCTATCCAGAGGCTTCCCCCGCCACTCGACCCAACGCACCACCAGATGGTGATCAGTTGACAACTCCGCCCCTCTCTTTACCCGAGTGTCCAAAACATACGGCCTCAGGTCCGATGATACGATAACCAAATCGATCATGGACCTTCTGCCTAGGGTGCTCTGGTACCACGTACACTTATGAGCATCCTTATGTTCGAACATGGTGTTTGTTATGGCCAATCCATGACTAGCACAGAAGTCCAGTAACAAACCACCACTCCGGTTCAGATCAGGGGGGCCGTTCCTCCCAATCACTCCCCTCCAAGTGTCTCCATCATTGCCCACATGTGCGTTGAAGTCTCCCAGCAAGATTAAAGAGTCCCCTTCAGGAGCCCCATACAGGACTCTTTCCAGGGTCTCCAAGAAGGCCGTATACTCTGAACTGCTGTTGGGTGCATAAGCACACACAACAGTCAGAGTTTTCCCCCCCATAACCCGCAGGCGTAGGGAGGCAACCCTCTCGTCCACTGGGGTAGACTCCAACAACGAAGCACCCAACCGGGGACTTGTGAGTATCCCCACACCCGCCCGGCGCCTCACACCTTGAGCAACTCCGGAGAAGAATAGAGTCCAACCCCTATCCAGAAGTAAGGTTCCAGAGCCGACGCTGTGCGTAGAGGTGAGCCCAACCAGATCCAACTGGTAACGCTCCACCTCCCGCACAAGCTCCGACTCCTTCCCCCCCAGAGAGGTGACGTTCCACGTCCCCAAAGCCAGCTTCTGTCGCCCGGGTCTGGTCCGTCGAGACCCTCTGCCTTCACTGCCACCCTTCTGGCAGCGCACCCGACCCCATCGCTGTTTCCCGTAGGTGGTGGGCCCGCGGGACGGAGAAGCGGAGGTGTTGCCCACGTCGCCTTTTCGGGCTGTGCCCGGCCGGGCTCCGTGGCAAGCCCGGCCACCAGACGCTCGCCGACGAGTCCTCCTTCTGGGCCTGGCTCCAGAAGGGGACCCCGGGCTTCCTCCGGGCCGGGTATCCTCACTTTGTGTGTCGTCTTTCATGAGGTCTTTTGAACCAATCTTAGTCTGGCCCCTTGCCTGAGACCAATTTGCCATGGGAGACCCTACCAGGAACACAAGGTTCCAGACAACACAGCCCCCAGGTTCATCAGGGCACACAAACCTCTCTACCACGGTAAGGTGCTGGTTCTTCAGAGAGGTGAAGCACCTCTCTGAAGCACTTATTTTAACTGATATTATACATGTGAATTATAGCATGTGTAGTTCTGGGGGGGGCGTTCGATTCCAGTTTTGGATAGTCTGGCGTGGTTTCGTTCCATTTCAAACAGCTGTTTGACGCTTGGCGTAACCTTGGTGCACTGCCAATCCAACATCCAATCCCAGAGCTTGAAGATTAATCACGGGGACTGTAGTCCTAAACGATAGCTGGGGATTATGGGTAGTGTAGTGTCTTCGGCCATCCTAAACTCCTAGAGGCCTACGTCTGTTTCCGGTTATTTTTATTTTGAAATTCAGTTCCTGACGGACGCCAAAAAAAACCAGAGATTATGGAATCAAACCAATAAATAAAAACAAGGATAATCGTCTGTTATTGGTGAGTAAATAACAGTGTGTTATTTTGAAAAGAATAACAAATTAGAAGGAAAAAAAGATTTAAAAAATACAGATTTCAGTATTCTGAGGCTCTGAGCCCCATTTATTTTCCTCAAAGATGGCAACAAAAGTCAGAAATTATACGATTTAAAATAAAAGCAATAATTGTGGCTTGATATTGAGTAAGAACATGTGATTATGAACCACACAGCTTCCGGTCTTCCATGACCGTACCGGAGAAAAAGACGTGCTGCTGGCACGGAACACATTACCAATAGAAATACATTGCTTTAAAATCGTTCTGTGTGACACGAAAAAAAGGGGATAATTGTGTTGGTGAACACGAATCAATAGATTACATTTCGTGACTATAACACGAAATGCCATGAGACTGGGTTGGGTATTCATGCTAGCTTGACAGTAGCAACGAGCAGATGTACTTACCTTGTCTTGTAACAAATGGAAAATAAAGTGTGGAGTTCCATACTGAACACACCACCTCTGACTCCCTTTCATCGGCTCTACAATGTTCTGTTATAGTCTTTTTTTTAAATATTTATTCTTCAATAAATGTTCATTGAGGCATTATTTTATATTCATCACAGTGAATGCTGAACTTGCCGGACCATATACTGTTGTTGAAAGTACACAATGAAACACTGGCTTGCTTGTATCAAATCAATACATCCCATACAGTACATAATTGGAACAGGAATAATCTCAGCTACAACACTAACTCCAGTAAACACAGCCTACATGGCAAGCATTTTTATAATATACAGTAATGTATAGTAAACACTATCTTTGAACTTACTGCAAAACTATAACATGAAATTCACCCCTGGTGTCATTTTGTCTGCCATCCCTTGATTCTACTTGCTCTGACTGTTAAAATGAGATGTGAACCATCAAAATGGGATAAGGGCTTCCAGAGATATCACTGTGCAAAACACACCGGCCAATTTTGACCGAAAACAGTATGGGAAGGGGGGTATGACCGAATGCAAAATAAGGGGTTAACTTGTGCGTTGAAAAACATTTTTAGGTAATTGCAAATAGAACTTCTAATTTTGTAGGAATTATTTTACAAGATACAAATATTCTCATTTAGCAAACATACTATAATTGTTAGTCTTATATTCATATTTCTAACATCACATGTTATGTTGTTATTGTTATTTAGTTTTATTTGTGCTTTTGTTGTTTTGAAGGAAATTAAACTGTATTGTATTGAGTTGGTTTCTTCTGTTTTGGAAGCCTTGTATTAGGCCTGTAACGATAAATAATTTTGTTGGACGATAAATGTTCCTGGAAATTATTGCGATAAACGATAATATTGTCGGCGCCATTGTAAGACCATTTTAGACTACTGACATACTGATAATATATCATAATAATTCTAGTACATCCTTTCAAACAGAACTTTTTATTGAACATTCAACATTGCAAATGAAATGTGAAATAATATTAAAATATATAAATGATATATAATAAATAAAACAAATTAATTAAATTATAATAAATTAATTAAATCACACACAACCAAAACAATAAATTAAATAGACTCAGGCTGGAAAACAGAGCTCTCAATCCATCTATCTATCCATCTCTATATAGATGGATAGATAAATATATATAAATATATATATAAATAAATCAATATGAGCACACATTGTCTCACAAGCAAAAAAAATCTCCTTAAAACAACAGTCATGTGTACAGTCCACTGTCCATACAAAGGCCCAGATGCCTCAACAGGCCATATCCAAATCTGTTTTTCGAAGTTTTCGAGCAAGGAACACCAACATGTTTGCATTGCCGGGCAAATGTATCTTTGATTGTAAACTGTCGGGAAGGTGGGGGCTCTCCATCTCCAGCTGCCGTGTTTGCTACCAGCTGGGAAAACGTAATGGAGTTGTTGTGTTTTAGGTGTAGTTTAAAATGCGTGGTATTGCCTGCTTTTGTCGCTACCTTTTTTAAAGAAATGCGGCACACCGCCCGGCTCATTCAAGTCCGTAGGTTGGCCTCGTTGATTTGGCTTGAATCCAAAATACTGCCACACCGGAGAATCGAGATGTGTAGGTTTTGTAACCAATTCCATTTCACTTTAAATTCCCCGCGAGTAAGTCACACGTTGTCTCCCGCTTGTCGCTATATTATTAATTTGGCTGCTACGCTGCTGTACGTGCACACAGAGTGTACTGACCTGGCTGTGTGTCAGCCCCGCCCCTCACAGCGCATGGACGGCAGCCACAGCTCGTCTGGCAGCCACAGTGCTCCTAGCTAAAATGCTGGTCACATCCTTATGTAAACTCAGCTCAGAAAAGTTATCGAGTCCATTTTTATTTATCGTACGATAAGTCAATTTATCGATTATCGCGACAGGCCTACCTTGTATATCTTTTTGGTCTTTTTAAAATACCCCATGGTAAAACTGTGTTCTAGCAGCTGTTAAAGAAGCTTAATAATAATAATAATAATAATAATAATACATAATATTTATATAGCGCCTTTCACGAAACCCAAGGTCGCTTCACAAGTCGGGCAGGGGGGGGGAGTAGGGGAAAAGAGGCAGACAGGTCAGGGGGGGGGGGGGGGGGCAAGCAAGAAGCGGAAAAATAAACCTATCAAACTAACTATATAGTGGGGAAAGCCTTGGTGAAAAGGTGCGTTTTGAGGGCTTTTTTGAAAGTGTCCAAGGTTGGGGCGCTGCGGATTTCGGGGGGGAGAGAGTTCCAGAGGGTGGGGGATGCTAAACTGAAAGCTCTGTCACCGAAAGTCCGCAACCTGGTGCGGGGGGTAGAGAGGAGATCCTGTCCAGACGATCGGAGCTTCCGGGATGGAGTGTGGTGGCGGAGAAGGTCAGACAGGTATTGGGGGGCGAGGGCATGGAGGGATTTGTAGGTCAGAAGAAGGAGTTTATATGTGATACGGTGCTTGACTGGGAGCCAGTGGAGGTGGATGAGGGTGGGGGTGATGTGCTGCCAGGGCTTGGTGTGAGTGAGCACCATAGCCGTGGGAACATGTTTCAAATGGGGGGTGCTGTGGGGATGACACCAGGGCTGGTTCTGACCAATTTGCTGCCCTCGGCAAGATTTTAGCTGGCAATGAAAAACCTCTACAAAAGACCAATACACTACAAAAAGAGAAACATATTGACATGGTGGACAGCTTATATAACAAGGCTTCACATTTATCTAGTATTATAACATGTTTTAATTGGGGGGGTGGACTTCACATCCTCTCGGGGGGTCCGGGGGTACCCCCCCTGGAAGATTTTTTTAACATTTTAAAGTAAAATGCTTCAATTTGGTGCACTTTGAGCGCCCAATTAGAAACTGATCTAGGGGATACAACTCTAAACAACCATGTGAAAAAGATCGGTTTGTATGTGAACATTTCCAATAACCTACCATAGCCAATAACAAATACATGTAACTTATTTTATTTGTGTTATTCATTCATATCTTATTTTACCAGTTAACATTTATTTATTTATGTATATTTTTAAATCTCTCCAGTTTTAAACGATATTTTTGGTTTACTGTCCTATAGTATACATTGGAATGATTTCAAACCTGTTTTTATTTATCCTAATAATTATAAAGGTGTCCCTCCTAAATTGTGATCAAAACGTTTGAGACCCACTGAGATAACTTAGACTAAAGTGAAATATCTAAACACTCAGAGTCCTTTACCTCACTGAGCCTCTCAGTCTGACAGGACAGAACTCTCCCTCCACATTATTGTAGAAACAGCTTCTTATATCCGTTAGCGCAGCAGAAGCTAACAACAATCCCCGCCGGTACCGCGGTATCCCCTCTCTCTATCTCTCTCACTTTGGCTGCGGGCGCCTGCTAAGCCAACATCCCCCCACTTTCATCACTTACAGCGCCCATCGTACAGGGCAAATGGAAAATGTAACCGGGGTGAAAAGGGTGTTATCTTTACTTAATTATGAATGTTGTTACATCAAGGCTGAAAATTCGGTTTTTTTTTGTATTGTGGAAGTGCAGATCCCCTGTCCTCCACCAGGGGGTGCTGCAGCACCCTCAGCACCCCTACTTCCCACGGCCCTGGTGAGCACCCTGGCAGCCGAGTTCTGCACATACTGGAGCCTGTCCAGGGCTTTACTGGGAACCCCGAACAGGACTCCGTTGCAGTAGTCCAACCGGGAGGAGACGAATGCATGGATGAGGGTCTCGGCCACGGAATCGGAGAGTGATGGTCGTAGACGGGAGATGTTCCTGAGGTGATAGAAGGCAGACTTGGTGACGGATTTGATATGTGACTGAAATGAGAGAGTTGAGTCAAGGATTACACCCAGGTTACGGACTTCAGGAGACGGGGAGATGGAACAGCCGTCAATGTGGAGGAGGAGATCCCCAACCTTCCGGAGCAGTGCCTTGGGGGCCACAACCATGAGCTCAGTCTTCTTACTGTTGAGTTTGAGTAGATTTGCTGTCATCCAGGATTTTATGGCATGGAGACAATTGACCAGAGACTGTGGAGGGAGCTGGGCAGATGGTGAGGTGCTGAGATAGAGCTGAGTGTCATCAGCGTAGCAGTGGAAATTGAGACCGAAGTGACGTATGATCTGGCCAAGGGGGAGCATGTAAATGGTGAAAAGTAGGGGACCAAGCACGGAGCCTTGGGGGACACCATGGTTGACTGGGGCCGGGGGGGAGGATGAGCCGCTGATGCTGACAAACTGAGACCTGGTTGAGAGATAGGACTGAAACCATGAACGAGCTGTGCCAGTGATGCCAAGGTTGTCGGAGAGGCATTTCAGGAGGACTGTATGAGAAACGGTGTCAAAGGCCGCAGAGAGGTCGAGGAGGATGAGAATACTGATTTGTCCGGAGTCAGCAGCAAGAAGGAGGTCATTAGTTATCTTGAGGAGGGCGGTCTCTGTGCTGTGATGTGCTCTGTAGGCTGACTGTAGGGGTTCGTAGAGCTCATGGTTGGACAGATGTTGATGAAGCTGGGCGGCGACTGCTCTTTCCAAGGTTTTACTAAGGAAAGGAAGGTTGGAGATCGGTCGGTAGTTGTTCAGCTCCTCAGGGTCAAGACCAGGCTTCTTGAGGATGGGAGTGATGGAGGCGGTTTTGAAGCAGGAGGGAACTATTCCAGATGACAGAGAGGAGTTGATGATGTCTGTTATGATGGGGCAGAGGGTGGGAAGGCAGGCCTTGACCAGCACGGTGGGCATAGGGTCAAGGGAGCAGGTGGAGGCCTTAGCATTGGTCACCAGCTTCGAGACCAGTGGAACATCCACTGGGGAGAAGGAGGAGAGAGAGCATTGGGGATTGAGGGGTTGAGCTGGGAGTGTGCATTTCTGTGTCAGGGGCCAGTGCAGAGAGGGGGAGGGGGCGGGCACCAGGAGTTGTTGATGAATGGAGATCACCTTAGCCTGAAAAAAGTTGAGGAATTTGGAGCAGAGGTCAGGATCTTCAGCAGTGTACGTGGCAGGGAGGGGGCGGAGCAGTCCGTTGATGGTGGAGAACAAGGATCTGGGGTGATTTTGTTGTGAGGTGATGAGGGAGGAGTAGTAGGCGGTCTTGGTCTTGGAGAGAGCCTCCTTGCAGGACCTCACATGGTCCACCAAGACCAAGGACGGTGAGGCCAGTTCGTCTGGAAAGCTGCTCCAGCCGACGACCAGTTTGCTTCATTGTGCGAAGATCAGAGGTGAACCATGATGCCGGGCGGAGAAAAGACACCGTCCGGCTTCTGAGGGGAGCCAGAGAGTCCAGGCTGAGAGAGAGGGCAGTGTTGTAGCAGGCCACCAACACGTCCGGCGAAGTGACGGAGAGAGCCGGGGCCATGTGGGTTATGAGGAGGTCTGATAGGGCTGATGCACTCACTGATTTGGTGTCTCTGAAGGTGATTGTGCGCCTGGGGCGCTGCCTAGGCAGGGGGATGGGGATGGTGAAGATGATGGCATGGTGGTCTGATACTGCCAGGTCTAGGCGCTGCAGGTGAGAGGGGGGGGCACCAGTGGAGCAGACTAGATCCAGCGTGTGACCTTTGGAGTGGGTGGGGCCCTGGACATGCTGTGTTATGTTGAGGCAGTCCAGAAGTGACAGAAATTCTGCGGCAAAGCTACAGCTGGTGGAGTCGACGTGGATGTTAAAATCTCCCAACAGATAGGTGGAAGGTGATTTAGAGCAGAGAGAGGACAGAAGCTCACTCAGCTCGGACATGAAGGTGGTGGAAGCTTTGGGGGGGCGGTAAATCAGGGCAACCTGGAGTAGAGGTGATCCGGAGAGTGAGAATGTAATACACTCAAGTGATGTGATATGTGGAGAGGGAATCTCCCTGACCCGGATGCCTGCTCGGTGGATGACAGCCAGCCCGCCGCCGCGGCCCGTGGAGCGAGGTTTATGGAGGTAAACGTAGCCTGGGGGAGTAGCTTGGTTGAGAGCGAAGAAATCCTGCTGGTTCTGCCATGTCTCCGTTAAACATAAGAAATCAAGTTTCCTATCAATGATGATGTCATGGATGAGTAGTGCTTTATTGTTGAGGGAGCGGGTATTGAGCAGCATGAAGGTGGCTGCAGAGGAGACAGGAGGAGTGCTACTGTCAGAGCAGGCCAGGGGCTTCAAACAGCTGGTGCGCACGTGACGTGTATTTAGATGACGTCGACAAGCAACACGGAAATGCAGAGCCGATTGTACCACAGGAATACTAGAATTTGTGTGAATAAATTTGTAGCGGGATGATCTGTGTATGTAGCGGGGGCGCTGCAAGAGTCCTGATGATCTGATGGCATCCAGGCAGACTGGTGCAGTAGAGCTGAAAAAACTCCGAAGTTGGAGAGCGGAGTATTGAAGCACCATATCCTCAGCAGCTAACCGGCTAGCGACCGAGCCTCGAGCAACAGCAATCCGCGGTGCAATGATCGGAGCTAACTCACGGACAGTTCGGCCCTCAAGACAACAGTCAATCCGGTTTAGGAATAATCCAGGTGGCGAGAGAGGTGGAAGTCCAAGCCAAAAACCCAGGGGAAAAACGGGATTCGGCGGCTGTCGATGCTAACAGCTGACAGGTAGCTAGCCCCAGACAGCTGATCTACAGAAATGGTGAGTAGCCAGATGAAAAAACTGAACAATGCGATCATCACAGTTGTGACAGAACAGTAGGCTATATATGATCCAGCAGTCAAAACAAACACTTTTTACAAGGCAAGAAAAGTTAAAACGCAGACGGAGAAGCAGCGAACAAGCAACGCCAGCGTCCTCTCACTCATCTGCTACTAGAAACAACAGCTTAGTTTGCTGTTTTAGGCTGCTACATGTATTAAGATGGTTTGCTCTATCACAATTTACACATACAACCTAAATGTTCATCTGTTTATTGTTCTTCTTGCCTTGATATTCAAGCATGTTGATTGTATATTGGCTATATCTTGACATACATTTATTTTAATTGATGTAAATGTAACTTTTCTCTTTACATATTCAAAACACTAAATCCTCTCATCATACATAATCCTAGACAGTAGCACATGGTATATATTGTACGACTTTGTAATGTTTGAATGCTGATATGTATTTGCTCATAGCCTACTGTGCCTTTCACGCAAACAATAAAAGTGCATTTTGAAATGACAAATAGGTTTGTTTCAAGTTTATTTGGATTAAAAACGTGTTTTTAAACCCTTCTGTTCAAAGTTGATATGTTGTTCCTTAATTAAAAGATTACATCTTTAAAAATATATGGGCTCAGAACAGTCTCATAATACACACATGCACGCAAAAGGATTCACACTTGTATTTCCGGATCCACACTTGTGTTTTTCAATGCACACACAAATGTGTTCCGTTTCATATACATTTAAATTAAATCCAAATACAGACATTTTTATTTTTTTACATGTGTATTTTTGTTCCTCACATATTTGTTTTCCGTTTAAAACCCCTGAACCTGCAAACACGAACCGCTTTCTGTGCACGGATTGCTGTGCATTCGTGTGTAGGTTTTTTGAGACTCCCCTGACGGTCAGCCGATTCGTACTTGTAATTTTTTCTATCTATAGCCAATCATATGTCTCCTCAATTCTAAGCCAATCACATGAGCGCGCCCCCATGAGGGTAGATTTCTTGCATTCATGACGTAGCGCTTCATGTAGGCCTACGCATTTTGCTCAGTCCGGAGCTGACAAGTCCATGGAGCCTGCCTGCAGGCGCTAATCTCAGGACACCTCCACTCTCAGTGCATTGCTACTTTCCGAACAGGAAATGCACGCAAATACAAGCCTTTATATTATTAAGGTACAGCGCCACTATCCGAACCATTGATGAATGCTTGAGTAAACAAAGACGGCTGGCAAACCCGTTTTAAATTTGTGTTTCCTGTATGGCGAATACAGCTGCTTTATGTATGTCTGTATGAAGTTGTTGTGAGTGTTGAGGGAGCAGCTACAGGTTAGCTTAGCCTAATTGATCAGTGCATTACGAAGCAAGTGCTAGACAGTGAACTATCAACGGGGGGAGCCCTGCCGGTCATTATCGGCCGATATTCACTCTTAATAGTTTGATCGGTGCGCTCTATAAAGGCCGATCAGGAGAGCTGGATCTGATCGATATGGACATAAACGTGAGAGAGAGAGATCAGATCAGCTGCTGAGTCTGTCGGAGACACGCAGCTCTGCATGATCACCTGGGCGCAGGAGTTCAAAACTTTTAATCTCAATCAGATCCGATCAGATTTTGAAATCCCATTTTTTGTGATCCAGGATCAGACAAGTCGGCCAAATGTTGTCCCTGGAGTTCAAAGCAATTCAGGATAGGATCAGCCTGATCCAGATTACGGTTTTTCAAGATGACTACAGTAGATCCTGAATATCAGTGCTTTAATCCTACCGATCGCCATCTAGTGGAAAAATAATACAAGGAAGACAAGAGACCACATTGCAGAGACATCTATAATGTTTAATTATATTTTAAAATACATAAAGGACATCAAATCATAATGAAATTGTAATTTAAAAAAAAACTCCCACTAGGGTAACAACAATAAAACATTAATTCAAAGGCAGCTGGATCATCCAGGCGTGCTTTGAGGAGCTGAATTCTCAGTGAGGTTTCAGTTTGCTGGAGCCGGCACAGCTGTATTTGTTCTTCGGCCAGACGGATATGCATCTCTGCCCTCTCCGTTTCACGGCTCAGCAGAGTCTCGTAGGCATCATCCCTCTGCTCTGGTTTTCTGGTGTGCTTGCATTTTCTCTTTAGAGGTGGCCCTTTTAGTGTGTCATCAGGCCTGGCTGAAAGTCCAGCCTCTGGATCCACATGGGTCAGGAGGACCTCATCTTCAATGGTGTGTGTCACATCAGGTGCATTGGCGAAAGTTTATCAATATACTTTATACCCCTTAATAAGATGATCACAAGCATGCAAGCTCCTGGAAAATTTTAGTACTAGGATGCTATATAAGACATATAGCCATTGAAGTACTATGAAAATAACAATTATACAAGATAATAATTTTAGTTCTATAGGGACAAGGATAAAATCACATGTATGGTACCTGCGACTCACCATCCAGTACAACGTTTGGTATTCCATGTAAAGATTGTGACTGCTGACCACCAATAATATCAAGTACCACATCTGTGTATTGTCCCCTTTTATATGGTTTGTTTCCCGTCTGTGGGTTTTTAGCCTGGCTGTGGTCTTTGGTAGCTTGCTGCTTCAAATTCTTCCACCTCAACCTCACTTGGTCCACAGTCCTCTTGTGTCCAGATCCTGTGGCATTCACATTGTCTGTAACTTCCATCCATATGCCGCTCTTTACTTTAGTCGCTCCACCCTCTCTGTTAAAGCTACTATGGAGTCATACAGATGTAGCGATTCATTTCAGATAGTTTGAAACGCGAGGGCCGTGATTGGTACGTGATCTGCCCTCGCTCAAGGGAAAACCTCCAGTTTGACTTGAGACCGCCCCCGTGATAGATAAATGTAATTATAATGAAGCCAGCTGCAATGGATCATTGATCCACCAGGGGGTGCAGTGGGGTTCCACACTGGAGCTCATGTGAAATAAAGTCAGATACAGTACGCTGGATGTACAGCGGAACTTTGTTAAGATCCATATGTCACGGATATCATACTCTGTGCTAAATAAGAGACATGTAATCATTTACAAAACATCACCATGTTATTTAACAAAATAATGTTGTTTCGTCGAAAAAAACGAACAGGAGGAAATGCAGCCCGGCTCTCGATTTTTAATCCTAATTGAATCATCATCTTCACCACGATCATTTATGTTTATGTTCGCCGAATTGACATGAAATCACTGACACATGTGAATATACTGTATTCAACTTAATTAAAACGTTATTAACGTGCCTAAACTCAGTAATTCACAAAAAATATTTATATTTTAATGGAGCCTCGTCGGCAGATCAGGATCCCAAAGCGTGGCGGAGGGATCCTGATCTGCATGAGGGGTGCTATTTTCCCCATAAGGAACAAGTCGCTGCAAATTAGACTCCAGCAGCTAAATTAATTGTAGGTTACTCTGAGTGACAAGCTTACAGTTAGACACAACACTGTCATTGCAAGTGACCCTCAGTTAGTTGACTTTTATGTTCAACTGCTAAATTCGTTACTGATAAAAAAGGGCTTCTACTGTACCTAATTACCTTAACACTAGAACCGCCAGAGGTTTTTGTATAGGCCTACCTAAACCCGTCAAATCCCGCTATTAGAATGCAATTTTTAACAACATAGGGTGCTACATAACACACTTTCAGGAAAAGTCACGGACTGGGAGACTTTAATATTTTATTGAAAAAAAGTTACATTGCACACACACAACACACATCACACAAATTGACCCGATTGGCGGTTCTTGTGTTAAATAAACTCACTAATTAATTAAACCAGTTCAATACGCATTATTCTTATTCTTATCATTCTTTATGAGCGCAGAAATGGTCTTAAAATCAGATCTGTTTTTTAAATGAAATCTGACTGGAGGCAGTTAGCTCTGATCACCTATGATAAATGCGCCGCACCTAATCGCTGGCCATTCAGCCACAGACACTGTTCGAAATGGGGGGGAGCTAGGGGGAGCTTGGCTCCCCCGAAGAGGGAGGGAGCTTCCCTGAAGGCTGACTTTGAGATAAATAGGGGGAGCCCAAAACAATCGTGCATATTTGTGTCACACAGATTAGAAATGTTGAGTTTCTGTAAATAACAGTTCTTGAAATAAATAATAGTTATTGTTCATTACAGTTTCTGAATATTTGTTTTATATTTGTGAATATGTCTGGGTGTTGCCATCTGTACGTGACGGCGCTGCATTCTTACTTACGTTGCTATGGTTATGGCGGTGATGCCGGCGCGGTATTTGAAATGTTCAGATTGATATTTTTTTAACTCTGGCTTTGTAATAAAAAAATATGGCAAAACGAAAACAGCCGAGCGTCACAGCTTTTGGATTCACAAGCAAAGAAGCGAAGGAGTCTAAAAATGACAACGTGAACGGAAAACAACTTTTAGTTGGCCAGCTGTAAGCGGCGTTAGGGTCGAGCTTGACAGCTCCACACCGAGGGAGAGGCCTGCCGATGCGGAGCCTGAAGAGGCTTCAACAACGGCCACATCCGCCGGCATAGTGACACCATCTGTATTAGTAGAAGAGTGTTTTTATAGCAATTGATCGCATCCGCGCTGCTGCGCCAGTCAACAGAGCGTGCGTGTGACATATTTAGTAGCAGGATGTGCTCTGAAAAATAGGGCTCCCCGAAAGCAAATGGGTAATTCGAAAACTGACAGAGCTCCCTCTATACAAATCAAACTGTAGACGGTGTGAAAGCACCTATTGTTTTAAATAATGGTCGGAATGTGACCTGTGAGCCTTCTGAATTACCGTGGGACAGCACATTCTAAACTAAAATGTTCAATCAATAAAGTAACATCTTATCTTATCTTAATAATTTCTTCATATTAATAATAATAATAAATCATACAGTATGTGTCCGAAAGGGAGCAGGAGGAAGCAAACACAAAAATATACAAAAAATATACTGCATATTAAAGCAAACGATTGTAAAGGTAAAAGTATGAGCATGACAAATAAAGAAGTGTAATGTAAACATTTACATTATAATTATGATTATTTAATATATAAAGACTATATATTATTGAATTACAATATTAGATATACTTTAGTTGATCAAAAATATTGATGTGTTCAAATGCTCTTCAAAACACAACTGAAAGTCCATGAAACTTGTGTTTCTGTATTTGTGAATGAAGCGCCATCTCCTGGTTAAAACCTGAAATTGAAAATCTGGCAACGCCCTCTTGGAAAATAGTGGGAGGGCTTAACATTCCTCTATACTGGTCTTTGGCAGGTCGTAGGCAGGAAGCTGTAAGCTGGAGTCTGAAATTCAGTGCTACATCTGTAATTGTTCCTTACACCCTGCAGCAGTGCATGGGTCTCAGCAGATGTAAAATTAGGCCCCTTTTTGTCCATCTTTCCAACTCAATGGTTTGGTCAGGTCAGCAATTACTTTTATAGGTCTGGCCTTGCTATTCATTACATAATCAACCACAGGCCCTAAACAATCTGGACATGCATTCCAGGTGTGTATTTGCAATTACTTGTTATCCAGAGACTGATGTAGGCCTACTGACTGAAATAACAGTCAGAACACAGTCATGGCAGGGATTATTCACATCTTCCATGCTGGAAGGAGAGGTTACCGCCAAAGGGTCCACACCGAGCGCCCCAAACCTCTCCAACAGTACACAACAGAATAACTGTACAAACGTTTTCGATTTGGACTTGATGACATCAACATACATTGCTGATCTGGTCAGGCCACAACTGCAGTGCAGAACCTTGCGGAGTCATGCTCTGACTGTAGAGGAACAGGTCCTCATTGCCCTGCGCTTTTACGCATGTGGAACATTCTATGAGGTCATAGCTGACAGCATGGGAGTCCACAGGACAACAGTGGGTGAAGTGGTGACAGCTGTGTCTGATGCACTGGCTCGCCTGCTGGATCCCTTTGTGACTTTTCCCACTGATGGCCAGATTGCCAAAGTGAAGCAGAAGTTTTTTCTTCTGGGAGACATGTCCAACACCATTGGGGTGATCGACTGCACCCATGTACATATTCAAGCACCTCGTCAGAGGGAGTGGGAATATGCCAACAGGAAAGGGAGGCACAGCATCAATGTGCAACTTGTGGGAGATGCTGACCTTGCCATCACCAACTGTGTTGTGAGATGACCTGGGTCAGTCCACGATGCACGTATCTTCAGAGAGAGCCGGTTATTCACTGAATTCCAAACCAACAGGCCGGATGGAGTTATATTAGCCGACAGTGCCTACCCACTCCTACCATGGGTGATGACACCTTTTCCCACGGCCAACACTCCCTCACAGATGCGCTACAACAACGCCCATGGAAGAACAAGGTGTGCCATTGAGCGCTTGAATGGAGTACTGAAGAGGCGTTTTGCGTGCCTCAACTATCTGAGAGTGGAACCCCAAGGAGCATGCCAAATAACACTGGCTTGTATTGTGCTACACAATATCACTGTCCATCGCAGAGTCCCCCTCTCTGACATCAATGATCCCCAGAGCCCCTCGCACCTGCGGATGATCTAGGCCCACCTATGGATTTTCCCTCTAAATGAGAGACTGAGTGGTGGTGCAAGGCGAGATGCTATTGTCCGCAATTACTTTTGAAAGGTGATGACAGATGATGGACTTTTGTTTTGTTGAAGATATTTTTTCTTTAATCTAAATTACATTTGTGATTGACAATCTTTGCTGTGATACTTTTATGAGCATAAACATTTATGTCATCAACATTTGGTTGAAAACAAAATAGGCCACCACAAACGTGAGCAAAAATGGAAAAAATAAAATGTATTTCCCATGAAGGCTAAAAATGGTGTATTATTTCAGTTAACAAACGTTGCCATCTTATTTAAATTGAAACATATTTTAAAATAAATTGTACAGTACATTTTGCTCTGGTAATCCACTGGAAATCCACCCCTCGGTGGGATCAGGTTTTTTGGGATCAAACTGATCCCAATCCTGTGTTGTCGGTTTGAACTACCTATTTTGAAGATTTGATCCAGACTAAAGTTTGGATTGGATTTCCTGATCTAATCGGATATCACAGTGATCCTAATCCTGTTTTTTGGTTTTGAACTCCCCAAAATCCAAATCTGATCTGATCAGATAGGGATTAAAAGTTTTGAACTCCTGGGCCCTGATGCTCCGCCCTCTGTTTATTGAGCTGACCGGACAGCGCAAAATGCGTATATGAAGTGTCATGAACGCAATAAATCATACCCTCGTGGGGGCGCGCTCATGTGATTGGCTTAGAATGAAGGAGACATCTGATTGGCTATAGATAGAAAAAATTACAAGTACGAATCGGCTGACCGTCAGGGCAGTCTCAAAAAATCCACACACGAATGCACAGCGATCCGTGCACAGAAAGCGGTTGGTGTTTGCAGGTTCAGGGGTTTTAAACGGAAAGCAAATATGTGAGGAAAGAAAATACATATGAAAAACCTTTTTCTGTATTTTGATTTCATTTACATGTATATGAAACGGAACACATTTGTGTGTGCTTTGAAAAACAAAAGTGTGGATCCGGAAATACAAGTGTGAATCATTTTGCGGATCATGAAATACAAGTGTGAATCCTTCTGTGTGCATGTGTGTATTATGAGACTGTTCTGAGCCCATAAAAACATGCTGTTTGCGATTTTTAAAGTTTGTTGGAAGAAATCAAAAAGAGTAATAATAATAAATGTGAATGATTGAGCTCATTAGTGGCCTGACTGGCCCTCCTAATTTCGTTTAAAAGTCAATGATGATCATTGTGAAGGGGTGTCCATCCCATATCAATAACGATATCAAAAAAGGCTTGATGTTAGACTTGTGTTTTGTTTAGGTACAAATCTCTCAATCTCTCTCTATCTATCTATAACTATCTATCGATCCATCTGTAATGTTCTGTTCTATGGACATATAATTGTCTACATAAACAGACGACGCGGACTACTTCTCTCATTCCGAGTGTCCATCGGCACGTAACCTGCACACATGCATTACGTCCTCAACGTGAGCTCAGTCATCCAAGATCTTGTATTCTCCAAGATGTTACACTATCTATAACTATATATCTATCTCTCTCTCTCTCTGTCTATCTATCCATATATCTATCTCTCTATCTATAAGGAACCGCAGTAGAAAAAAGGCGTTGCTATAGCAACACGTCATGTTTACGCTGCATTTTCTATGAGGTAAATATTACCCGCTGGCGGATATGGGTATAAATGGCAATTTATTTGGCGATTTTTCAATCTGACTTCCTATTGACAATTTTTAACAATAGAGGGTGCTACAGATGGAGCACTGAATTTCAGACTCCAGCTTACAGCTTCCTGCCTACCACCTGCCAAAGACCAGTATAGAGGAATGTTAAGCCCTCCCACTATTTTCCAAGAGGGCGTTGCCAGATTTTCAATTTCAGGTTTTAACCAGGAGATGGCGCTTCATTCACAAATACAGAAAGACAAGTTTCATGGACTTTCAGTTGTGTTTTGAAGAGCATTTGAACACATCAATATTTTAGATCAACTAAAGTATATCTAATCTTGTAATTCAATAATATATAGTCTTTATATATTAAATAATCATAATTATAATGTAAATGTTTACATTACACTTCTTTATTTGTTATGCTCATACTTTAACCTTTACAATCGTTTGCTTTAATATGCAGTATATTTTTGTGTTTGCTTCCTCCTGCTCCCTTTCGGACACATACTGTATGATTTATTATTATTATTAAGGCGAGACACGGCAGGCAAAAACATCGTTTTTCAAGCACTGGTCAATTTTGAGATTTTGTGCTATTTTGATTCTATAACATGTTTTCTTTCAGGCTTTTGGAAGGAAAACGTACAAAATACACATTTAAGTGTTTATTTGACAATAGTTTGTCTATTTGCGTCAGTAGATTTCTCCTAAATTCACCAAAAGTTAGATTTCTAACGTAACATAAAGTACCGCGACCGCTGTGTGCACCATGTCAACAGAGATATCGTTGGAAAGCTCTGTCTCTCCTGCACAATCTCATCGGATCCAAATATGGTCATTTCCTTTGTATCAGCGACCAATCGGGAAAGCACAAAGGGGTCTTAAACCAAGAAACGAAATCTCATTGGCTGGTGTCAATTTCAGACAACGTGATTCGTTCAGATGCGTCACGTGGTGTGCTAAAACACTTCCTGGTTAGCTTTCCGCTAGAAATTGAAATCTCAAAATAGCAAAAGAACGGCGAAAAAAAAGTTTACAGAGAAGACGACAACAATTATCCCTTGCACGAAGCAAGATTATACAAAAAACAAATGACCCCGAACATGAAATACCTTCACGGAGTGCGTCGAGGCGCAAGCTGTCATCCAGAGAACAGCAGGGCTTAGCTAGCGCCTCACTGCAATCTTTAAAGGTCGTTTTCTCCAAATGAGTTTTTTTCCTACTCTGAGTTCGAAATTTCAACTTCAGTAGCACGTAGACACACCAAACCTTCCAGTTATATTCTTATCAATATTATGAAGGCTTTTACAGAAGGGTTTGTTCATATATCATTCATAGCCTTAATTATACAACATTGTATATCTAAAAACATGGCAAAAATTGATATTTTAGGGCTGTTGACAGTATTTTCTGATTTATGGAATGATAAAAAGAGATATCCAAAATCCCTTCTGTAAAAGCCTTAGATACTAATATGACTACAAAATGAAACAAGAATTTTGAACCTGGCTTTATCCAAAGTTCAGATTTCGATTCCTGAAATGTGTTAAAATATGCACATATTTGATGACATAATGAGTAATTTGCATATTTAAACATGCTATTTCAGAAAACTTGTAATACAAAAGACAATTGCCTTATTGTAAGTAATTAACTGGAGAAATTTCTAGCTGATACCTTTAAGTTAAAAAAATTACCGTATTCACCTGGGGTGTTCGCCTTAATATGAAGAAATTATTAAGATAAGATAAGATGTTACTTTATTGATTAAACATTTTAGTTTAGAATGTGCTGTCCCACGGTAATTCAGAAGGCTCACAGGTCACATTCCGACCATTATTTAAAACAATAGGTGCTTTCACACCGTCTACAGTTTGATTTGTATAGAGGGAGCTCTGTCAGTTTTCGAATTACCCATTTGCTTTCGGGGAGCCCTATTTTTCAGAGCACATCCTGCTACTAAATATGTCACACGCACGCTCTGTTGACTGGCGCAGCAGCGCGGATGCGATCAATTGCTATAAAAACACTCTTCTACTAATACAGACAGTGTCACTATGCCGGCGGATGTGGCCGTTGTTGAAGCCTCTTCAGGCTCCGCATCGGCAGGCCTCTCCCTCGGTGTGGAGCTGTCAAGCTCGACCCTAACGCCGCTTACAGCCGGCCAACTAAAAGTTGTTTTCCGTTCACGTTGTCATTTTTAGACTCCTTCGCTTCTTTGCTTGTGAATCCAAAAGCTGTGACGCTCGGCTGTTTTCGTTTTGCCATATTTTTTTATTACAAAGCCAGAGTTAAAAAAATATCAATATGAACATTTCAAATACCGCGCCGGCATCACCGCCATAACCATAGCAACGTAAGTAAGAATGCAGCGCCGTCACGTACAGATGGCAACACCCAGACATATTCACAAATATAAAACAAATATTCAGAAACTGTAATGAACAATAACTATTATTTATTTCAAGAACTGTTATTTACAGAAACTCAACATTTCTAATTTGTGTGACACAAATATGCACGATTGTTTTGGGCTCCCCCTATTTATCTCAAAGTCAGCCTTCAGGGGAGCTCCCTCCCTCTTCGGGGGAGCCAAGCTCCCCCTAGCTTCCCCCCATTTCGAACAGTGTCTGTGGCTGAATGGCCAGCGATTAGGTGCGGCGCATTTATCATCGGTGATCAGAGCTAACTGCCTGCCGTCAGATTTCATTTAAAAAACAGATCTGATTTTAAGACCATTTCTGCGCTCATAAAGAATGATAAGAATAAGAATAATGCGTATTGAACTGGTTTAATTAATTAGTGAGTTTATTTAACACTAGAACCGCCAATCGGGTCAATTTGTGTGATGTGTGTTGTGTGTGTGCAATGTAACTTTTTTTCAATACAATATTAAAGTCTCCCAGTCCGTGACTTTTCCTGAAAGTGTGTTATGTAGCACCCTATGTTGTTAAAAATTGCATTCTAATAGCGGGATTTGACGGGTTTAGGTAGGCCTATACAAAAACCTCTGGCGGTTCTAGTGTTAAGGTAATTAGGTACAGTAGAAGCCCTTTTTTATCAGTAACGAATTTAGCAGTTGAACATAAAAGTCAACTAACTGAGGGTCACTTGCAATGACAGTGTTGTGTCTAACTGTAAGCTTGTCACTCAGAGTAACCTACCGTTAATTTAGCTGCTGGAGAAGAAAGATCAAGGGGGGAGGGGGGGAGAGAGCTGTGGTTGATGGGCCATTAGTTGTGTAAATACATCGCTGAGAGCTGCCGTTTTATTCAGACTGTTTAAAAAACTGTAACAACAGACTATTTTTCTTAACGGATGCATGTCAATTTAAATCAATACATACAACTATTTTTTAAATCAATAAAAACATTTTCTAAATCCATAAAAGCATTTAAATTAATATTGGGAGTCATGTCGTTACTTTGTTGAGAATGTGGCCGTGTAATAAGCGGGATAATTTGCAGCGACTTGTTCCTTATGGGGAAAATAACACCCGTCATGTGTGTGTAGAGGTGTGTGTGGTTAAAACACTTTCATGAAGTGAAGGAATTTCCTTCTATAAAACAGCTGTGGGCAGCAGTGAGTGTCACGGACATGAATTCATAGATCAAGGCAGACTGGTGCACACACTCTCCTGTCCTGCCAGGCGACACGCCCGTTCTAAGCCGTGTCCCTCACTCACATCCCAAGCATCCCCGAAAAGTGTATTATGTTGTTACATCTCAGATGTTATGTTTCAGTTGTGCTCTGTCCAGTGCTTGAATTGGAATAAAAAAGTTGCCAGTACTCTAAATCAGCAACAAGTATTTTGCACAAAGTCATAGTATATCCTATAATGCTGGTGGGTTTGTCTCTTTACTGTATATTTTAGAAAGGCTCACTGTACTTAAACAAAATGACTCAGGGTGCATCTGAGATTAGAGGGGGTGCAGTGGTAAAGTGCTATTTTTATAAGTGGGGAGTGGACCTGACACCCTCTAGTCTAGGGGGGTACGGGGGCATGCTCCCCCGGGAACATTTTTTTTTAAATATTGAAGTTAGATGCATCAATCTGGTGCACTTTGAGAGCAAAATGAAGAGATATATGGATACCTCTCAACATCCATAATGAAACAACTGTAAACAGATTTACTTTTTCTTTATGGATATAAAAGAAAGTAAAGCTTGACTCCTACTGGCTGGTTAAATTACTCCTCGTCCCTGAGGCCACTACCAGTTTTTTGTGCCATTTTGCTGGATTTATTTGTCAATAGCGTTGCTGCACAAAGTGATAGCCCTCTAGTTTAAATCTACTACCCCAAAAGAAACATATGGAGATGGGTTACTATTTAAAAAAAATTGCAAATCTATTTGGGAACAGTGGGGCCGGGCCTCAAATCCTATAGGGGGGTCCGGGGGCATGCTCCCCCGGTAAGATTTGTTTTTAAATGTTGGACTTAAATGCATCAATCTGGTGCATTTTGAGGGGGAAATAAAGAGACTACACCCATATGAAACAAAAATGTTACATTTAAATAATCATAAAATCATAAGTACATGGCCATAACCAATAACATACAATATCCAATATGAAAAAACATTGAAACTTTTTTATTTATTTGTTTTTGGTTCATTTATAGTTGTGAGTGTGTCTGGGCTCCTGAATCGGCCTCTCCTGTCTCCCTCCTCTCCCCCCTGCTCCTCTTTGAGGCAACAGCAAAGACTAGTTTTAGCTCTCAACAAGTTTATCTTACCTTTTTTCACCTAGTTAACATTTTGTTTGTATTATTCATGCATATTTTACTAATCACTACCCCCTCAAATGGAAATATGTGTTTACATAAATGGTGACCGAACCGTTTGAGACCCACTGAGATAACTTAAACTAAGTTAACTATCTAAAGACTCAGAGAGTAATTTACCTCACCAGAGCTGTAGTTTCAGCCTCTCAGTCTGACAGCAAAGGACTCTCCCTCCACCTTGTTGTTGAAAAAGCTCCTTATATCCGTTAGCGCAGCTAGCTAGCACCAGATGCTAACAACAATACACGTAACCGGTGCGCGCGCTTTCTCGCTCGCTCGCGCCACACATACACCAACACACACCCTCCCGAGCTTGAATGACACACAGAGACCAATCGAGGGCATTAGTATGATCTGTATGAAAGTGGCAATGTCGGCAGGCCACGTCATGTAGACAGCCAGTCACCCTCTGTGAGGCAGAGTCAGACCCACATTTGCGCTGCGTCGCGTTTACAATATATACGTATATTGCCGGCGGCTGAGTACCGGCATTTTACTGAGTACCGGCAAGGTGCCGGTACTCAGTAAGAAGTGCCGGTACCACATGGGTAAAAATCAGAAGTGCCGGTACTGCGTACCGGTGAGTACCGGCCCAATTCAAGCACTGGCTCTGTCTATGTTCAGTGATGCAAACTTGTCACCTTTCGGCGAAATTCGCCGTTTTGAATCCAAAATAAGTCGTTCGTGTGATTCATGTAGATCTGCAATACAAATATTTTTGGGGTATGGAGGGGGCTGGGACCCGGAGTAATCTGCGGCCGTGAGCTGTTATGTGCCATCGTGACACGCATGGTGTTCTTTTTTTATATATTATAATGAAGTACGAGCTGTGTGCTCGAGTCTTCCTGCCTGTCGGCTCTGCTCATGGATGTATAATAAGGCTCTGCTGCTCCGAGATGCTGGTCTAGCTTCAGCAGCTACATTACCTACGGATGCGTTCGTTAATATTAACTGTGCGTCCGGAGTCACTTTGGCACAGACTGGACCGCCGGTGAACAGCTGTTATAACGGGCCGTTCAGGTGTTCAGAGCAGAGCTCCCTGTCGGAGCAGCAGAGCGTGATGTGAACTGAAAGGTTTTTCTGTGGCAATATTATTTAAGGAATCGTTGAGCTAGCTAGCTAGCATACATTGTCACTATCTGCTAAAGTTAGCTTTAGCCTTCTATTTCTAATAGTTTTTTTCATAGGCTATAAACAGAGGTGGTATAAGTATATATATATTGTACTTGAGTAAAAGTAGAAGTACTCAGATCTTGTACTTGAGTAAAAGTAGAAGTACTCAGGTCTTGTACTTGAGTAAAAGTAGAAGTACTCAGATCTTGTACTTGAGTAAAAGTAGAAGCACACAGATCTTGTACTAGAGTAAAAGTAGAAGTACTCAAATCTTGTACTTGAGTAAAAGTAGAAGCACACAGATCTTGTACTAGAGTAAAAGTAGAAGTACTCAAATCTTGTACTTGAGTAAAAGTAGAAGCACACAGATCTTGTACTAGAGTAAAAGTAGAAGTACTCAAATCTTGTACTTGAGTAAAAGTAGAAGCACTCAGGTCTTGTACTTGAGTAAAAGTAGAAGCACACAGATCTTGTACAAGAGTAAAAGTAGAAGTACTCAGGTCTTGTACTTGAGTAAAAGTAGAAGTACTCAGATCTTGTACTTGAGTGAAAGTAATAGTCCCAGAGTGTAGGAATACTCTGTTACAGTAAAAGTCCTGCATTCAAAATGTTCCTCAAGTAAAAGTAGAAAAATATTATCATCAAAATATAGTGAAAGTAGCGACAGTAAAAGTAGTCATTGTGCAGATTGGTCCATTTCAGAATAATAGATATGATATGTTTTATAATGATTGATCATGAAAGTGTTCTCAAAGCTGGTAAAGGTGCAGCTAGTTTGAATAATAATATTAATAATAATGCATTTTATTTATATAGCGCTTTTCACGACTCAAAGACGCTTTACAATATGAGGGAGGGTAGACAAACAAGGACAGGCAAACAAGTAAGTATAGTAAAATAAATAAAAAGGCAGTCAAGAGGAAATTGATTGAGAGGAGGGGGGCTTATGGGTAGGCAGAGTTGAAAAGATGTGTTTTGAGGCGGGACTGAAAGACTGTGAGGGACTCAGAGTCACGGAGATCTTGGGGGAGGGAATTCCAGAGCCTAGGAGCTGCCACTGAGAAGGCTCTGTCCCCAAAGCTGCAGAGTGTGGATGTGGGAATGGATAGGAGTCCGGCTGCGGTGGATCTGAGGGACCGTGGGGGTTGATAAGGAGTGAGAAGGTTTTTGAGATAAGGGGGGGCCAAATGGTGGAGTGCTTTGTAGGTGAGGACCATAGTTTTGTAATTGATGCGATGGGAGACAGGAAGCCAGTGGAGCTCTTTGAGGACTGGGCTGATGTGATGCCATGATTTGGTATGTGTGAGGAGACGTGCAGCTGCATTTTGAACCCGTTGGAGTCTGTTGAGGGATGTAGTGCTGATGCCGTAAAGAAGTGAGTTGCAGTAGTCAAGGCGGGAGGAAATGAAGGCATGGATTAATCGTTCGGCTGCGGGGCGGGTGAGAGAGGGTAGGATTTTTGCAATATTGCGGAGGTGGAAAAATGAGGTTTTGACTGTTTGGCGGATGTGAGGTTCGAGGGAGAGGGTGGGGTCAAAGATTACGCCAAGGTTGCGTGCCTGATTGGAGGGGGAAACAATGGTGCCATCGATGGTGAGTGTTATGTTAGTGACCTTGCTGAGGGTGGATTTGGAGCCAATTAGGAGGAGTTCTGTTTTGTTGCTGTTCAGTTTGAGGAGGTTATGTTGCATCCAAGTTTTAATAGCTGTCAGACAGGAATCGATGTGGGTAAGGGGTGGGTTATGGAGGGATTTGGTGCTGAGGTAGATCTGAGTGTCATCAGCATAGCAGTGGAAGTCCAGGTTGAAGTGGCGGAGTATCTGACCGAGGGGCAGGATGTAAATGATGAAGAGGAGGGGTCCAAGTACTGATCCTTGAGGAACACCTTGGGTGACTGAAGCTGTGGCAGAGGAGTGGTTGGGGAGGGAGATGAAGTGGGATCGTTCAGTGAGGTAGGACTGGAGCCATCTGAGTGCAATACCTTCAATACCAATGTCCCTGAGTCGGGTGAGCAGGATGTTGTGGCTCACGGTATCGAAGGCTGCACTCAGGTTGAGGAGGATGAGAATATTGAGGGAACCAGTGTCAGCAGAGGTGAGGAGGTCATTGAGGACTTTGACGAGTGCAGTTTCTGTACTGTGGTGAGGACGAAATCCAGACTGAAGGGGTTCATAAAGCTGGTTGGTTTGGAGATGGCAGTGAATTTGATTGGCTACAATGTGTTCTAGAGTTTTTGAGAGGAATGGTAGGTTGGAGATGGGGCGGTAATTAGTGAGGGAGGAGGGATCAAGACCAGGTTTTTTGAGGATTGGAGTAACGGCAGCAGTTTTGAAGGCAGAGGGGACGGTTCCATGGGACAGCGAGGAGTTGAAAAGGTTAGCAAGATAGGGGCAGAGGACGGGGAGGCAGGACTTCAGGAGAGGAGTGGGTAGAGGGTCAAGGGAGCAGGTTGTGGGATTTGAGGAACCGATCAGATGGAGTATTTCAATTGGGGTAACGAGGTTGAACTGGGAAAGGCGGCGCTGGGGAGGAGGAGTCAGGAGGTCAAGGGAGATGGGGGGAGAAATGGTAGCGGTGGAGGTTGGGGGAGATGCTTGTATATCAGATGGAGCTGAGAAGGAGTGGTTAATGGCGTTAATTTTGTCTGCGAAAAACTGGAGGAATGAGCTGCAAGTAGCGGAAGTAGAAGTAGGGAGGTTATCAGCAGGAGGTTTGAAGAGCTTGTTAACTGTGGAGAAGAGGGTCCTGGGGTTACGGGAGGGGTCAGTGAAGATGTTGGAGAGGTAGGCAGATTTAGCGGCAATAAGAGCATCTCTGTATGCATTGAGATGGAGTTTGTAGCTTATGTAATGGACTGTGAGGGATGATTTATTTGAAAGACGTTCAAGTTGGCGGCCTCGCTGCTTCATTTTACGCAGTGCGGGTGTGAACCAGGGTGAGGAGGTCTTGAAAGTAACAGTTTTATTTTTGAGGGGGGCTAAAGTGTTGAGGGAGGTGAGTAGGGTGGAGTTGAGGTGGTTGAGCAGATCGTCAGGTGAGCTGAGGGTTGCGTCCAGGGGGAGATTAGACGATAGCAGTTCAGAGAGATGGTTATGGTCAATGGAATGTAGATTACGGAAGGTGATGTTTCTGGGTGGGCAGGGGTTTCGGGTGGGGGGGGGGGCAATGTTGAATTGTATGAGTTTGTGGTCGGAGAGGGGAAATGGGCAAGGGTGGAGGTCAATCACTGGGAGGTTGGTAGAGCAGACAAGATCAAGAATGTGTCCTTTCTCATGGGTGGGGAAGGTGACATGTTGGGTGATAGAGAAATTGTCCAGTAGGGTTGTGAATTCGGATGCCAGCTTGCAGGTGGGTGAGTCAATGTGAATGTTGAGGTCACCAAGTAGTAACAGACGTTGAGACAGGGATGAGGCAAGTGTGAGGAACTCAGTGAAATCGGAGAGGAAGGAGGGATGAGGTTTAGGAGGCCGGTAGATGAGGATGACTGTCAGTGAGGGAGGGGCTTTGAAGGCAATGAATTCAAAGGATGATACTGAGGGGAGGGTTAGTTCTGTGATCTGGATGTTCTGATTGTGGATTACAGCAAGGCCGCCACCACGGCGGGAGGGGCGGGGTTTAGTGATGTATTTAAAGCCAGGGGGGGATGTTTGGTTGAGGGAGAAGAAGTCATCGGGCTGTTGCCAGGTTTCGGTGAGCAGAAGGAAATCAAGGGATTTTTCCAAGATTAGTTCATGGAGGATGAGGGCTTTCTTGTTGAGTGATCGGATGTTAAGGAGGGCAATATTAGTTGAGTGGGAGGGGCGTGGTATGGTCACAGGCTGAAGAGGTGAGAGGTTGTCCAGGTTGACAGTGCGGGGAGGAATGTGAGATGGGGGGGAGGAGCGGAGAGGAGGTGGAAGGAAGTGTGTTATTATCAGTTTTTGGTGGTTGAGGGCGGTGGAATCCACTCCAGGTATTTGGGCCAGCTCTGAGCAGAGGGCAGTGGAATCCACTCCAGGTATTTGGGCCAGCTCTGAGCAGAGGGCAGTGGAATCCACTCCAGGTATTTGGGCCAGCTCTGAGCAGAGGGCAGTGGAATCCACTCCAGGTATTTGGGCCAGCTCTGAGCAGAGGGCAGTGGAATCCACTCCAGGTATTTGGGCCAGCTCTGAGCAGAGGGCGGTGGAATCCACTCCAGGTATTTGGGCCAGCTCTGAGCAGAGGGCAGTGGAATCCACTCCAGGTATTTGGGCCAGCTCTGAGCAGAGGGCGGTGGAATCCACTCCAGGAATTTGGACCAGCTCTGAGAAGAGGGCAGTGGAATCCACTCCAGGTTTTCGGTACAGCTGGGATTGTAACGGACCAGTGGTGGGTGTATAATATGGAGTAATAAGTGCGCTCAGATGATATGACAGTTGTGGGACATGGCGGTTAGTCGACCAGATAGATGTTATGGATGATTTTCCGGACTGGGAGTAAACAAATCTGCGTTTGGAACCTCTATGGACATACCTCGGTCTGCGTAGAAGCCCGAGGCAATTGATGACAGACAAGCTTAGAGGAAGCGCAGAAAAGTTGTTGAGATTAAAAAGTTGGGAGACAGAGTATTGTAACATCGTAGTGCCGCGGTAGGATGCTAGCGTTAGCACAGCGCTGGCTATGGTTGTAGACCAGCGGCGCTGAAAGTGGAGCTGTTGGCAGCCGTCAGACAGGATGAGAGGTCAGTTGCAGGCTGTCCTTTACAGCAGATGGGGGGACCGGCAGGAAGAAGAACCAGAGTCAGGGCCCACGGGGAGGGGCAGGACGAAGAATGGGGCTGGTTATTTGATGGATGGAGCAGCGTTAGCAAGTAATTGTAGCAGGGTAGAGAACCAAAGCGTCCGTCAAAAATGGCAATCGGGTGTAACAAATATGTCCAGATCAGAACAAAAAAACAACAGAATAGTTAGCAATCTATAGCAGTAGAAAGTGGTCAGAAACTCTTAGATTAACACAAGGAAAGACGAGATTTTCGGACAGAGAAGCGGCGAACAGACTGAAGGGGTTCATAAAGCTGGTTGGTTTGGAGATGGCAGTGAATTTGATTGGCTACAATGTGTTCTAGAGTTTTTGAGAGGAATGGTAGGTTGGAGATGGGGCGGTAATTAGTGAGGGAGGAGGGATCAAGACCAGGTTTTTTGAGGATTGGAGTAACGGCAGCAGTTTTGAAGGCAGAGGGGACGGTTCCATGGGACAGCGAGGAGTTGAAAAGGTTAGCAAGATAGGGGCAGAGGACGGGGAGGCAGGACTTCAGGAGAGGAGTGGGTAGAGGGTCAAGGGAGCAGGTTGTGGGATTTGAGGAACCGATCAGATGGAGTATTTCAATTGGGGTAACGAGGTTGAACTGGGAAAGGCGGCGCTGGGGAGGAGGAGTCAGGAGGTCAAGGGAGATGGGGGGAGAAATGGTAGCGGTGGAGGTTGGGGGAGATGCTTGTATATCAGATGGAGCTGAGAAGGAGTGGTTAATGGCGTTAATTTTGTCTGCGAAAAACTGGAGGAATGAGCTGCAAGTAGCGGAAGTAGAAGTAGGGAGGTTATCAGCAGGAGGTTTGAAGAGCTTGTTAACTGTGGAGAAGAGGGTCCTGGGGTTACGGGAGGGGTCAGTGAAGATGTTGGAGAGGTAGGCAGATTTAGCGGCAATAAGAGCATCTCTGTATGCATTGAGATGGAGTTTGTAGCTTATGTAATGGACTGTGAGGGATGATTTATTTGAAAGACGTTCAAGTTGGCGGCCTCGCTGCTTCATTTTACGCAGTGCGGGTGTGAACCAGGGTGAGGAGGTCTTGAAAGTAACAGTTTTATTTTTGAGGGGGGCTAAAGTGTTGAGGGAGGTGAGTAGGGTGGAGTTGAGGTGGTTGAGCAGATCGTCAGGTGAGCTGAGGGTTGCGTCCAGGGGGAGATTAGACGATAGCAGTTCAGAGAGATGGTTATGGTCAATGGAATGTAGATTACGGAAGGTGATGTTTCTGGGTGGGCAGGGGTTTCGGGTGGGGGGGGGGGCAATGTTGAATTGTATGAGTTTGTGGTCGGAGAGGGGAAATGGGCAAGGGTGGAGGTCAATCACTGGGAGGTTGGTAGAGCAGACAAGATCAAGAATGTGTCCTTTCTCATGGGTGGGGAAGGTGACATGTTGGGTGATAGAGAAATTGTCCAGTAGGGTTGTGAATTCGGATGCCAGCTTGCAGGTGGGTGAGTCAATGTGAATGTTGAGGTCACCAAGTAGTAACAGACGTTGAGACAGGGATGAGGCAAGTGTGAGGAACTCAGTGAAATCGGAGAGGAAGGAGGGATGAGGTTTAGGAGGCCGGTAGATGAGGATGACTGTCAGTGAGGGAGGGGCTTTGAAGGCAATGAATTCAAAGGATGATACTGAGGGGAGGGTTAGTTCTGTGATCTGGATGTTCTGATTGTGGATTACAGCAAGGCCGCCACCACGGCGGGAGGGGCGGGGTTTAGTGATGTATTTAAAGCCAGGGGGGGATGTTTGGTTGAGGGAGAAGAAGTCATCGGGCTGTTGCCAGGTTTCGGTGAGCAGAAGGAAATCAAGGGATTTTTCCAAGATTAGTTCATGGAGGATGAGGGCTTTCTTGTTGAGTGATCGGATGTTAAGGAGGGCAATATTAGTTGAGTGGGAGGGGCGTGGTATGGTCACAGGCTGAAGAGGTGAGAGGTTGTCCAGGTTGACAGTGCGGGGAGGAATGTGAGATGGGGGGGAGGAGCGGAGAGGAGGTGGAAGGAAGTGTGTTATTATCAGTTTTTGGTGGTTGAGGGCGGTGGAATCCACTCCAGGTATTTGGGCCAGCTCTGAGCAGAGGGCAGTGGAATCCACTCCAGGTATTTGGGCCAGCTCTGAGCAGAGGGCAGTGGAATCCACTCCAGGTATTTGGGCCAGCTCTGAGCAGAGGGCAGTGGAATCCACTCCAGGTATTTGGGCCAGCTCTGAGCAGAGGGCAGTGGAATCCACTCCAGGTATTTGGGCCAGCTCTGAGCAGAGGGCGGTGGAATCCACTCCAGGTATTTGGGCCAGCTCTGAGCAGAGGGCAGTGGAATCCACTCCAGGTATTTGGGCCAGCTCTGAGCAGAGGGCGGTGGAATCCACTCCAGGAATTTGGACCAGCTCTGAGAAGAGGGCAGTGGAATCCACTCCAGGTTTTCGGTACAGCTGGGATTGTAACGGACCAGTGGTGGGTGTATAATATGGAGTAATAAGTGCGCTCAGATGATATGACAGTTGTGGGACATGGCGGTTAGTCGACCAGATAGATGTTATGGATGATTTTCCGGACTGGGAGTAAACAAATCTGCGTTTGGAACCTCTATGGACATACCTCGGTCTGCGTAGAAGCCCGAGGCAATTGATGACAGACAAGCTTAGAGGAAGCGCAGAAAAGTTGTTGAGATTAAAAAGTTGGGAGACAGAGTATTGTAACATCGTAGTGCCGCGGTAGGATGCTAGCGTTAGCACAGCGCTGGCTATGGTTGTAGACCAGCGGCGCTGAAAGTGGAGCTGTTGGCAGACAGGATGAGAGGTCAGTTGCAGGCTGTCCTTTACAGCAGATGGGGGGACCGGCAGGAAGAAGAACCAGAGTCAGGGCCCACGGGGAGGGGCAGGACGAAGAATGGGGCTGGTTATTTGATGGATGGAGCAGCGTTAGCAGGTAATTGTAGCAGGGTAGAGAACCAAAGCGTCCGTCAAAAATGGCAATCGGGTGTAACAAATATGTCCAGATCAGAACAAAAAAACAACAGAATAGTTAGCAATCTATAGCAGTAGAAAGTGGTCAGAAACTCTTAGATTAACACAAGGAAAGACGAGATTTTCGGACAGAGAAGCGGCGAACAGTCAGCGCCAGCGTCCTCTCACGCCGAAGAAAAAAAAATGACTTTGTATACTGCAGGGTAGCTTGTGGATTTACTCCAGGTGGAACTAAAGTCGGAATTAACACTTGATTATATTTCACATCATTCATCCACATCTGTAAAGTAACTAAAGGTATTACATACATGGAGTGGAGGAAAAGTACAGCATGTAACTCTGAATTGTAGTGGAGTAGCAAAACATTGAAATACTTAAATAAAGTACAAGTATCTCAAAATTGTGCCCAAGTATAGTACTTGTTGAGTTTATGAACTTAGTTACTTTACACCATGTGGCTATAAAGATAAAAAGACTTAAGCCTTGCACAGAGGCATGAAAATACATTTTCAAAATGTTCAACAGTGCTGCCAAAATTATAAACTGACTGCTACACAATTTAAAATAAATGGTTTTATATATTTATATTAGATGTGACTCTTTGGCGTTTCTGTTATTATTAACACTGCTGCTTTAGTTGTTCTGACTGCTAAAATCCTCTGTCATTCCGTGGGGTGGGGGAGCCGGGGGCTCGGATCCTTGTCACCTTTTTCATACCTGATGAGTTTGCATCCCTGTATGTTAAAAAGCCTCAGTCACCTTAATTCATGTAATAAAAACATCTCAGGTCAGTAACACTCAAAGCTAAATGTGCAATACCATGTTCAGCTATGTTACTATTTATAATGTTATTGTTGTTACATCAGAAGATGTACATATTGAAATGATTTCTTAACTTACAGTAGGCTATTTTTTACAATGTGTGTTGGAAGGATTTATTAAATTACAATGAATATTGTCATTGTTGAAGGCTTTTAGAGAAGGGTGAACTATAAGCCTGAATTACATAACATTTTATACCTAAAAACATAAAAGCCACAATAAATAAATCACAATTATTCTAGTTATTTTTACCTCCCGTATTGCTTTCAACCCACCAGCTTTTATGGTGTTGTTACGTCACTAACTGTAAGCTTGTCACATACAGTCTATGGTCACTCAGAGTAACCTACTGTTAATTTAGCTGCTGGAGAAGAAAGATCAGGGGGGGAGGGGGGGAGAGAGCTGTGGTTGATGGGCCATTAGTTGTGTAAATACACAGCTGAGAGCTGCCGTTTCATTCAGACTGTTAAAAAAACTGTAACAACGGACTATTTTTCTTAGCGGATGCATGTCAATTTAAATCAATACATACAACTATTTTTTAAATCAATAAAAACATTTTCTAAATCCATAAAAGCATTTCAATTAATATTGGGAGTCATGTCGTTCATTTGTTGAGAATGTGGCCATGTAATAAGCGGGATAATTTGCAGCGACTTGTTCCTTATGGGGAAAATAACACCCTTCATCCAGATGAGGATCCCTCCGCTACACTTTGGGATCCTGATCGACCGACGAAGCTCCATTAAAATATACATATTTTTGGTGAATTACTGAGTTTAGGCACGTTAATAACGTTTTAATGAAGTTGAATACAGTATATTCATATGTGTCAGTGATTTCATGTCAATTCGGCGAACATAAACATAAATGATCGTGGTGAAGATGATGATTAAATTAGGATTACAAATTGAGAGCCGGGCTGCATAACCTCCCGTTCGTTTTTTTCGAATAACAAAATTATTTTGTTAAATAACAACATGGTGATGTTTTGTAAATGATTACATGTCTCTTATTTAGCACAGAGTATGATATCCGTGACATATGGATCTTAACAAAGTTCCGCTGTACATCCAGCATACTGTATCTCACTTTATTTCACATGAGCTCCAGTGTGGAACCCCACTGCACCCCCTGGTGGATCAATGATCCATTGCAGCTGGCTTCATTATAATTACATTTATCTATCACGGGGGCGGTCTCAAGTCAAGCTGGAGGTTTTCCCTTGAGCGTGGGCAGATCACGTACCAATCATGGCCCTCGCGTTTCAAACTGTCTGAATTGAATCGCTACATCTATAACACACTTTCAGGAAAAGTCACGGACTGGGAGACTTTAATATGTTATGGAAAAAAAGTTACATACAATAAAAAAACAGCTGCGGGTAAAATGTACCTGTTGGCGGTTCTAGTGTTAAAGTCATATACTTTTGTGTCTCAAACGGATAGACTAGGTTATTAATTTATTCACCTTATAGTTGCTTAAAACGCTACAATAACATTTGGAATTCGATTTTTACCTGCCATGTACCATGGATGTATGATAAGAACTGGATACAGCTTGGGAGGCGGGGCCTCATTCATTCCTATGAGAGTTGCTCATTGGCGCATGAAGATAAAATGGCCCAACTTTTGAAAGAGCGAAACGTCACAGATTACCCATCATGCCTGAGAAGTACCCGTATGTGCGCTCATAGAGCATGCTCAACTTTAACCACGCCCCCCAAAAGGCTTGTTCACATCAAGCATGTCACACGTGTACACATAACAGCACCGCACGTTCATGACAGCATGGTACTGGATTGTTATGATGTATTTGATATGAACGAGGCAGCCGTGGCAGTTAGCAGCTAGCGGCAAGCTAGTAATTATGCTAATGTACACATAAATCGTTATGTACTTTTATATTACGCTGATAATAGGATCTAGTGATATCCAAGCAACATAGCTTCATTTAGCATGATACTTTTGTGGGTTGTACATGAAACCACTTGGTAATATACAAATATATATGTATTTTGAGTTATGATCAATTGTGATTTAAACCTTTATCTACAAAGTAAAGCTGATGATGGATTACTAATGTGGTGGAGTTAAAATAACAATAGCCTATTTCCAGGGCTGCAAACACTCACGCATTGAGCGTGAGAGTCACGCAATTAACCCATATCTCACGCACTCACGCCACACATGCCTTTCCTCACGCTAATTTTTTGTCCAAAATAAATGTATATAAATATAAAAATAAAGAGAAGGAACAGCAAACCGAGCGGTCTACGAAATGAGACGGTCTTCTGGTTTAGTTCAGTAAAGTTGGAACGATAAGAGATTCTGATTTCACGGACCATTCAATAACTCATGAACAAAACGTTGTTCAAACACAAATGACATCTCCTAAGTACTGTGGTAAGGTTGACAACGAACTACAATTACATTTTGATCAAAAAAAGCCAATACGCGCCGTCCTCCGAGCTGGACACATTACATTGGTCTCTATCCGCAGCCGGAGAAGAAACGAGTGCTCAGGGACCGTCTGCAAAGTGCAACTCCGAAAAAAGAGAATACAATAATATTCAATCACGACAGAGAGGCGAAGTCCCTCCCCTTCCGGGAGCCTCCATGGGACCCCGGAAGAGGAAAATTATACATTGAAGTCAATGGAGAGTGAAAAGTTATCTTTTGATCCCATTTGAATTGTGCCACGAATGACACATATGATGTTTGTCAATCTTAAACAATCATTTACATGTAAAAAAAGTCACAGTTTGTCGTAAAAATGTTGAAATATAAGACTATGAAAAATACGCAACTAGAAAGACTACAAATCCCAAATGCATTCTGGGTCGTGTAAGTGATGTCATAGGCGATAATGCTCCAAGACTGGTTGCGACTCGCAAAGCAAAGAAGAAGAAGAAGATCTCGCAATTAAAGCAAAGAAGAAGACTGATTTATTCCCTCCAATAAATATAAGAGATTGCTCCAATAAATTCACTTTTAAAAGATGCCTGTGTGCTTTGTACCAGGTTGTAATCACAAAAGTGATCATACCACTTGCTCGTTCTATCGCTTCCCGTCTGATGAAAGGACCAGGAGTCGTTGGACCAAACATATCAGGTAATATACATGTTTTGCATGGAACATAGTCAAGTTAGCTACCTAGATAGTGGCGAGCATGTTAGTTAGCATTACATTACATTACTTAGCCTTGTCATTTTTATTAGCCTTAACATGAAGTAAACCAAAATGTTAAACAGTAAGAGTAGTCATGATGGTAAGTATTTTGTGAAACATTTGAAGAGTAGCCTATCGCCCCCTCCACCAGGTGCTAAGGGGGCGGGAGGTAGGCTAACGCCACATTAGCATCAGCGATCTTTTCTACTTCATGCTATCTGCACAAATGGTTAACATTGAACATTAAAAGATCAGGCAGTTCAGGGAGAGTCGAAGGAAGGCAGGCAGCTTTGCATGGCATTCTTCTGGACGTGTTTCATTGTGATGATAGTGAGAGTGAGTCAATCTGTTTGTTGGAAAGACAGTAGTTGAGTGATTACTGAGAGAAAATTATTAAAAGAGATAATTATTCAGTGTTGTTACTTTAAAGTGTTGTTACTGACCTTTTTCTCTTTTATTTTCTTTACCTCACCTGTAACTGCTGAGACCCTGAGGAACATGCACACTGGTCTGACCTGCTCTGGTAACCTGATTTCCACTGTACGTAATAGTATTTGGTTATGGTATATTATTTATATACATCAAAGGCAAAATACACCCCCCAGAGACACACATGTATTGAGTGTGATATTTTGCATTGGTCATGTGAAATCATCTTTACATACTAGAAAACTGTAGGAGCGGCAACTTGTTTTGAAATTGAATTTTTAATATCCGATAATAAAGTTGATCTGTTTTCTTTATTCTTCTCTCTTCCCAGCTCCATCCATCACCATTCTCTGTTCCTTCAGGTCCTGCTTGCTAATCAATATTCATATTTTTTTACACAATCACAAATAAAGTCAATGTATTGTATGACATGAAGTTGTGCTTCAATTCATTCTGCCTTCAACTGCAAAATTATTGTGGACTGCACCGACATCCATGTAGCTGCCCCCAGTAAGATGAACCAAGTAAAGCTGACATACTCAACATACAGCTGTGCTCTTAAGTTTACATGAAGAATTTGTGAAATATTGGTAATAACAGGTTTAAATGATTATTAGTAATTAATTATATAATTTTCTCATTGTAGACGAGCAGACAGGGAGCCAGATGAGAAAAGCAGAATATGCAGCTGCCATTTTCCACATGGAAAAGAGAAAGGGCCAAGTGTATTTGAGTGGAAATCCCAAATACGAAAAATTAAATTATACAATTTACAGATATGTATACAAATATATATATATCCTATATACACCATGTATAATGATGGTGTATGATGTAGAAGGAAGTGTGGTAGATAACAAGTAAATATAGAGTTACATACAGATCCATGTTGCAGCAAAAGATGGAATAACTAAGAAGCACGCAGTATAATAATAATTACACGCAACAATTAAATAACTGCTCAGCATCTCCACCACAATCCCAATCTGCTGTGTCCTGTTTTCCTCCCCTCTGCATAACACCCCATCACACATACGAAACACAACGCAGAGTCCGAGGGTGTTAAGAGTATGTTTATTTAAATGTCCTCCTCTCTACTGGCCAACACAGGGAGCATATGCTGGGTGTAGAATTGTTCCAGGAGGAGGAGATTTCCATGCCATGCAGGGTCTTTGGGGATGATGATGATCGCCTCCTTCGTGGTCCACAGTAGCAGAGACTCCGGTCTGTGATGTGCAGCTGTTATATAATATACAATACATTTTTGAAAAACATTTGATCAACAAAAAAGGATTTGGTCAGGATCTAGAGTCAGTGTGTAGTTTATTAATTAATCAATGCTCTCTACATTAGGAAAACACATACCAGTGTACCAGAGGGAGTCACACACAGCTGTGCCTGATAACCAAACAAATTGACAAGATAACCAAAATCCTTCAATCTACACACAGCAAATAAACTCAAATGACACAACGAGATGTAAAAGGAGATCACATACAGTATAGAGCTCCTGCGGTCACGTGACTTTTGGTTATCAGCCACCATTTTGGCAGTAAACATGACGACCGGCGCCAGCGTTTTCCTACCGTGCGAGTATACATCTCATTTTAATTCAAGTGAAATTCGGCTTTATAGTACAAAATTAGAAAGATTAAATATAAGCAACCCATATAATGCACCCGGTGTGCTTTTCAAGAGCATAACCTCCTGCTCTGAAGACGATGTACCCGACTTGCGCTACGCGGACATCCACAGCTATCTTGTAAGCTTTCCATCAGTGTACTCAGGAGACTCCCTCAGAGCTTACAAAAGCTTGGAGGCTTACAAATGGTGTCAGTCCGGCTTCGTAAACAACATTCAACTGTGGAGTCTTACATCCAAAAACTTCGGCATCATCACTGCAAGGGTAAGTATTAAATTATTCCAGTTTGATAGGCAGTGTCACGTTAGCATTGTTTGTTTATTAGCTTGTCTAGCTACGGCAGTGTCACGTTAGCATGTTTGTTTATTAGCTTGGATAGCTACTGCAGTGCGTCTGAAACTAGTTTGTATTTTTGAACGTACTCAACCAAAGTGGCTGGCGTTTTTAACCTTTATTTATCTATTTTTGAATTTCATATATAGGTTAATCACTCCCAAAGGCTTAATGAAAGTCAACTAAAGCCATGGGTGGTGGTCAGGAACGACGGTGTTGTGCTGGGAGCCCACTGCAACTGCACAGCGGGACTCGGGGAGAGCTGCTCTCCCCGAGTCCCGAGGAATATTTTCAACACGGGTTTGTTTACCACTAGCTTGCTACAAGCTAACTGGCTAGGCTGCACCAGAGCCACACTTGTTGAGTTAAAAAGGGACATCACAGAGTCCGTTAGCTATAATAACTGGGTGCTAGATTCTACTTCGGTAAAAATTAAACTGACCAGAAACTTTTTGTAGCATTGTACTGTATTCCTTCACCCACCTGATATGAAGTGATCACTGCATAAGCGAAAGCAAACGGCCGGGGGTTCCCATCTTTCAGTCTTGTTCAGACGGCTCCTGGCTCTTTTAATCGCTGCGATCCACTTTTCCCTCCTCTCCGCGTCTTTTGGAATGCGATAATAAGATACACCTTTCTTCTTCCCACGCCTATTTGTGCAACCTGGTGCACAGCAGTTATCCACCATCCTCGACAGTCTGCCAGTGCCTGCCAATGAATTTACTGACGCGATTACTGCCAAAATGGCTGCCCCCTTCGTTTCTCGTCACGTGACCAGCATATGTGACATCATCCGCAGGAGCTCTATAGTCGATATAAAACTGTCCGCTTCAATCTGAAGGGCAACTAAAACAAAACACGGAAGTGTATCTTGTTCTTGTGAACACTAATGTTATCCACATCATACACAGAGACCACAAAGTTCTTAATGAGAAAACTAGTTGCTAAAACAAAACACGTTAGTGTACCTTGTTAGCTAATGTTAGCTAGCTGACATTAACGTTAAACATTGCACTCATATTACTCACTGAAACCTTGTAAAGCCGGTCCCGCATGCTGGCTCTTACAGAACCGACTAACTCCCCTTTCGTGTATGTACAGCTCTCAACATGCCCAGACTTGTAGTGATTTTCACCTCGTTTTATTCTTTTTCGCCTCATTCTGAAAGAAACAGGTGAAATTTGCTAACGTGACGGCCATCTTTGTGATGGTGACGCGTATTGTGCGAGACCAGAGACCTGTAGTTCACTGAGCGGTTTCACACAAAAAAATGTATAACTTCACAGTTTTACGACACATTTTCATTTTTTTGACTTGCAAAATGTTCTTTTAATTTGACAAACATCATATGTGTCATTAGTGGCACAATTCAAATGGGATCGAAAGATGACTTTTCTCTTTCCATTGACATCAATGTATAATTTTCCGCTTCCGGGGTCCCATGGGTCGGAAGTAGATGGGCGGGACTTCGCCTCTCTATTATACGGCTTATTACTACCAAACTCACTACACACATCAATAGTCTCCTGTGTGTCATACTACATCAAGGAGTTTGGAAGGAATATGCTTTTGAATAATTTTGGGGAATATTTATAATGTAAAATCTTCAATAAATATGGCATCATCTTCAATAACTTTACTATTATAAAGTATATTTCTACCAAACTCACTATTTGCATTGTTGTTGTTAGCATCTGGTTAGCTAGCTGCGCTAACGGATATTAAAAGCTGTTTCTAAAACAAGGAAAGGAAGAGCTCTCTCCTGTCAGACTGAGAGATAACTACAGCTCAGTGAGGTAAGGGACTTTCGGTTTAGATAGTTAACTTTAGTCTAGTTATCTCAGTGGGTCTCAAACGTTTTGGTCACCATTTATGAGAATAAATGAAAAACAGTTATAAAATACTATATGACAGTAAAACAAGAATACAGTTTAAAGGGTGAGTGATTTGTAAAATATCCATAAAGAAAAAAGAAAATCTGTTTACCATAAATTCATGTTGCTCTCGAAGTGCACCAGGTTGATGCATTTAACTTCAATATTTAAAAAGAAATCTTCCCGGGGGAGCATGCCTATGGACCCCCCTAGAGGAGGTGAGGACCCCCCCACTTATAAAATAGCACTTTACCTCTGCTTACACCTATATGCCATTTTATATGCTGTGAGCTGATTATCGAGCCTTCATTGTAAGAGTCGTGGGTACACTGTGTATGTGCGTATTCCACTGTAGCGCCCGGTACATTAATGGGAAACTCTAGTTTGTGCATGTTCAATACATTTGTAACACTGTACACATGAACGTTTCTTTTTTCGGTTTACCAAAAATAAATCTCACTCCCAGCTGAACCCAAATGTTGGCAGCCCTGCTATTTCTCTTTGAAATGTGATGGAGTAAAAGGATAGTAACTGTGATTATTCATGTTAAGCACTCCACAAGTAACTAAAACATGTAGTACTTGAAGGAAAGGTGTAAAATGTTTCCATAAATACCAATATCACACACTACAACACAGACTATAACACCCCTTGTTGTTAAATAACAACCATGTGCAATATATTTTTAATTACATTTTCGAGCTTTGACTTTTTCAGCTGAATAAATATTATAACTCTAGATGGTTTTGTTCAGCATTGCCAGCTTCACTGTCGAGCTTTATGTTGTGCCCAGCATTCTCAACCCAGTCTCATAAAAAAACGTGTAATAACTACGTTGGTCCACAACTTGGGACGTAGTATTTCGACAAAAACGCTTCTGAAATTGTAAGATCACTACGTTTTTTTTCACCATTCATTCCAATGACTGGCGTCTATTTCCTGTGATCTTCAAATTTCTCCCTGCAGAAAAAAAAAACATGGCCGAACTTCGTTTTATTCTTTAACCATAACCACTGATATGTAACCATGTAACCATATATTATATATATATGATATGTTTTATAATGATTGATCATTAAAGTATTCTCAAAGCTGGTAAAGGTGCAGCTAGTTTGAATGACTTTGTATACTGCAGGGTAGCTTGTGAATTTACAGGTGGAGCTAAAGTCTGATTCAACACTTGATTATATTTCACATCATTCATCCAGATCTGTAAATGGTTATGGTTGCAATGCCTATTTTAAGGTTAGTTTGGCCGTTAAAATGCGTTTTGATGTCATTTTATTCGAGAAATATGAGTTGTTATTTTAGATTATGTGTGCAGTGGATGTACATGATCTTTAGTTTGCTACTTATTATGAAGATTACTTCAGGAAATTGTGTCCATACAACGTTTTCATTGTTACCAAGGTGGTTGCTAGGGACGCTGCATCGATATTATTTCTGTTATGTTGTGTAACTGTTTAATGGTGTTATCTTTATTGCTACCCCCTTCCCCGTCAATTTATAGTGTTGGTCCACAGCGCAAACGTATTAGTTTAACAAAATCTGCATCTAAAATTGTGGCACAGATAGCCTAGGTTATTTTCCCCTGTGCAATTCTCCATTTACTCAACAATAACACATAATTATCCTTGTGTTTATTTATTTGTTTGATAAATGAAGAGTTTATCGCCGGCCACTAGAGGGCAGTGTCACTGCTGTCGCTGCCTGGTTATGCCGTGCTCTGACCCGGAAGTGCCGAGCGGCCATTTTAGTTCAAACATTGTTCATGCACTCCGCCTCGAGTTGAGACGTTCGTCCACTCATTCATGTAAGACTGTTTCCACTATTATATTATACCATATATTATACTATATATATATTATACTATTATACTACTATACTCTGTTTCGTGGTATATATTTGTGTTGATTGAATTGCATGGATGTAATACTTTGTCAGCTTATCTTGCTGCATTATTCTGTTTTAGGGTGTCGTCATCCTTGTCAATAAATCAACGAAACTGACATTGAGGAGTGTGTTTCTTCATGACGACACCATGGTCGTTGTTGGATGCCCTGTCCCCGGCTGCGAGTTCAAATCCGATGACTTGTCTGAAGCACTCGTCATTGCTATATTGACGATTCATGGATGTAGCCACCAGCACGCAGCGCCTGTCATGGCCGCGCCAGCCCAGGCCCCAGCCCCTCACGGCCCGAGACTCGATCGGCCCAAAGTTGATGTGGGCGTGTCAATAGAGGAATGGAACGTGTTCATCCGCCGTTGGAATGTATTCCGCGCCGGCTCAGGCATAGGGGACGCACAGGCCCCCTTCCAGCTGTTTCAGTGCGCTGGGCCTGTACTTGGAGACAGCCTGTTGAAAGCCGTCCCCGACGCCGTTTCCGGACCCTTGCCAGACCTGATCACCGTCATGCGTTCCCTAGCTGTCATCCCAGTTGCTACATGCGTCCTGCGCACCGAACTACTTCAGTTACGCCAGGAACGCGACGAGACATTCCGCGCATTCGCTGCCAGAGTGCGGGGTAAAGCAGAGACATGCGCATATAATGCGGTATGCGAGTGTGGTAAGGACGTGGACTATACCGACCACATTATCCGCGATGTGCTGCTCAATGGCATCTATGACTCGGACATACGCCGCGAGACGCTAGGGACAACTGACGTCCTGGTCAAGCCAGTTAATGACGTGATTGCACTCGTCGAGAACAAAGAGATGGCCCGTAACGCTCTCCCGTCGTCCTCCCTATCAGCCATGTCGTCATTCCGGCGCTTGAAGACGACTCCACAGGCGAGCCCCGCCCCGAGCCCCGCGGACGGGGCTAAACGTGCCTCGTGTCCGGAATGTAAGAACGTCTTTAACGTCTTCACGGAGGGGCCTCGCGGGTGGAACCCTAAGCCTCACCAGGTGTGCATCGGCTGCTACAGGGCCCGCCGACAACAGAGGCGTCAACAGCCGTCATCCGACAGTCAACAGGCCGCCATGGGGTCGGAGCTGGTATCCCAGGTCTCGTCGGTGCAAGCTGGAGCCCGCCCTGGCCGACGTCGCGGGAGCCTTCGCCGACGCCGCGCCCCTACGTCGCACGGCTGTGTCGACAGGCCTTCACCTATCATACTCGAGCACCACATCTTCTCCAAGGGCGAATGGAGGCGAGCCAGGCTGAGAGACCACCCCCGGGCGTTAATCACCATCTCGATGGACATGCCAGTCGGGCCGAGGGATGGCACCAGCAACCGGGGCTCGGCCGACGGAGCTCGAATATCCGCCGTCGCAGACACTGGCGCGCAGTCGGACCTTTGGTCTCTGGAGGAGTTCCTGGCCTGCGGTTTCGCGCGGGACGACCTGCGACCCGTCAGCCTCAGCCTGTTGGCCGCCAACCGCTCCCCTATAGCCATCGAGGGAGCGTTCTTCGCTAGGCTCTCGACGACCTGCAGCGGGGGCCGTACTACATCCTGCCGTTCCATGGTATATGTGAGCAGCTCAGTCCGGGCCATGTACCTCTCCTACGAGTCGTTGCTCAACCTCGGCCTCTTGCCCAGTAACTTCCCGTCGGACGACGTTGCAAGGGGGCCCAAGGACAGGCGTAGCCCTGACACGGCTGACACGCCAGTCCAGCCCCTGTCCATCAATGCGACGAGGTCAACCAACGGCGGCTGCGTGGGGCCAAGTGACCCCGGGGACGCCCAATGCTCATGTCCTCAGCGCACGGTCCCCCCGGCGCGCCCCGCAGCACTGCCGTTCCCTTGTACGCCAGAGAACAATAACCGGATGAAAGGTTGGCTACTCGGGAGATATGCCTCGTCGACATTCAATACTTGCCCCCATCGGGCACTACCATGCATGGAGGGGCCGCCTATCGAGATGCACGTGGACCCCGCAGCTACGCCTAAGGCATGCCACACCGCGGCTACGGTGCCTCTACACTGGCAGCGGAGGGTTCACGATGACCTCCTGCGGGACGAAGCCCTTGGGGTCATTGAACGCGTGCCGTACGGCGAGCCGGTGACGTGGTGCCATCGTATGGTAGTCACTCGGAAGCACGACGGTTCCCCCCGCAGGACCGTGGACCTCTCCCCCCTCAACAAGTTCTGCCAACGTGAGACCTTCGCCACTGAGTCCCCGTTCCACCTCGCACGCCGCGTCCCGAAGGGCACCTGGAAGACCGTCACGGACGCCTGGAACGGCTACCACAGTGTTCCCCTGCGTGAGTCGGATCGCCACCTCACTACCTTCATCACGCCCTTCGGCCGTTGGCGCTACACCAGGGCACCACAGGGTTTCCTGTCGTCAGGGGATGGCTACAACCGTCGGTTTGACGCCGTCCTCTCGGACTATGAACGCAAGGAACGTTGTGTGGATGACACCATCCACTATGACACCGACCTGGAGCAACACTGGTGGAGGACCATCGACTTCCTGACGCGTGTCGGCCGATCGGGGATCGTGCTGAATCCGGACAAGCTTCAGTTCGCGGAGAGGTGCGTCGACTTCGCTGGCTTCAGGGTGTCGGAATCTACCATCGAACCGCTCCCAAAATACTTGGACGCCATCCGGGACTTCCCCACCCCAGGCTCCACGACGGACATCAGGAGTTGGTTCGGCCTTGTCAACCAGGTGGCTAACTACGCCCAGTTGCGTGACACGATGGCTCCATTTAAGCCGTTCCTCAGCCCACGCTGTGCGTTCCTATGGTCCCCCGTTCTGGAGGAGGCCTTCCAGACGTCCAAGCAAGCCATAATGGAGGCCATCCGCGAGGGCGTGGAGATCTACGACATGCAGAAGCGGACCTGCCTCCGCCCTGACTGGTCCATGCGTGGCATTGGCTACTTCCTGCTCCAGCAACATTGTCACTGTGCCTCGGGCATACCGGACTGCTGTCCAGGAGGGTGGAGGGTCACCCTCGCGGGCTCGCGTTTCCTGTCCCCTGCGGAGCAGCGCTATGCAGCCGTCGAGGGAGAGGCCCTAGCTGTGGCATGGGGCCTGGAACAGACGCGGTACTTCACGCAGGGGTCCGACAACCTCGTCGTGGTCACCGACCATAAGCCGTTGGTGAAAATCTTTGGCGACCGTACGCTGGATGAGATCACAAACTCGCGTCTGTTTAGACTGAAGCAGCGCACCCTCCCATGGCGCTTCGACATTGTGCATCTGCCTGGCAAGAGCAACTATGCCGCTGATGCCACGTCGAGGCATCCTTCCCCCTCGGGTTCAGCGAACGGCCTCTCATTGGGGCTGCCGAGCGGGCCTGACGCCATGGAGTCAGCACTCATGGCCTCCATCCGCGACGACGCACGGGAGCTCGGAGCCGTCTCTTGGCCCCTCCTCGCACGGGAAACAGCGGCTGATGGATGCCTCGGCCACCTCCTCCAACTCATCGAGCAAGAGGGTGGGATTGACGTTAACGACCCTGCCCTGGCGAGTCTGTCATCGGTCTGTGAGTCCGTCTACGCCCAGGACGGCGTCCTGCTCTATCGGGACCGCGTCGTGGTTCCCCCATCCCTCCGTGGGAGGGTCCTTCGGCATCTCCATGCCGCTCACCAGGGGACCTCAGCTATGGGGCAGCATGCCCGAGCCATAGTTTACTGGCCCGGGATGTCCGGGGACATTCAGGCCACCAGGGACGGGTGTGCAGACTGCAACCGCAATGCTCCGTCACAGGCGGCTACACCCCCCCGGCCGTCCCCACCCCCGTCCACGCCATTCGAGGCGGTGTTTGCTGACTTCTTCGACTATGGGGGCCGTCACTACCTAGTTGTCGGGGATCGGCTCTCGGGCTGGGTAGAGGTCCTGAGCTCTACGGCGGGTACTGCCCTGGCGGGCTCAGCTGGCCTGGTCCAACACCTCCGGTCGTTCTTCGCCACCTTCGGCGTACCGGAGGAGCTCTCGAGCGACGGTGGTCCGGAATTCAAGGCGAGCCACACCGAGGACTTCCTCCGCTTATGGCACGTCGAACACCGTGTGTCTTCCGTTAGCTTTCCGCAGTCGAATGGGAGGGCGGAGGTTGCGGTTAAGACTGCTAAGCGCCTCTTGATGTCCAACACCGGCCCGTCGGGCAGCCTTGATCAGGACCGCTTCCTGCGCGCTATGCTGCAGTTGCGTAACACGCCTGACCCCGACTGCGACCTCTCGCCAGCACAGATCATCTTCGGCCGCCCACTTCGTGGCTCGCTCTCCTTCGTGAACCGCCTCGAGAAGTTCTCGAACCCGCATATCCGCCTGCTATGGCGCGAGGCATGGGCGGCGAAGGAGGACGCCCTTCGGACCCGTATGTCCCGTACCACCGAGTCTCTGGGGGCTCACTCGAGACCGCTCCGCCCATTGGCACTCGGCGAAAGGGTATTCCTCCAGAACCAGCAAGGCCCGAGCCCCCACAAATGGGACAGGTCGGGGATCGTGGTGGAGTCGCCGGGCCACGACCAGTATCGGGTCAGGGTTGACGGTTCGGGACGTCTGACACTGCGCAACCGGCGGTTCCTCCGTGCCTACACGCCGGCCACACCCTGCGCCCGCGAGCAGTCGGCTGCGCCGTCGCCGCCGCCCGCTGCCCTGGGTCATCAGCCCCCACCTATCCACCCGGGCTGGGCGACGCCCCAGGGGATTGCTCAGCGGCCGGCTGTCGGGCCCCGCGACTCGGCTATTGGCGCTTCCCCACCGACGCCTGCTGATGGGGCGTCCTCTGACCTCGCTGTTCCTACGGGTGCCTTCCTGGGTGCACCGCTCCCGGTGCCGCAGTCGCCGCCGATGCTGCCCCAGCCGACTCGGCCGGGCCGCTTGAGGAGGCCGCCTGCACGTTACGAGCCCGAGTCTGGCAGCTGGATACGGGATGTAGACCGTTAACCTATTCCGGCCCATAGCTTTCCGGTCTGGGGGGGATGAAGAGTTTATCGCCGGCCACTAGAGGGCAGTGTCACTGCTGTCGCTGCCTGGTTATGCCGTGCTCTGACCCGGAAGTGCCGAGCGGCCATTTTAGTTCAAACATTGTTCATGCACTCCGCCTCGAGTTGAGACGTTCGTCCACTCATTCATGTAAGACTGTTTCCACTATTATATTATACCATATATTATACTATATATATATTATACTATTATACTACTATACTCTGTTTCGTGGTATATATTTGTGTTGATTGAATTGCATGGATGTAATACTTTGTCAGCTTATCTTGCTGCATTATTCTGTTTTAGGGTGTCGTCATCCTTGTCAATAAATCAACGAAACTGACATTGAGGAGTGTGTTTCTTCAATAAATAAACACAAGTTGGAGTCTGTCAGGACCAAGGGTCTGAGCAGCTCATTTGCTTTAGAGAATATTACACCCGGAAGTAAGTATTCTCTCCGCTTCGCTTGAAAAACCCTGTGATAGTCCTCAAGCTCTGTGATTGGAGAGTGTGCTCCGAGGGTTATGCCGAGCGTCGAACAGCACTTAAAATGGGATGGAACCACGGCAGATTGTCCAAAACTGGATTTGAACGGGTCCACCCCGTCCCCCCCTCCCCTACCCCGTCCCCAGAACTACACATGCTGGCTATTGTGTTTCGCAACATGTTCTCTATCTATGGCACGTCTCTACTGGGAGTTGTAGTTTCAAAAGACGTTTTCATATTTCCCATAATAAGAAGTTGCCAGTATTAAACTGTGTACATCCCTGGAGGTTTAGGGGATAGGAAAAACTCAAATTTAAAACATATAATTAATAAATGGGTGAAAATTGCTTGTGTCCATAATAGGCAGCATTAATATATATACCCACATGACAGCTAAGGTCAGAAGAGCTTTAAAGAAATGTAACAGCTGGTCTTATGTTTGTGACCCCTCCTGTTATTAATTGATAAGCCTGAAACATACACTTGTCAAGGTTCAGAGGCACATTTTGCAAATATGGCAATAGCCATCGGTCATCTTAAGATAAGATAAACTTTATTGATCCCAAGTTGGAAACATTTGCATTACATCAGCATGTGTAAAGGTTGTAAATATGCAGTGGTGTTTATTTGTAAATCATTTAGTATAATCACACAAATTCTGTGTTTTATATTTAATAATTCTGTGTTCTTTATTTATTGATTGTTCAATACCTGACAAGGCCGGAGATGAAATATCTACATACATCTTATAAGAGTATAATACATATGTATAATATCAGTTAAAATAAGTGCTTCAACATAGTTAACATTGCTGGAGGTATGCACAAATATTGATAGATGTCTTGTAATGCACTATTGAGGAACCTGCGACCCAAGTTTTTCATTCATTGCATAACTACACCGTTTGTGTATATATGATATGTCAATAAACCTTAGAAAATCTTGAAAGGGATGTTCAAAATAGTCATTATATACAGTCTTTAATGAACTATTAGTAGAGAATAACGAGTAATGAATATACTTCATAGGGATCCTATTAATATCTAATAATAAAAATAATGAAATTCAATAACATGCTTTAACCACTAGGTGTCCCTTTATATCAGCTGTGCACCTTTATGGTGTAAATACAGCCTATCTACCAATTGGATCAAATATAAAAGTCAGCCAAATTAGTGTTGATACTGCAAGGAGACGTATTGTGTGAAAAAAAAATTTAAGATGTTGTTTAATTGCTGATATATTTATGATCCACGTCACGTTTTCAGTGTTGGCGGCAGTTCCTCATGTTTGTCTAGAAGTCTTCTCATCAGGGCTCTATAAATAGAGAACTACGGCAGATATGTAATATTTAATGCTGCCGATCCGTGTATTACAATGCCGTTATGTGATGACTTTCAAAGATAAAAGCAAACACACTCGGAATAAAGTATTACTTTATCTTTAAAAAATGTTTTCGGTCTGTTTCCGGTATTTGTTTATGACGATGTGATGTGAGATGTGAGACTGGAATTGCACAGGGGGAAATAAAGTATCTATGCCACCATTTTAGATGCGGATTTTGTTAAACTAATAAGTTTGCGCTGTGGACCAACACTATCCATTGACAGGGAAGGGGGTAGCAATAAAGACAACACCATTAAACAGTTAAACAACATAACAGAAATAATATCGATAGCAGCGTCCCTAGCAACCACCTTGGTAACAATGAAAACGTTGTATGGACACAATTTCCTGAAGTAATCTTCGTAATAACTAGCAAACTAAAGATCATGTACATCCACTGCACACATAATCTGAAATAACAACTCATATTTCTCGCATCAAATGACATCAAAACGTATTTTAATGGCCAAACTAATATTAAAATAGGCATTTTCCACCGAGAATAAAACGAAGTTCGGCAATGTTTTTTTTATTCTGCAGGGAGAAATTTGAAGATCACGTGACATAGACGCCAGCCATTGGAATGAATGGTGAAAAAAAACGTAGGGATCCTACAATTTCAGAGGCGTTTTTGTAGAAATACTACGTCCTAAGTTGTGGACCAACGTAGTTATTACACATTTTTTTATGAGACTGGGTTGGCATTCTCCGGTCCTGTGCTCTGAAATCAAAATGTGGATAAGCATAAAACAACACTAAAATAAACACTACAAGACAATACTTGTTATTTGTTTTTTGAAAACAAAGGTTGTTCATTTGTGTTTATAAATATACAACACAGGCTATATGCATATATATATATATATATATATATATATATATATGTATGTATCAGGGATGCAAACTCACCAGGTATAAAAAAGGTGACAAGGATCCGAGCCCCCCCCCCCCCCCCCCCCGACCCCACGGAATATCGGCTTTAAAATGCAAGTGTTGAATCAGACTTTAGTTCCACCTGTAAATTCACAAGCAACCCTGCAGTAGGGCTGGGCGATATATCGAGTTTACACGATACATCGTGGATTGCACTCCATGCGATGTCGTAAATGACCACATCGTGAACATCGAGTATTATGTTGTCAAATCAATTTCCCGCCGCGGCCAAAATGAGCTTTCCTTTCTCCCTCATAGACACAGTCACACACGCAGGCACACACGCAGGCCCCGTCTAACTTGCACACAAACATTACACACATGCACAGTGACAGAGAGCAGGGCTCGACATTATAAATGGCCCGCTGGCTCGGAAGCACTATTTAGACACCCCGGGCCAGCATAACGTACTTTCCACTTGCCCGCTCGGGCCACTAAAAATATTGCTTAAAAAAAAAAAAATTGTCCAGTGGTATAGGTACTTTGACAAGCAATTTTGTTAAATTGTTTCGTTTATTAACGCTACAACATAGCGTTTCGTGAGGCGGTTGTCGTTGTTGGTTGAAAGGCAAACGGGAGCCTGCTAGCGTTGGCTCCGCAGCAGCTGTTTGCTGCAGAGCCAGCGCGAGCAGGCTCCCATTTGCCCGTGAGCGCCGGGCAAAAAACTATCTTCAAATAAAAGAAAGTCACCGGAGGAGTTAAAGGAGAGTGACAGGGAGCATGAGAAGAAGAGGGAGAGAAAGTTTCAGCCAGCTTGATCGATGGAGTTGGCTTCTAGTGGTGCAGCGACGCGTCCTAAAACCCTTTTATAATCTATCGATTAGATTTATGATTCTAAAATTATAAAAGTAGGGTAGACATGTGGAGATTATCCGGCTGAACAAAACGTGCATTTATCAAACAGGTTTGTTTTCCACAGACCTTATTTCCAGCTATTTTCCAAAACCCTGTGGAGAAATCCCATTGCTTTTTTGTCGAGGGAACCAGCAGCTTCCTTCCTGGTTTAGGACGCGTCACTGCACCTCTCAATATGATGCCAATATAAACAAGGTCTTCTGTCGGCTCTGTACATCAATGCCGACCTATGCTGACAAGTAAGTGAAGAGTAGAAAATATAAAGGTATTGGCTTTAGGGAAATGTCCCAGCAGTTTAGGAGAATGAAGGTTATAATCTAATCTAATAAATAGCCATAACATGTCTAACTCCTGATAATGACAGGAAGACAGAAAGCGCATTATACTAATAATAATAATAATAATAATACTACTCATAATAATAGCAGACATTTTTGAACAATGACCACAATATCATTATTTTCATAAACCAAATATGAACAATTGAGGAAAATGAGGAAGAACTGATGATTCAAATGTTGTAGTACAAGTAGTAATGTAGTTAGTGCATAAATTACTATTGCAACAAATGTGTTAATTTTCTTCATTATTAGTCGATTTTTTTTAATGCAGACCTATGTGGCAGGGACTACTAGAATCATCATACTGGCGTGACTGTAAACATCAGGGGGTTAAATAAAAAAATAAAAAATTAGAAGACATTTCAGAATATCGCGATATATATCGTAAATCGCGATATAGTCAGTAAATATCGCGATATCATTTAAAGACCATATCGCCCAGCTCTACCCTGCAGTATACAAAGTCATTCAAACTAGCTGCACCTTTACCAGCTTTGAGAATACTTTAATGATCAATCATTATAAAACATATCATACAGATGTAGCACTTAATGTCAGACTCCAGCTTACAGCTTCCTGCCTACGACCTGCCTAAAACCAGTATAGAGGAATGTTAAGCCCTCCCACTATTTTCCAAGACGGCGTTGCCAGATTTTCAATTTCAGGTTTTAACCAGGAGATGGTGCTTCATTCACAAATACAACAAAGATAAGTTTCATGGACTTGCAGTTGTGTTTTGAAGAGCATTTGAACACATCAATATTTTAGATCAACTAAAGTATATCTAATCTTGTAATTCAATAATATATGGTCTTTATATATTAAATAATCATAATAATAATAATAATGTAAATGTTTACATTACACTTCTTTATTTGTTATGCTCATACGTTTACCTTTACAATCGTTTGCTTTAATATGCAGTATATTTTTTGTATATTTTTGTGTTTGCTTCCTCCTGCTCTCTTTCGGACACATACTGTATGATTTATTATTATTATTAATATGAAGATATTATTAAGATAAGATAAGATGTTACTTTAATGATTGAACATTTTAGTATTTTAGAATGTGCTGTCCCACGGTAATTCAGAAGGCTCACAGGTCACATTCCGACCATTATTTAAAACAATAGGTGCTTTCACACCGTCTACAGCTTGATTTGTATAGAGGGAGCTCTGTGGGTGAATGGCCAGATTAGGTGTGGCGCATTTATCATAGGTGATCAGAGCTAACTGCCTGCAGTCAGATTTAATTTAAAAAACAGATCTGATTTTAAGACTATTTCTGCGCTCATAAAGAATGATAAGAATAAGAGTAATGCGTATTGAACTGGTTTCATTAATTAGTGAGTTTATTTAACACTAGAACCGCCAATCGGGTCAATTTGTGTGATGTGTGTTGTGTGTGTGCAATGTAACTTTTTTTCAATAAAATATTAAAGTCTCCCAGTCCGTGACTTTTCCTGAAAGTGTGTTATGTAGCACCCTATGTTGTTAAAAATTGCATTCTAATAGCGGGATTTGACGGGTTTAGGTAGGCCTATACAAAAACCTCTGGCGGTTCTAGTGTTAAGGTAATTAGGTACAGTAGAAGCCCTTTTTTATCAGTAACGAATTTAGCAGTTGAAAATAAAAGTCAACTAAATTGAGGGTCACTTGCAATGACAGTTTTGTGTCTAATTGTAAGCTTGTCACTCAGAGTAACCTACAGTTAATTTAGCTGCTGGAGAAGAAAGATCAGGGGGGAGAGGGGGAGAGAGCTGTGATTTATGGGCCATTAGTTGTGTAAATACACAGCTGAGAGCTGCCGTTTCATTCAGACTATTTAAAAAACGGTAACAAGGGACTATTGGGATCCTGATCTGCCGACGAGGCTCCATTAAAATATAAATATTTTCAGTGAATTACTGAGTTTAGGCACGTTAATAACGTTTTAATGAAGTTGAATACAGTATATTCATATTTGTCAGTGATTTCATGTAAATTGTGTGTGTGTGTGTGTGTGTGTGTGTGTGTGTGTGTGTGTGTGTGTGTGTGTGTGTGTGTGTGTGTGTGTGTGTGTGTGTGTGTGTGTGTGTGTGTGTGTGTGTGTGTGTGTGTGTGTAGAGGTGTGTGTGGTTAAAACACTTTCATGAAGTGAAGGAGGTTTTCCTTCTATAAAACAGCTGTGGGCAGCAGTGAGTGTCACGGACAGGAATTCATAGATCAAGGCAGACTGGTGCACACACTCTCCTTTCCTGCCAGGCGACACGCCCCTTCTAAGCCATGTCCCTCACTCCTCACATAGGGATGTGAGGAGTGAGGGACACGGGACACGGGACACGGGACACGGTTACGATGTAACAACACTTTAGTGTTGTTACATCGTTTCAGATGTTATTTGCAAACTTGTCACCTTTCGGCGGAATTCGCCGTTTTGAATCCAAAATAGGTCGTTTGTGTGATTCATGTAGTTCTGCAATCAAAATATTTTTGGGGTATGGGGGGTCTGGGACCCGGAGTAATCTGCGGCCGTGAGCTGTTATGTGCCATCATGACACGCATGGTGTTCTTTTTTATATATATTATAATGAAGTGTGAGCTGTGTGCTCGAGTCTTCCTGCCTGTCGGCTCTGCTCTCATGGATGTATAATAAGGCTCTGCTGCTCCGAGATGATGGTCTAGCTTCAGCAGCTACATTACCTACGGGTGCGTTCGTTAATATTAACTGCGCGTCCGGAGTCACTGTGGCACAGACTGGAACGCTGGTGAACAGCTGTTAGAACGGGCCGTTCAGGTGTTCAGAGCAGAGCTCCCTGTCGGAGCGGCAGAGCGTGATGTGAACTGAAAAGTTTTTCTGTGGCAATATTATTTAAGGAATCGTTGAGCTAGCTAGCTAGCATACATTGTCACTATCTGCTAACGTTAGCTTTAGCCTTCTATTTCTTATAGTTTTTTTCATAGGCTATAAACAGAGGTGGTATAAGTATATATATATATACAGAGCTCTCAAGTCTCACGCATTTGGCGTGAGACACACGCATTTCACTCCATTCACATGCTCACACGCCACACCTTGTATTTCTCATGCAGAGATTTCTTTCCAGGGTACCGCCCACCAAGATGCGCCGCAATTTTGTAAACTAGGCCTGTTTGAGACGCGTGCACTCCACTAGCACCCCCCATTGACATTCGCGATACAGAGGGCTTCATACTTCATACTCCACTAGCACCCCCCCTCCACCCCCCCCACGTTGACATTCGCGATACAGAGGGCTTCATACTTCATACTCCACTAGCACCCCCCCTCCACCCCCCCCACGTTGACATTCGCGGTACAGAGGGCTTCATGGGAAGTTCGAGGGGAGCCAGAAGTTGGAGTACCAAACACCGCTGCCAAAATCTCACTCTGGACTCTGTTCAAAACTTGAGAGCCCTGTATATGATACTTGATTATATTTATATTTCACATCATTCATCCACATCTGTAAAGTAACTAAAGGTATTAAATACATGGAGGGGAGTAGAAGTACACCATGTACCTCTGAACTGTAGTGGAGTAAAAGAACAAAGTAGCAAAACATTGAAATACTTAAATAAAGTACAAGTATCTCAAAATTGTGCCCAAGTATAGTACTTGTTGAGTCTATGAACTTAGTTACTTTACACCATGTGGCTATAAAGATAGAAAGACTAAGCCTTGCACAGAGGCATGAACATACATTTTCAAAATGCTCAACAGTGCTGCCGAAATTATAAACTGACTGCTACACAATTAAAATAAATGCTTTTATATATTTCTATTAGATTTGACTCTTTGACGTTTCTGTTATTATTAACACTGCTGCTTTAGTTGTTCTGACTGCTAAAATCCTCTGTTATTCCTCATTTTAAAGCCGATATTCCGTGGGGTGGGGGAGCCGGGGGCTCGGATACTTGTCACCTTTTTCATACCTGATGAGTTTGCATCCCTGTATGTTAAAAACCTCAGCCACCTTAATTCATGTAATAAAAACATCTCAGGTCAGTAACACTCAAAGCTAAATGTGCAATACCATGTTCAGCTATGTTACTATTTATAATGTTGTTGTTGTTACATCAGAAGATGTACATATTGGAATGATTTCTTAACTTACAGTAGGCTATTTTTTACAATATGTGTTGGAAGGATTTATTAAATTACTATGAATATTGTCATTGTTGAAGGCTTTTAGAGAAGGATGAACTATAAGCCTGAATTACATAACATTTTATACCTAAAAACATAAAAGCCACAATAAATAAATCACAATTATTCTAGTTATTTTTACCTCCCGTATTGCTTTCAACCCACCAGCTTTTATGGTGTTGTTACGTCACTAACTGTAAGCTTGTCACATACAGTCTATGGTCACTCAGAGTAACCTACAGTTAATTTAGCTGCTGGAGAAGAAAGATCAGGGGGGGAGGAGGGGGGAGAGAGCTGCCGTTTCATTCACACTGTTTAAAAAACGGTAACAACGTACTATTTTTCTTAGCGGATGCATGTCAATTTAAATCAATACAACTATTTTTTAAATCAATAAAAACATTTTCTAAATCCATAAAAGCATTTAAATTAATATTGGGAGTCATGTCGTTACTTTGTTGAGAATGTGGCCATGTAATAAGCGGAATAATTTGCAGCGACTTGTTCCTTATGGGGAAAATAACACCCGTCAATAACACCCGTCATCCTGCCGACGAGGCTCCATTAAAATATAAATATTTTTTGTGAATTACTGAATTTAGGCACGTTAATAACGTTTTAATGAAGTTGAATACAGTATATTCATATGTGTCAGTGATTTCATGTCAATTCGGCGAACATAAACATAAATGATCGTGGTGAAGATGATGATTAAATTAGGATTAAAAATCGAGAGCAGGGCATTTCCTCCCGTTCGTTTTTTTCGACAAACAACATTATTTTGTTAAATAACAACATGGTGATGTTTTGTAAATGATTACACGTCTCTTATTTAGCACAGAGTATGATATCCGTGACATATGGATCTTAACAAAGTTCCGCTGTACATCCAGTGTACTGTATCTGACTTTATTTCACATGAGCTCCAGTGTGGAACCCCACTGCACCCCCTGGTGGATCAATGATCCATTGCAGCTGGCTTCATTATAATTACATTCCCTTGAGCGATAGTGACAATGTATGCTAGTTAGATAGCTCAACGATTCCTTAAATAATATTGCAACAGAAAAAATGTTCTGTTCACATCACACTCTGCCGCTCTGAACACTAAAACGGTAAGGCGATATGGGTCCGTTCTTATTGTGCATCCATGGGTAAAGTTAAAACGCATGAAGGACTGAACACGTCACATGAACTTGCCGGGCGGCGTGGTCCCGTGGGCTTGATGCGCGTTCATAATGCCGAGGAAAATAACTCTCAGAATAACGTTATTAGCACATTTTACAAATTGAGGACCGAGTGTTTTTAATAAGTGCTATACAAATGTTCATACTGGGTAGTTTATTTACTTTGAAAAAAAGTATCCAACGATTTACAGACCACTCTTTCCCAATGTAAGTCAATGGGAAAAATTGTTTCCGGGCCCAGCAACCTAACGGAAGTGTAGTACCGCCATTTGGCCACAACGAATATTTTCCTCAGAATCCGGCGCACTTCCTTCCTCGACTCCTCGACTCCTCAGTCCTCCGGTAGTGACCCGGAAATGAATTTCAGCGCACCATTTTGAAGGACATCTCATTTCTCTAAATGCACTTCGAGGACCGAGCATCGAGCATCGAGGAGGCTCTCTGGAGGAGCTCTAACCGAGGAGACACTGATGGGTCCTCCACGGCTCCTCCACGGATGCATTTCCGGGAACGGTGGAGGCTTGACGTACGGCCGGACTTATCTCAGCCAATGACAGCTCTGCATGCATCCCTTGGATATGATATTAGTAACTGCTTTCATCGCAACGCGATGTTTACAGTGAGAACAGCTGTGAGGTCCGTGCAGAAAGCAGAGCAGTGTGTACAAAATATATCACTCAGTATATCAGGCCTACATTACTTTCTGTATTTGTATGCTGGAGTTTAGTAGATATCTACAAACAAAGAGTCAATATTTTTCTAAGACCATTTAGTGATTCACATAATAAAATACACAACGGCTGTAGCCTGATTATGCTTTAGGAGCAGTAGGTGTGTGTGGTACAGTGTGTAGGTGTGTGTGTGGTACAGTGTGTAGGTGTGTGTTGTACAGTGCGTAGATGCGGCGGACAGACGGGTCTCAGTTGGTTTGGTGTCCTATGCTTACTTTTAAGACTTGTTCAACTTTTGGCCCGTAATTTCAATTCCCCATTTCAGCGACCAGAGAGAGAGGGGGGGGGGGGGGGATATATCCAGTCTCTGATTGTGTTACGTTATTATGAGAGTGCTCTCATACTTGTTTGATTCTGAAATCGTATATATTTATATAAATATATGTGTGTGTGTATATGTCCGCACCTGTAGCCTGTTATTGTCTCATTATACCGCACTGTCAATTAATTAAAGTGCCTCCTGTCATCATTAATAGACGTTTCTTTAAAATGACCGCTCAGAGGAGAGGAGTTCTCATTTCTCTAACCGCCTGCTGTTTCCCCTCCTCTTTCCTCGGTTCTCCTCCTCAGTCCTCCGCTCGCATCTCCTGTGGGCGGCACCAAGTCTCGAGGAGAGGAGTCGAGGAGGGGAAATTTGAGTATTGAGAAACCTCTAATGTCTCTCAGCCACCGTAGTGTTGTGGGGGCGTGTCGTGTAGGGGGCGTGTCGTGTACGTCTTGCTGCGGCTGCAGCTGGGTTATATCGAAGGCTTCTCGATTCTCTAATTTCCCCTCCTCGACTCCTATCCTTGTGTCTTAGTCCCGCCCACAGGAGATGCGAGCGGAGGAGTCGAGTAAGGGAACCGAGGCGAGAGGAGGGGAAGAGCTAATTATTGTAGGAGACTTTAATATCAACTTGATTGACAAACAAAATAGAAAAAGCTTAAAACTGATCACGGATAAACACAACTTAATACAACTAATGGATCAACCGACTAGAATAACCAAAACCTCCAAGACTATGATAGATTTATTATTTACAAACAAAGCTGACAGAATAATTAAAAGCTACAACTTTCTGACTGGTATTTCTGACCATAATCTTGTTCTTTTTGCCAGGAAACTCACACAAAAAAGGTTCATGGCCACAGCTAAAACCCCTGCCTTCGGTTCTCACTTCATCCCCAAAAACCTGCAACAACGTTTTATGGAGGCAGTGAAAATGATTAATTGGGGGGACACTCTGTCCTCTGAAGACATTGGTGAAAACAGTAATCTGTTTATACTGTATGTAAAATTAATGATACAATGTCTTCCTTCTCAAGGATAGGGTCAGTTAGGAACAGGAAAGAACATCATCTTCCCTGGCTAAATCTACAATGCAGGAATTTAATTAAATCTAGAGACCAACTATTAAAGCAGAGCTTAAAATCCGGACTATCCACTGACAGACATAAATGTACCCATGCTCGTAACAAGGTGACTCAAGCAATAAGACAGGCCAAAGCAAACTTTTTCATCAATATATATATATATATTAATATAATTGAAGGTGCGAAAGGTAACAGTAAAGACGTTTGGCAAATCCTAAATAAACTATTAGGTAAACATAAGAAACAGGAAAATAATGCTCTGGAATTAAAAATCAATGATGCCCTGATAAAAGACCATGCAGTGTTGGCCAGCTCCCTAAATGAATATTTTATAAATAGTGCTCTGGACATTACAAAGCTCTTCCCTCCATCTGAGGTCTCCCATAGCCCGACTGTGGATACACACCCCGTTTTTTTGACCTGGAGGAAATCACAGAGGTTGAGGTAAAACATATAATCTTATGGTTAAAATGTTCTAGGGCTAGGGATGCAGATGATTTAGACACCAACTTTATAAAGACAAATATTGACGGTCTTAATAAAACCAATTAGTATGCTAGTAAATCAATCTATTAGCACGAGGGAAGTTCCATGATCCTGGAAGGTGGCCACGGTGACACCGATCTCTATATCTGGGGATAAGGCAATAATTTCCAATTACAGACCAATCAGCATCCTCCCCTGTGTCTCTAAGATAGCTGAGAAATGGGTGTCAAAACTAATCACTAAACATTTAGATCAGGGGTCTCAGACTCAATTTACCTGGGGGCCGCTGGACGTAGAGTCTGGGCAAGTCTGGGCCGCTTCAAGTATTCCGCGAAACATTTATTAAAAAATACAACATTAACAGTTCTTCAACATCTTCTTAACATGAACTGTTCTTCACAACATAATATGTACAGTTGCTCTTTCTTGCCTACTCCTTGCTGGTAGAGACCTGGCAGCGCTTCCTCTCACACAGCTGAGCCACAATTGGTTTGAGGGAGGAAGCAGTTGAAACCCTCAGTATGGCTTGAAGATGTGCATCAGTAAGTCTGGACCTGTACTTTGACTTATTGAAGTTCATGGTGGAGAAGAGCTGTTCACACATATATGTGCTCCCAAAAAGGCACATGGTCCGCTTGAACATCCTGGAAATCTCAGGGAAGGAGGGGGCCAATTCTCGCAAACCGCTGATCGAATTCCTCCTGTAGCTTCACAATGGCATCAATATACTTCTCACCACTGAATCCTGTGCCCCTGTCCATGAGAGCCTTGCATGCTGGGAAATGGCAGAGGTTTTTCTGAGGGAGCTGGGCTTTCCATAACATCAGTTTTGTAGAGAATGCTCTGACATTGTCATATGCTGCACTAACAAGCTGGCCCTGGCCCTGCAACTTCTTATTCAGAGCATTCAGGTCCTGCGTGATGTCAACAAGAAAAGCTAAGTCCATGAGCCATTTGGGATCACTCAGCTCGGGAACAGCCATCCCACCCTTCTCCAGCATGAATACTTTCAGTTCTGTTCTCAACTCAAAAAACCTCTTCAGGACGTTTCCCCTGCTGAGCCAACGTACCTCTGTGAAGTAGAGCACATCCTCATATTCTGACTCAATTTCCTCCAAAAAAGCACGGAACTGGCAGTGCTTTAAGCCCCTGGATCTGATATGGTTGATGCATTTCACAACGACAGACATCACATTGTCAAACTTCAAGCATTTGCTGCAACGGGCATGCTGATGGATAATGCAGTGCAGAGCAATAGCCTCCTCCACACCCTCCTCCTCCAGTTTTCTTTGAACAAGTGCCACCAGCCTGTTTTTTCTCCCTGTCCTTGATGGCGCTCCGTCCGTTGTAATTCCAACAAACCTCTTCCATGGCAGACCGATATCCGCAATGGCATCACACAGTTGCTGAAATATCTCCTGAGCGGTGGTCTGGCCATGCATTGGTTTCACTGTAAGCAACTCCTCTGTCACTTCAAAATTGTCATCAACACCACGGACATACATTGCGAGCTGAGCGGTGTCAGTGATGTCTGTGCTCTCATCAAGAGCCACAGAGTATGCACGGAAAAGTTTGGCTTTGTCGCACAGCTGATCATATATGTCACTTGATAAGTCAGAAATGCGCTCTGCCACTGTGTTAGCTGACAGGCTGATGTTGTTAAACTGACCCTTCTTTTCCGGACAGACTATACTTGCAGCAGGCGCGCCGGATTCATTTTAGAATTGGGGGGGCCAAAAAAAAGTGCTTGTGTATGGCCCAATCCCAAACTACGCCCTAGACACTCCCCCTCCGTGACGGAGTGAACTCCGTGGAGTGACACATGAGGCTCCCTCCTGTCAGATGGAGGGAGTAAATACAGCGGCAAGCTTTGGGACAAACTCCCCTCTCTCCGGCAGAAACAGGAAATGCCGTAACGGCTACAACGGTTTCAAATCAGCATCTCTTTGACAAAAAATGTAAATGAATAACTCAAATAAAACTCCAAACATCTTTAATTGTGTTACTTTTTTGTAAAGCTCTTAGTTTTAAACCTGATGTTTATAAGCTTCTTAGTGTTTGCAACAGTCTGTAAATATACACAATTTTATAATAAAATGCACACATTCACCTTTTTCTAGACTAAACACAGGTATGATCCTAAGTAAAAAAAAAAATGAGGTTATCATGAGGTTGTTAACATCGCAATTTATCACTATCGTTTAGTGGTTTTGCAAAGAATTAACCACTCTGTTTTTGTACCATTCTGCGTTGAAGTACCTTCTCTTTGCCCAAATAATCTACTAGCGGTCTCCTTTTTTCTGATAGTTAGCTTTACAGCTTTAACCGCCTCAATGTCCCGACAGCAAACCTCCATGCAGTTGGAACCAGCCTGTTTCGGTTCAACAAGGGCGGCGGTGGGGTCGGCGGTGGTTTTGACAGTTTCAGCGGGCGCAGACTAGAGCTGCTGCTTTTGGGTTCATCTGGCTTCGCTGTTTGAAGAAGGTCCAGCCTCCGGAGATGTGGTAGTCAGGGATGTGACCTTCCAGTTGTTAAATTTAAGTTTAGATTGACCGTATTTAGTTTTCTTCTGCGCTGGTTCTTCTGACATGTTTGCAAGTGTATATATTCTTTATATCTCTAGGTTAACGGCTGACACACACAGCAGAACAACGTAACAAATAAAGTAAACAATGTAACAAATAAACAAATCTAAGCTTTTTTATTGGTTGTAATTTACATGGATACATTTGAATGGTGTGACAATGTCCTATTTGATTGGGTTAAAATGTACATATTCTTCCTGTTATGTCTGCCTGCTTTATTTTACCTAATGCAAAATGACCTGCTCCATCGAAATCGTTCACATTGACCCGAAGACACATTTTGATTCCTAGCTTTCTAATGAGATCAGGATTGTTTTTGTACTCCAAATATTAAGCAAAATATGTCACATTATATAATGACTGTTACAGAGTCATCGTTTTGAGAAAAAGGCCTTTAAAGTGTTTCTCTTCTCTGGAATCCATCGATCTGATTGATTATTAGCGGAGCAAATGATCAATAATACTACGGAGGGAAGATATTTTCGTTTGGATTACTGCACTCACGGGAAACACCGGCTGTTGTTATGCCTGCGGTGACGTTAAATTACTCCGTTCTCCGCTTGTAATTATTCCGTTACAAGCTTCAAACCTGTATTTATCATCTGCATTTGCCGAAACAAGTTTAATATTCTGAAAGCCAAGACTTTGTTTATTTGAAATCAGATGAAAACGAACTGTAACGGACCCTGCCGTGTTATCTATGATTACTATGCCTTACATTCATAATTTCAGCGCGAGGGAGGGGGAGCGGCGCTGCGGAAGAGCAGAGTGGCCAGTGAGAGGCGAGCTGTGGTCTTCCCTTTACAAGCTTAAAAAATGCGTGTAGCTAATGAGATTGAATATATATAACAATACAAAATAACAAAATATACACAGCTAGATCAGATCGCGTTTTAGATGCGACTTTAGAGTAGAGGGGAATTATTGAAACGGGATTTGTACAGTGTTCCGCGCCGCGTGTATATACGTGTGTGTTTGTGTATTTTTGCGTTTGTGTGTATTGTGTTTGTTTCCCGGGGAAAAGACTCACGAGAAACACCGGCTGTTGTTATGCCTGCAGTGACGTTAAATTACTCCGTTCTCCGCTTGTAATTATTCCGTTACAAGCTTCAAAGTTGTAGGCCTATTTATCATCTGAATTTGCCGAAACAAGTTTAATGTACTGAAAGCCAAGACTTTGCTTATTTGAAATCAGATAAAAACAAACTGTAACGGACCCTGCCGTGTTATCTATGATTACTATACACCTTACATTCATAATTTCAGCGGGAGGGAGGGGGAGCGGCGCTGAGGAACAGCAGAGTGGCGAGTGAGAGCTGTCAACTTCCCTTTACAAGCTTCAAACATGCCTGAAGCTAGTGAGACTGAATATAACAATCAAAAATAACAAAATGTACACAGCTAGATCAGATCGCGTTTTAGATGCGACTTTAGAGTAGAGGGGAATTATTGAAACGGGATTTGTACAGTTTTCCGCGGCATCTGCTGCTGCGAAAATGTGGGGCAGGGCTGAAAAGTGGGGGGGCCAATGGCCCCCTGGCCCCCTGCTTCCGGCGCCCTTGACTTGCAGCCTGCAACATGCATTTTTATACAAACTCGCCTTCCGTAAATGGCTTTCCCGCTCTAGCAATCATCTCACTCACCACATAGCTAGCTTTGACTGCTAAATCAGCCTCATTGCTTCCTTTCTTGAAGAGATTTTGTTGCTTCCATAGAATTTTTTTTAGCTCTGTGACTTTTTTCTCTCTCTCATCTCCCAGGTATTTTGCATACTCTGCATGTTTAGTTCAGTAGTGACGTTTGACGTTATACTCCTTGTATACAGCGATTTTCTCTGTGCATATAAGGCACGTTGCGTTTCCCCTGTACTCAACAAAAAAATATTCAGTCTCCCACTTCTCCTGAAATGTTCTGTGGTCATCATCAATTTGTCTTTTCCCTGAAAGTTTTGATGAAGACTTGGCGATATATTTTGCTTCCACTCTGTGTCACTTTTGGATCACTCTGGATTGATTTCGCTGCGCGCATTTGATTGACGTGTGGCGGAGTTCCCTTGGAGGGGGGAGTGGCGAGGGAACTCCACGCAGCAGTTCCCTGCCAGCAGCAGCAGCAGCAGCGGGAAAAATAAAATTGAAATATAAAGCGCAAACGTAAACGCGCGGGCCGGATTAACACTATTACATGATATCAACAAAGGGGCCATGAGAAACTGTCTCGCGGGCCAGATGTGGCCCGCGGGCCTGGAGTCTGACACACCTGATTTAGATAAAGGTTTCGCTCCACTCCACCCAATGCAGTTTGGTTTTCGTGCTCACCACTCCACTGAGACAGCTAACTGTGTCTTTGTGGAAAAGGTTAAATCGATGTTGGACACGAGCCCATATGTAGGTGCTGTCTTCCTTGATCTCAGGAAGGCCTTTGACACTGTTGACCAGCAAGTGCTCCTTACAAAGCTGACATATTTCGATTTTTCGGCAGATTCAATACAACGGGTTAAGTCTTACTTATCGAACAGTACATTACATTAATGACTTGCCTAATGTATGTCCTGATTTGAATGTACAAATATATGCCGATGATGCGGTCATCTTTGTACATGGGAAAAACACTGAAATTATCTCATCCTGTCTCTCAAATGCTTTGGAGAAGGTTCAACACTGGCTGAACAACATTTGCTTACAGTTAAATGCAAAAAAAACAGTATGCATGATGTTCAGTGCATGATGTTCAGTAAACGACCAGTCAAAATCGAAGGATCCAATGTGTTTTTAAACGGAGCGGAATTAGAACTAGTCCCCCACTTCAAGTATCTTGGAGTCATAATGGACTCAAACTGGAATTTTAAGAAACATATCAAGAAAGTATCCAATACCATTAAATTCAACTTGCAACATGTTAAACAAATCAGACCTTTCTTAACTGTCAATGCTGCAAAGTCATACCTCCACTGTATGATTATATCCCACATTGAATACTGTTTGACAAACTGGTCGTGTGCTTGTGCCACAAACCCATAGAACAGCTGTACAAGAGAGCTATCAAGGTGTTTGACAGAAAGCCAAATTCATATCACCACTGTACCATCCTTGAAAAACACAATGTCTTGAGTTTTAAGTCTTTTAAAAGTATGTGTTTTAGTATTTGTTTACATGGACTGCCCCCCCCCCCCCCCCCCCCCCCCCCCCCCTTCCTCCCTTAGGGGAATTCATCCACACAAAAAAAACACATTGGACGCTGCACTAGGTCAGAAACCAGAGGAGACTGTGAAGTCCACCATAGACGGACCACTTTTGGATAAAATGTCCTTTCCATTAAAGGGAGCTCATTCTGGAATAGCCTCCCAACTGCTAAATGCACTTTAACACAGGGGTATCTCCTCTTGTAGATCTGTTATCCCCTCCTGCACTTTATATGTCGTAGCTGCTACATTGTACTACCTTGTGTTTAATGCTTGTATGCTCCTCATGATCTTTCCGCATATCATGTATTGTTTGCCATGTTCATAAATGTTGTATGTGACGGGACTACGGATGGAAATTAGCTCAAAGCTCAAATCAGGCCCATTTACATTTCAAAGCATTATTTTGTTTGAAATGTTCATTAATGTGCATTGTCCCAGTTCAAATAAACGATTAAATAAATAAAATAAAAATGTTTGGGAGAATAGCTAGTTAAATAAGTCTTGCTGCTTGCCTTCCTTACAAGTTTTATTCTCTAATGTGAATCAAGTAGCTAAATGAACTATCCATAATTACTCCATAGTTAGTTTGTGAATTGTCACGATGGTTTAAATCCCCCTTGGTAGACACCCCTTTCTACTGCCATGCTTCCTGCACAATAAGCAAGCAACACTTTTCTCCCGTGTACATTTTGCATATGTAGTTTGTATGTTTGTAGTCGTTCTAACACTTATCGATGCGGAGCAAATGTCTCATCACATTTAAATTGTTTTTTTAATAATTTAAACACACACACAAGCAAATTGCAGATTTGAAAAAAAAAACATTAACAATAAACAAATGTCAAGTAAACTGAAACTGCCCTCTATTCTTTATGTTGTGCAGGCGCATCATTACTGCCTTATCAATGCCACATGCTAGTCCTCCAGCGATATTTTGCCGACGAGGACACCCGCCCTGACTTTCGGCTCGGCAGGGGGGCCATCCAGCAGCTCCCAGTGGCACTGAAGACGGAGAGGCAACACGGATGGGGGCCGACTCTGGAGACCCTGGTGTTTCTCTTCTGGATTGCCAGTGGCTCCGCTTACAGAGTGCCTTCGGTGTGCCTCTGCCGTCCGTCCACCGCATTGTCCACAGGATGGTGGATGAGATGGTGGCCGTCTTGCCCCAGTTTGTCCGTCTCCCACGCGTGGAGGACTTACCAGGGGTTGCTCAATCAATCAATGTTTATTTATATAGCCCAATATCACAAATGTTACATTTGTCTCAGTAGTCTTCGCAGTCTGTACAGAATATCAGTATGACAATACGACACCCTCTGTCCTTTGACCCTCACATCGTACAAGGAAAACCTTCCAGAGAAAACGGGAGAAACCTCAGGGAGAGCAACAGAGGAGGGATCCCTCTCCCAGGACGGACAGATGTGCAATAGATTTGGACTACCTACTAACATAGGTAGTCCAAATGTTTGGAAATGCATGTGTCTATAATAAGAAGATGAATCCACGAGGATGTCAGCAATCTTGTGGGAGCAATCAGGGAAGTAGTATGGTGAGAGTCTGGCAGGACCGCAGAGATAGGTTCAGCAACGACTCGAAGTCCAGGACTCAGTTCCAGTGCTCAGGATAGAGGATCCAGGACACACGACCACAGCAACAGGATTAGCCTCGACTCAGGATCCCGGCGTATATATGGACACAAAAAAGAGATTTGGGGGAAACTGGATTAATCGGAACATGAGAGTACACAGGTACAAACAGCCAGAAAGACGGAGTAAGGTGCCCCCCCCCAACAGTCCAAGCCTATAGCAGCTAAACTAACGTGTCTACATACATGCACTCCCTTAGGATAGGTTGAGGGAAAAGGGTGGCAAGTAACAAGTAGGAAACAGAGGTGGAGAGGCACACAGGGAAAAAGGTCCCCATTTGAACCTGAATTTGTCAGAGGTAGGAGTGGGTCAGTGACTACGATCCACACTCCCCGGCCGGGCTAGGCGTTCTCTGCAACCTGTTACCCTCTAATAAATCTCGAGAGGCCATAGAGGGGAAAGGTTTGGATAAAGTTTTAAATATAAGATCTAAGTTTTTAGGATTTAAGTAAAAGAGTAAGAACTAAAATGTATACAGATGTAGCGCTTCGTTTCGGATGCCCTTTCGGCGGGCCCCTGCTGAAAAGGAAAACCCCCCACAGGACTTGATACGCCCCCTTGATAAATACATTTAATTATAATGAAACCAGCTGCAATGGATCATGAATCCACCAGGGGGAGCCGTGATTGAAAGCTGCCACACTGGAACTCATGTGAAATAAACAGCTGATAGATCGCAGGTATCTGATATAGCGGATATTTGTTAAGATATGTCACGGATAGGATCATATTCTGTGCTAAATAAGAGACATGTAATCATTTACTAAACATCACCATGTTTTTATTTAACAAAATAATGTTGTTTAATTCACGTTGGCGTAAGTACAAAACCATCGCTATGTTTTTAGATCAGGAAATGCAGCCCGGCTCGAACAAACGATTTTCAATCATCATCCTCACGATCATTTAATGTATCATATGTTCGCGAGTTGAAATGCATGCACTAGCCTACATTTAATTTAATTTTAACAAAATAAATGTGGTTTAATCCACATCATTTACTGTGATAATTGTTTACTGTTGTGCACATTACTTTTCGCTGCGTGATGCACGCCTGGTTAGAAGCTAAACTGCATTTCGTTGTCTCATTTCGTTCGTTGCAATAGCAATAAAGTTGAATCTAATCTTGAGCAGGAACAAATGTATTTACTTAGTACATATCTGACATTAACGATTAAACACATTTGTGCATTCTTTAAACCGAGTCAAGCCGACTCCGGAGGTGGCGGCACATTAAGGCCACGGCCCCACGAGGACGAAAACGGTCATCTGCGTTACTGTTTAGTGTCATATAGACCGTTCTGCCACACTAGGACGACCGAATATGACAGTAAACAACTGCGGAAATGATAACGGGTCAAGGTGGATAGAACGGCATACGCAACGCTCGGGGGTCCAACGGCTCCGTGTGTAAGCCCTATACGATCATTTTCTGATACTGATGAGGCAATAGCCCCACCTCTGCTGCTCACCCCCGCGTCAAAGTAAACTGCACACTGAATTCAGATTATTTATCTTTCTCTCGATATGGACATAAACGCGAGTGAAGTCTATAGTCAGGGGGCCAATCCTGAAAAGTGCTTCCGTTAACACTTTTGCTGCCATGTTTGGGTAGAAGCTGTCAACATATTTTTTGGGTAAGAGGGGACCTATGTAAGATGTTCTAGGGTGGCTGACAAGTTTGAAAAATTATGTTGTGACTTTTAGAGGCCATTTCAGGCCAATTTGTTTGCAGAAGTGTCAGAATGTAAATGGATGTTACTGTGTCAGAGAAAATAGAGCTAGACCATTGGAAAAAAGTCAAAAATTCAATTTCCGCCTAAAAGAAAACATGTTTTTAGAGTGAATATCAGCTTGAAAACATGAGATAGTAGCCCAAATAATTTAGGAATCATGATTCCAATGTATGCTAGGTACTTTTGCCAAGTTAGAGCACAGTAATTTCATACAGTGCAATACTACACAGGTTTGAATAATGTAATGTCCAAGCGGAAATCTATATGATTCTCGAGGTGACCTTTCGTGCTAATGCTTTTTGACTTTTTAATGTTGTATTTTGACAATACACTTGGATACCATAATAAGACAAAATATTTTCATGGATTACTGAGGATCATCTTCCCAGTAATGGAACCATTGTATGTATACAAAATATTACATAAAACATTAAATAAAAACTAAAACAATAAAATGAATCCAGTGTTAGGGTCAGAAGGAACCAGAGCAACTCAGGGGTTAGGCATGTTCAAGCCAACAGGCGTGTTTATTTGGAAGAGGGAGGGAAATTTATAGACGAGGTATAGTCAAGGTAGTGTGGGGCACTAGAATCCTGGTGTCTACGAGGATGAGGACAGGCCAATGGGGCACAGGAGACACTGAGAAGGAAAGAGACACAAGGTCAGAATGGCACAACAACTGGATGCACAGCAAGGTCGTAAACTTGGTAAGTCTAGAATCTCAGGTACATACCATTAGGACCTAGAAGGCACTTCAGACTCAATGTTTGCTGGTTACAGACGGCGATCTGTATGCCCCTGCGCCCTCAGTACACGTGCTGATGTGGAGGGCTGAGCATCGCACACTGAAGATCTCGTTGTTGATGTGCTTTTTTCTGGCGGCCGCACCACAACATCCAGATCAAGATCGGTTTCTTCACCGTTAGTCTCTTGAATGTCATTGGAGTTCATGCACCACGCTGCACGAGCACATCCACACGCCCCACTGCAATACAGTCCTCTTCTGCGACAGAGACACTGTCTGGTACTGCACTGACTTCCACTTTCCTTGCATCCACACACTGTCAGCTGTACGCATGTGGATTGTACAGGTTCCTTGGTAAGAAGCATGGGGACCAGCATACCATTCATCATCTGCCAACCACAATTGATTGGTGAGGGCAGTTGTGGATGTGTCACTAGTGACTGTTTCCAAACCTTCGTTTGGTAGTGGGCCCTCTTGAGGTGCATTGACAATGCATCTTCTGTTGGTGGTAATGTATCAACATTGGCTTTAAGTTTTCGAAAGAGAGCGCAGCGAACTTCTTGTATCGAGTTGCTGGTTGACTTAAGGTCAGAGAGCTTACATACAAACTGTTCTGCCAAGGATAGGGAAGTGGTACTTGGTACTTCATCCTCACCAAAGTTGTGGAGAAGATGCGGGTACTGCTGGAACACTTTCCATGCTGTCCTTTTTCCAATTCCGGTGAACTGGCTCGTAGTATCACATCCAGTGATGGCATGAAATGCCAACAGACCATCGAGCATCTCATTTGGTAGTGTGATTTGATGGACTTTGATGTAGCGTGGTTTCTTAGCTGTTCCTGCTTTCATCCTAACTTCTTGGCTTAGTTGGTTTGCAAATACAAGTAGTAGCAGCAACACATCTGTGTCTCGGCACTGAATGATGAGCCTCTGAAACCCTTTCATTGTTGCATCAGCTGCATGTAGTAGTATGCGTGTATCCGCTTCTTCATGTGTAGCTTGTAGGGGAGATACATCAATCCCAGCTGCTGACGTGACTTTTTCAGGATCCTCAAACCCTCCACTGATAACAATTTCCTCATCATAAAGCTGCATATGATTCTCAAGCTCAGTTGATAGGAAATGGGTAAGTTTGGCTTTGTTTTCATCCATTTCAATGAAGCTATTCCAGTTAGCAGGTAGCTTTACATCTCTACTCACAATTGTGCGAACCTTTCGCTGAGTAGTGCTGCGTTTTGTTCTTGTTCCACTCTTGATGGAGTTTTGTTGGTACCGATCAAACACTATATCCACTCTGGTGACGTTCCCATGTAGATTAGATGCAACTCTCTGTGTGAACACATCTGCATATTCCCCGAAGGTTGATGCATTGTGAGGTTTTCCCATGGCTCTTACTAAGGCCATTCCATCAATGATGGTGCATGTTCTCATAACAGATGGACTGAGCTCTGTTTCCTTTGCACCAGCTTGTAGTATGGTGGCTAAGTCAGCTTTGTTTGTAGGCCTGAGCACTGAATCTGTTGATTTTGGAGAAGCTCATCCATGTTGACCTCTCTGCCACTCTCCATGGATACAATGATGCGGCGAAAAATATCCCTGTCAGGCTTCATACACTTGGATCTGAGTTGTTCAAGCTTGGTATCTGTGCTGTATAGGCTTGAGAATGTTTTCGGTTTTCTCTTGGTTAGACTGGCGTGGAAGTCTGTGTTCGTTGTGCCCAGTTGGTTTTTCACCAACTCAGTGATAGTTTTTTTGCCAGACTCTGCAGCATGTGTAAGGTCATTCAGTATCTCTTCTGAGGCAACATCACCAGTTGTCAGGGACACTAAATCATACATATGCTCTTGTTGGAAGACGTTGTATCTCTGGAACTAATCAACAAGTTGAATGACATCGTGATTATCCCTCTTGATTCTTGATTGAAGGCAGTCAAGGGAGTCTCCTCATCATCGTCGTCATCATGTGTCAGACCAAACAGGGATCTGGTATCCTCTGCCAAGGATGCACGTTCATTGTAGGTGATGGACCAACGGTTTTCTTGCTGGATCATTTCTAGTGATGCCTATCAATCCTCCAGCAACCTTTCCCGTTTTATTGATGTGTTCAAGGCGAAGGTCGAAAGGCACCTCGTTGAAGCTGTGTTTGGTCTCCTTGGCTACAAAATCACCATCTAGGACGCCCTGGTAGACCTCTGGTGCTGTCTGTGCCAGCTGTTCCATGTCTGCTATGAACACAGCACCCCATCTTGTGTAATGGGTGTGATCATATGCAGCAAACCAAGGCATCATGCTCTTGAAGGCTGACATGTACAGGTTCCAATCACCACATCTCAGTGCCCGGGTGAACGCAAGGAGAAAAGACACAAGGTCCATGTACTGTCTCCAGAAGCTAAAGTTGGCTTGTCTTCATTGGCCTTGCCAAACTGTATAAGGAGATCTTGAATCTCCCCAACTTTCAGCACAAGTTCCCCATAGCATGCTGAAGCTGCTTCCATTTCTCCACTTCCTATGTGCCCAGACAGTGCATCTGCCAACTCTAAGCAACTGTTGTCGATTGTGCAGTCATTATCTTCCATCCATTGCAGAAAGCTTGGCCACAATATTCTCCAAAGTGCTTCAAAGGTTAGCTTGTGTGCACGGGCTACACGGTTCCATCCCTTTCCCTTCATGATGTGTTCAGCTGTGTTCTTTCCAAACACACCACTTTCCTCAAGGATGTCTCTCAGTCCAGAATCAGCAAGATGCTGGCCAATGACCTTTGAAAAGTTCATTTGCAAGTGAAAAATGTAGATGGAAAAGATGGAATGATCTGTGCTGCTAGCTAGCTAGCTAGCAGATGGGCTAGCTAGCTTGTAGATGGAAAAAGGTTTAGCATACCTGTTTTTTTGGCAACACTTGGTGGTGGAATCCGGAGGTAACTGTTATTTAGTCGACAATATCAAACTATTTATTATCTCAAATACCACCCATTAGTTTGAACTGTATAACTCTTTTGCTTCACTGACATTGCTGCTGTGTTTTGCTGTATCAACCCACAGCATCCCATGTGGTAGGCTATGATATTGTTTTACCATTGGTTGATTTTTTTTTAATCAATAGTTAAGATCATACTTTCACAGGAGATATATTGAGGGATAATATTACAAAATTGTTAGAAATGACAGAGCAAATTGTCACTAATTTGGCAGCATTGTGAAAAAAGGTCCGATTTTACCACTTACAATGATACAATGATTAAATGACCAAAAAAATCATTTTCAAAGATGTCAACAATACTAGGCCATATGTCAAGGGGTTAAACATGAATACTGAATAGGTTTACAGCTTCTACCCAAAAGCGATTACTTAAGTTGCAATATCAGTGTTGGCCCCCTGACTACTAATCTGACAGGACGGAGACACGCATCTCTGCTCACCTGCAGCTCCTCCCGCTGTGATGCAGCGGTGAACAGAGCAAAACACACACTTCAAGTCAGATCATCGCCCTTGGCTATTTTAATTACCTCTCAAACTACCTAAACTAGTTATAAATATGTTTATTTTTACTTTCGTCCGGGTCAATCATTACTGGATCAGCTGCTGCATGAGACAGACACTGACGCTGTCCGAAGAGAGGGAGGAAAAAGAGAGGTTCCGTGTGTTTTATTATATTATATAGAGTCGTTATTCATTTGTGTTAAAGCTCAATAAATAACAAAGAAGACCTTTGACCGGCACTTTTATAATTTTGTCCGGAAGGTTTCAACTTTAATACACGTTGACTGATGAAAAACTCTGCCCGGTTCCCTCTGCCCCCACCGCGGAGAATAAACAGAAGGGCAACCATGATAACCATGCTTCTTCGCTGCTTTTGTGGAGGAAGTTACAGCGCCACGTACAGGCTCCTGCATATGTACTGCAGCTTCTCCAGCGGTTGGAGCTAAACGGAGCTGTCTCGTGTGGACTTGTTTGAGACGCGTTGCGGCTCGCCTCGAAAGTAGACGAGAATAGCCGATCTCAGCCGGGTGAGGTTTGGCGGATTGCAAACAACTTTAAGGTGCATGCCGCCACCTCCGGAGTCGGCTTGACTCGGTTTGCATAAATAGAATGCACACATGTGTTTACTCGTTAATGTCAGATATGTACTAAGTAAATAAATGTGTTCCTGCTCAAGATTAGATTCAACTTTATTGTTATTGCACATATTACAGATACTGAGACAACGAAATGCAGTTTAGCTTCTAACCAGGAGTGCAACAAGCAGTAAAGTGAAAAGTAATGTACACAATTTACAGAACAAAAGATATAATTAATTGAATGATGAACAAACAGTGAGGGGTATGAATACACTAGATATACACAGCAGCCTGTGAGCAGTATTAGTAGTGTGTATGAATATGCTAAGATATATAAAGTATGAAAACGGGAAGCAGTGCAAGTATAGTATAAAATATATAGATATTAATTTCATGATGATAAACATTGTGGAAGAAACAAATTACCAGACCGTTCACCAGCCCCCCAGCCCCCTTGTTGATGTGAACTCTTTGTTTAAAACAAATTGGCCATCGGAATGTGTGGAGGAATTCCCCCAAGGGGGATGGTCGCATTCCACAGCTCTCCCCCCCATCCAAGACACACATTGAGTCCAGAAAATGAATGTTATTAAGAGCTGTAAATATAATAAGCCATTCTTCTCTTGCATACATATATTGTCTTCAGACATGCATATATTATGTTTAATATTAAATGTAAACATTGAATGAATCTGCATGAGAGCTAAATGTATAAATATGAGAACAAAATGCATAAATGTGTGAGTGACAATATATGAATGTGTGCTGTCCGATAGTCCACCATTTCCACCGGAAATATCAAACATTTAATAAAAGTGAAAAACAATGAACAAGACTTAACCTATTAATAATAATTTATTATATTTATTCCGTTTGGATGTAGGATTTTTGACTTTGTTTAGAGCAGTGATCTTCTCTGCAGCAGAGAGCAAAGCGCTGTCAGACCGGACCTAGCCCTGAAAAGTATTATCATCTCAAATGTATCATTATGTTATTATATATACACATTATGTACAATAATATGTATATCTTCGTCTCTCTCCATTTCCTGCCGTCTCTCTTCGGTTCCCGCCGTCCCTCTTCGTCTCATTTCGTCTCGCTTCGTATCACTCCGTTTACCTGATTACCTCACCCCTTCCCTGGTAAATAGATCCTGTTGAGCAGGATCTACAGTTTCCAGTATTTTCCGTTTCGTAAAATGATCAAATACGGCGAAGATATTAAAATATATGCTTCCATTTCTCATACTTTTGAAATGTATTAACTTTATATCATTGTATCTCCGTGTTTACTGGGTCTTTTTGCATGAAACAAAGACTGGCATATCGTTTCAAGCCAGTACTTTCGACAGAAACACACGGCAATGTTGTCCTGACTGTTGTTTTTATGCGGCACCGGCTTGAACAGGTCATGTGATCTGATCTGAACTCCAAAGGGTTAATATTACATACATATAAGTATTGTTACAACTTGTAATTATTGATGCATAAATGTGTTCTTCCATTCAATGTGGCATCTGCTATAATGGGGTTAATGTATGATATTAATTAATAATACAATTAGGGCCGGGACTCGATTAAAAAAATTAATTTAATTAATTACAGGCTTTGTAATTAATTAATCGCAATTAATCGCATTTTTAATCACATATAAATATTTGACCTGAGAACAGTATGAAGCAATTTTTTTCACATGGATTTTAGTATACCATTGAATAATGACTGAATACATAAGCTTAAGCGACAAAACATTGTTTATTTTTTTCAAGGTGGTCGGGTCAATATCACTATAAAGTAACTTTGGTGTCCCCATCAGAATCACTCAGTTATCATGAAAATTTAGCAGAATAATTAAACTCTGAGGTCTTATTATAAATGGCCAAACATTTACACACATATCAGTACAATGATAAGTCTCTTGAAATGTGTTTCCTTCCTTTTATACCGTATTTTTTAATTGGATGTACATGATTTTGGCATGTCCCACACACTGCTCTGCTAACTACAGTGTGTGTAATAAGTGGTTAAATTATACAAAATTAAAAACTTATATATATGTTTTTATTGTCCACAACGAGTTATTTGATAAAACGAGTCATTTTGATCATGTTTATTCTATTTTCATAATAATATTGAACATTTTGCATGTGTCCTTGACATTTGCTGTCCACCCTGTCATTATGGGGAAACTGCCCCATAAAAAAACATCTGATGTTTTCAGTGACATCACTACCACCATTTTGTCTTTCTTCAGTGGAGGCTGAGACATTGGCTAGGTGCAGAGTAAGTATTTACACTTATATTTTGTGATTTTAATCATATTATGTGTGTAGTTGGATGTTGTCAAGCTTAACATGTCCACTCTGTCATAGTTACATTTCAATTAATATAAAAACATTTCAGAAATTCGAACTATATTTGTTCAACAGTACACAGTCACCTTGCTAACTGAATCATGTTGCTAACTGAAGGTCCACCATGTGCTCATTAAATGCTAATATTAGCCAAAAATGTCCACCCTGTCATTGTCCACCCTGTCAGCAAGCCTTCCATGACAGGGTGGACATGGTTTGTGACAGGTAGGACATGCACATAGTTTATGCCACATGCTGATAAATGTGTGTAATATTATAATAGCTATTACACACATTTTATAACACTACATGCTATACATAGTAGGAGTGGACAATATGGACTTTTTTGGGCAATTTCGGAATCAGCAAGCCTAGTTTGATAAGGCAAGCCTAGTTTACCTGGACCGCCAATTAAAGTGTGTAAGGGAACATTTTGAATTGTCTTTTTCAAGGAATGAGCTCAAAAGGAGCTGAGATAGCAAGGAGATATCGGGAACGTCGTGATGCTGACCCGGACAGAAGAAGAAAGTACCTTGAGAAAGAGAGGGACAAATGGAAAAAAGACAGAGAGACTGGAACGAAGAAGGGTGTCAATGAGCTTAGTGAGAGAGCGAAGAGGGCAAAAAGAAAGAAATGGAGAGAGGCAAAAAGTCAAGACAGAGCCAGAGACAGGGCCAGTGCTTTGCTACAGTCAGAGACACCACCAGACTCCCCTGCAGCTCCTGAAAATCAGCCTGAGCCAGGGCTTTCCAGGTTAGATCATTGGAAGTTTAGCTGATGACTTATTAGAAAGTTTAGATTTATTTGAAGGACAATTATCAACTGTTTATGTCCCCATAAAACGACATATTGATGACTAACTCGTTAAAATCTTACTAAAAATCCTTATATAATAAAATACAAACATTTTGTGTTTCAGGCAACAGCGTCTCGGGGCAAGTGCTAGAAGAAGGTCGAAGAGGAAACTGAAAGATCAGATTGAAATATTGGAGGCACAGCTCGCAAAAGAGAAAACTAAAACTGAGAAATATAAGAAGAGGCTCCATAGGGCCAAGAAAGGAAGTTTGTCTAAATCACCACGATCAAAAGTCAATGCTTTGTTGGGACGTACAAAAGTGAATTCACCCATCAAAAGAGCTCTTATTTTCCATACATCCCTGATTGAAGATATTAAAAGAAAATATGAAAATGCAAAAACAAACAGAGAGAAGCAGTTGATAGCAAAAGTGATCAGTGGAAACATTCAGAAGAAGTACAAGCTCCAAAAGCATGCACAGACTGCTTTTGGCTACTCTAACAAGAGAGCAAAGTATCCTGTGGATCTTACCTACCATGGGAGGAGGTGCGTCAGTCGAAATGAGTTGAGGAAGAACGTTACATCGTTTTTTCTTCGAGATGATGTTAGTCGAATGACGACTGGCCGCAAACAAACAGTCACACTGCTGAAGAAAAAGATGCAGAGGAGGTTGCTTACAAGGAAGAACTTGCATAGAAAGTTTCTCTCTGAGCACATTGGCCAGGTGTCATACACCTCCTTTTGCCGTCTCAGACCCTTTTGGGTGGTAACCCCCTCTTCCTCTGACCGTGACACATGTCTCTGCAAAAAACATGAGAACTTGCAATTCATGGCCAATGCCTTGCAGAGCCAAGGGTTGCTGTCCTCAAGAAACATTGAGGAAATGTCTGAAGCAACCATGTGCGACCCGAAAGCCAAGGTCTGTGCTTACGGTGAGTGCAGTGAATGCCTCCTAACTTGTCACCCGATGCTGACAATTCCTGGGGAAGAGAACATTCGTTTTTCTCAGTGGATGACAGAGAAGATCACGAAGGATGAGAAGGTGTCAACAATCACAGTGAAAAGGGAGATAACAACAACGCAGCACGACCTTAACACAGATTTCCAGGAGAGGCTTCTCCATTTTAAGCGCCATGTCTTCAACATTAAATGGCAGTTTAATGCCTACAGGGAGCTCAGGAGGAGCCTGAAGCACAACGAGTCCCTTTTGCATATAGATTTTAGCGAAAATTACTCATGCAAGTACAGCCGAGAAATACAATCTGTGCATTTTGGAGGCTCACACCAGCAGGCCAGTCTGCACACTGGAGTGCTCTACACCGCTGGTGGACAAGCGCCGCACACCTTCTGCTCCATATCACCCTCCAGAAGACACGACCCTGTGGCCATCTGGGCCCACCTTGATCCAATTCTGAAGGTAGTGAGAGAACGACACCCTCAAGTCAGCATACTTCATTTTTTCAGCGACGGGCCTGCAACGCAGTATCGACAAAAGGGAAATTTCTTCTACCTCTCAACGGAACCCTACAAGTATGGCTTCAAAGAAATAACGTGGAATTTCTTTGAGGCTAGTCATGGGAAGGGGGCACCAGACGGTGTTGGTGGGGTCCTCAAGAGGTCAGCAGGCCGAATTGTGGCCCATGGAGGAGACATCCCTGATGCCCAGAGCTTGTATGACAAGCTGAAAAGCCTGGACACATCTGTTGAGTTGTTCTTCGTCCCAGAGAGGGATATTGAATCAAAGACTCAGGTAAAAGCTATAGTCCGTTATCCAATTCACCCCATAGTCCTTCTGCCTCGGTTTCAGATCCCTGTCCCCCCTCTCCCGTCCAGATTACAGACTAGCTTTGTCAAATCTGATCTTTTCATGTGTTGTGGTTAAATAAAGTGTATTAATGTTTGATTCCCTCCCCCCCTATCACTATAGGTACCTGCAATAGCTGCGGTAAAAGGCACTCTAAGAATCCACCAAGCTATCAGTCTGACACCCGGCCAGATGAAATACCGAGACATTTCATGCCTGTGTAAAAGGGAGGAAGGTGTTTTGGACTGCCCCTGCTTTAACCTTCAAGAGGTCACTCTAGCTGATGTTCCTGTTTCATCTGATGAGTCCCCAGCAAGTGGAAAGGCACCAGATAACCCTAGGAGACCAGCAATGATTGAGGTGAAGCACATTGGAGAGTGGTGCGTCGTTAATTACGACAATGAAGCATACCCAGGTTTCATCATGGATGCAGAAGGGCACAGTGTGAAAGTTAAGTGTATGCACCGCAATGGCATAAACAAGTTCCATTGGCCAAGTCCCCGGGAGGACATATGTTGGTACTATGACTGGCATATACTTTGCCTAATACCAGAACCACAGGCTCTGAACAAGCGCTCAGTACAGATTGAAGCGTCTGCTTGGAAGTATGTGGAAGAGCAACTACAGAAATGAGCCATGTCTCTGCAGAAAGGGAGAGACTGTTTTGGAGACGCGTCTAAGTGATCTCTCTGTAACATGCTTCTTTTTTTTTAAATCAACTGTTCTCCACTTTAAAAAATTGTTCTTCTTGTTCTACAGTTGAATGTTTGACTTTCACTGTGCAGAATGATGTACAGAATTTAACACAAGAAGGCCACATTAATGTTCTTTATTCAGTGGCCGCATGCAGGTAGAGTGGATCAAAACCAGTCTGTTCAACTGGTCATTTCCCCCTACATGGGAAAAGGACCTCTGACATTTTCTTTTACATCATTTCCTTTAGATTTATTGCATTTATGAGACCATTCAATGACATTTCACAATGTGTCCACCCTGTCATGCCCAAGGTCCACCCTGTCATGTCATTGTCCACCCTGTCATTTTCATGTTTTATGAAAATAAACAAAATATTTTCACAAGTTACCAAAACCTTTTGTGTGATTCCTTTCTAACAAATGAGGGCCAAATAGTATTGTTTGAAAGTTTGACCAGATATCTTTGTTGTTAGATTTTATTTAGAAAAGAAAGTGCAACTCTTGCAGATTTTATAGAGAAACAAATAGTTTGCCATAATTGCATTATTATCCAAATACTTTTTCCATTAACTAAAATATAATGTTGAGAAAGGGACTAAATTGCTTTCTGAAATGTACATTTTATAATCACTATGTAATTACAATGTATTTACTCTACTTTGAATGTGTCCATGACAGGGTGGATTCATTCACAGTTTGCATGTACATTGTCTGCTTGCTGTTAATTTATAAAAAGTGTGGGAGCTTGACCAACATCCATTTCTAACAGCATAACATATACTTAATACAATGAATATGAAGTTCAATGGAAAATCTCAGCTTTTTTTTTTGGAAATGGGGAAGTCTCAAATGCACCGTATGGTGATATTGACCCGGTCCTTAACCAAGACCAACAGAAAAGTGCAATTTTTGCCATAAAGTGTAGCAATAACATATTTAGGAATATAGTACATTTCAGAGATTCAGGTAGCCTATAGGTAGGTAGACCTTCTGTAAACTACAACACTTTGTTTTTTAAGTATAACACAATACTTTCAAGTACATTCAGAACATTGGAAACCCTGACTATTAGAAAACATCACTCTGTTGCTTCAGAGGCCATAACAGACTTGGTTGATTTACCAACAGTTGATTTAAAAAATCTAATAAGTTTCAGTCCAACTCTCTCAATAACCTTGGCCAAAACAATAAACAGTTCAACATAAAGTGCAAGTTGCACCAACAACATAATAAATAGTTCAACATAAAGTGTACTGTAACATTTAAAATAAAATAAAAAAAGTGCCAGTGATTGACCTCAATCCCTCCTATTCTTCCAATATCCTGATGAAAAATAAAATCTCTCTGTTACATAGGCCACTGTTTGATCAACGCGAATTGGGTGTGGGTCCTTGTACTCCGAGTCGGGCTAACGTCCACGCTAGCTTCCACGCTAGCTGCTATAGGTTTTGCATTGAGGTGATACTTGAGGCTTGATGTGCTGCGGTGATATGCAAATTCCTTTTTGCATAATTTGCAAACAACCGTGCTCTTATCGATGCTTCCATCCGTCCGTTTTTTAAAACAAAATGTCCCATCCACGGGGCCAACCAAAGCGGTCTCATCAGCTTGTTCGTTCATGTTTGACTATTGTTCACTGTGGTTTGTTGTTGTTTGAAGTCATTAACGTTAGTTGGTGCTCCAGTATAATCGGTACCCCTGAAACTCATCCAGTGAGAAACGTTCCGAAAATAAGTGCGATTAAAATGCGTTAATTTTTTTAACGCGTTAATTTTTGTGTAATTAATTAATCTTAATTAACGTGTTAAAGACCCGGCCCTAAATACAATACATTAGAATATATGATATGATAATTACATTTTAGTTTTATTCATTTCTTATTTTATAGTTTCTCATTATTATTATTTTTATTTTTATCGCTCATCTTATTTTAGATTTTATTAATCTGTGCTATCCTGTTTTTCACTCTCACTACTTTGTAAAAACACCCCAACAATATTACAAAAAATATACTGCATAAAGCAAACTATATACTTTATTTGATCTAAAATATTGATATTTTTTCATTATAGTAGTCTGTGAAAACCATAACAAATAAGTCATTAAATGCTACAGTATTCAGCAAACACAACTACAGAGCTGCAAACATTGCAAGCAGACTAAGTTCTACAATACCCAGTTGTCTTTGTGTATTTGTGAATGAAGCGCCATCTCATGGTTAAATCCTGTAATTGAACAAATGGAGAACTTTGGCAACGCCCTCTAGCGATTTGGCAACACCCCCAGCCACTGGCATCCGCTGGGTTTTTGACTTGGACACACACATGTGAGTCCTATCTGGAGTGCTACATCTGTAGGTGAAGAGGCACAATGTATCTACGTCAATTCACTCTTATTAGATTATTTTATCACTATAAGCTTTATCAAAAAGGAAGGTCTTAAGCGTACTCTTAAAAACGGATAGGCTGTCTGCCGCCCGAACACAAACTGGAAGCTAATTCCACAAATGTGGAGCTTGATAAGAAAAGGCTCTGGCTCCCATTGTACTTTTAGAGACTCTAGGAACAACCAACAACCCTGCATTCTTGGAACGCAATGCCCCAGTAGGACAGTAGGGTATAATGAGTTCTTTAAGGTAAGATGGCGCCTGCCCATTAAGGGCTTTGTAGGCAAGAAGAATAATTTTAAATTATATCCTGTTTTCTATAGGGAGCCAGTGTAAGGCAGCCAGAACAGGAGTAATGTGGTCCCTTTTCTTAACTCTGGTTAATACACGAGCTGCAGCATTTTGAATCAGCTGAAGCGACTTGACTGACTTCTTGGTACACCCTGATAATAAAGAGTTACAATAATCCAGCCTACAAGTAACAAATGCATGGACTAGTTTCTCGGCATCGTTTTGAGGCAAGATATGCCTAATTTTGGCAATGTTGCGTAGATGGAAGTAGGCGGTCCTTGAGATTGATTTTATGTGGGCGTTAAAGGATAAATCCTGATCAAATATATAACACCAAGATTTCTTACAGTCTCACTGGAGGCCAAATTAATGCCATCCATAACTAGTATATCTTTAGATAGTTTGTTTCGTAGATTTTGGTCGTGTTTAACATCAAAAAGTTTAAGGTCATCCACGTTTTTAAGTCCTTGAGGCAGTCTTGAATTTTATTTAGGTGATTGGTTTCATCAGGCTTGATGGATACATATAGTTGAGTATCATCTGCATAACAGTGAAAATTTACAGAATGATTCCTAATAATATTGCCTAGCGGAAGCATATATAGTGTGAACAAAATAGGTCCAAGCACTGAGCCCTGTGGCACTCCATGGCTAACTTTGATTTGCATGGAAGATTCATCGTTGATACGTACAAACTGAGAGCGTTCAGATAGATAGGACGTAAACCAGCCTAAAGCAGTTCCCTGTATGCCAACTAAGTGCTCTAGTCTTTGCAATAGGATATCATGGTCGATAGTATCAAATGCAGCACTGAGATCGAGCAAAACAAGAATAGAGACAAGTCCCTTGTCAGAGGCTATTAGAATGTCATTTGTGACTTTAACCAGAGCTGTCTCTGTGCTATGATGTGTTCTAAAGCCAGACTGAAAATCTTCAAATAAATCATTGTTTTTTAAGTAATCACACAACTGTTTTGCGACCGCTTTCTCAATAATCTTTGAGAGGAATGGGAGATTAGAAATAGGTCCATAATTGGCTAAAACCTCTGGATCGAGGTTGTGCTTTTTAAGAAGAGGTTTTATTACTGCAACTTTAAATGATTGTGGAACATAGCCTGATAATAAAGACATATTCATAATATTTAATAAAGAAGTGCTAATTAATGGAAAAACTTCTTTTAACAGCTTAGTTGGAATCGGGTCTAAGATACACGTTGATGGTTTAGAAGAAAGAATCATTGAATTTAATTGTTCAAGGTTTATGGCTGAAAAGCATTCTAGTTTACCATCTAGTGTAATATTAGAAGTTAGGTTTCCGGGAGCTGTTGATAACACTATACTGGTCAAAGACAAGAGTTAATTAATTTTGTTTCTAAGAGTAACAATTTTATCGTTAAAAAAGCACATAAAATCATTGCTACTGAGTGCTATGGGAATAGAAGGCTCAATCGAGCTGTGGCTCTCTGTCAGCCTGGCTACAGTGCTGAAAAGAAATCTTGCATTATTCTTATTCTCATCTATTAATGAAGAGTAGTAGGCTGCTCTCGCTTTACGCAGTGCTTTCTTATACATGTATTCATTGAGAGTAATATGCCAAATTAAACGAGATTCTTCAAGTTTAGTGGAACGCCATATCCTTTCAAGTTGTCTCGACTTTTGCTTTATTTTGCGGGTTTCGGCATTATGCCATGGAGCTAATCTATGTTGTTTTAATTTCTTCTTTTTCAAAGGAGCAACAGAGTCTAATTTTATTCGCAGCGCATCTGTAGCACTATCAACAACATGATCAATTTGGGGTGGTGTACATTTTGTATACGTTTCCTCCCCTACATGCAGACATGCTATCGAGTTAAGTATTGGTGGAATCTCTTCCTTAAATTTGGCTATAGCACTAACAGATAGGTTTCTGCTGCAGGAGCTTTTAACTAATGCTTTGTAGTCTAGTAACAGTACTTCAAAAGTTACCAACAAATGGTCGGATAAAGCAGGATTATGCGGTTCGACTAATAGTTGCTCAATTTCAATACCATAAGTCAGAACAAGGTCGAGAGTGTGAGCAGTGGGTTGGTTTATTTACACTCTGACGAAAACCAACAGAATATAATATAGAGTTAAATGCAACAGTAAGGCTATTTTTATCATCGTCAACATGAATATTAAAGTCACCTACGATAATTACTTTATCTGTTTTAAGTACCAAAGTTGATAAAAACTCAGAGAATTGTGATTAAGGACCTGGTGCACGGTACACTGTAACAAATAAGATTGGCTGCACAGTTTTCCAGGTCGGATGCACAAGACTAAAAACGAGACTTTCAAAGGAGGTATAATTTAATTTTGGTTTAGTATTGATAAGTACATTTGAGTCAAAGATGGCTGCAACTCCACCTCCTCGGCCTGTGCCTATGAGTATTGATATGGCTGGGTGGAGTGGCCTCATTTTTTTTTTTTCGCAAGTATTTTTATTGGGCCATCAATCTTGAACATACAAACTGTTGACAGAAGATCACCCAATTTTTTTTATTTTTTACAACAAACATGGCATAATAACCATCCCCCCACCCCCCTACAAAACAAAACCGAAAAGCATCACAATATGATATAAAAGAGGAGCAGAAATAAGTAAATAAAAAATACAAGAGGATATCATAAAAGCACAGAAATACAAAGAAACACTGTGTTGCACAATGCACATTGGGCTGCATGACCATTCACACGCCAAAGGAGACAATCCCTTATCATTGCATTATAACCGTCCAGTCTCAAAATAGTAGCTACGGCGTACATTAATGAGTAATAGGATTATCTAATCCCCTCATCATCCCCTTATACTATACTTAATATTCTCTAAGTATAAGAAAGACATTAAGTCTTTCAACCACGACTGAGAAGATGAAGGTTTCTGGTCCTTCCACTGCAGTAAAATACGTCTGCGGGCTACAAGTGAAGCAAAAGCAATAACACTGCTCTCCTTGTTAGTGAAACTAGAGAATTCCTCAGGGACACCAAAAATTGAAATTGAAGGGCTAGGAACCACTGGCTTATTGAAGGCCTTTGAGAGTGTATCATAAAAAGAGGACCAGAATGAACCCAGCTTTGGACAGGAGAAAAACATGTGTGTGTGGTTGGCCGGAGAGAGAGAGGATCTATCACACATCTCACTTGTGCAAAACAGTTTGCTAAGTCTAAGTTTGGTCAGGTGTGATCTGTTTAGGACCTTAAACTGTATCAGTGTCAGTCTGGCGCAAGATGAAGTAGAGTTGACTCTGTCTAGGGCTCCCTGCCACCATTCATCTGAAAAGGTAACCCCAAGCTCCTTCTCCCAGGTGTTCCTAGTCGCTAAAGGAGATGATAATGCTGATAAGATTAACTTCCCCACGGCTGAAATGACTCCACGGACTACAGGGGACAATAGAATTGTATCAACGAGAGAATTAGGTGGTTGATGAGGAAAATTTGGGAAGTTACAACGAGCAAAGTCTCGGATTTGAAAATATCTAAATAACTGAGAGTTTGGAAGGTCAAATTTAGTCTTGAGAATATCAAAGGAGACAAAAATGTTATCAACAAAAAGTTGTTTGAAATAAACCAACCCTTTCTCCTTCCACAAAGAGAAAACTGGGTCAAGAGATGAAGGAAGAAAAATATGATTATTACAAATGGGCATTAGAAGAGGTGATGAGGGAGTGAGCAGACGTGTGCGTGGAGGGCTCCTGACAAACTTTTCTATACCTTTCAAATACTACTCAAAGCCGATCTGGTGACCAACTCAAACCACGCTCATATTTAAGGGAACTATGAAGTAATGCCTAAGGGGAAACAGAAACAGCCATCGACATCAACCACACAAACAACCAGAGCTGCGACCACAGCGGCTAAGATAGCAGCTAACATGGCTGCCGCTTGCCCAGTTACCAAGGGGGACCTGGAGGCTCTTCTCAGCAAACAAAGTGATAGTTTCAAATCCGACATGGCTAGACTGTTAAAAGAATCAATGGACTCCCTGGAGAGGTCGGTAAACTCACTAGCATCGTTCAACAGCCGCCTCGACAAAACCGAAGTAGTGGTGGGTGAAAACTTTGCGAAACTCACCGTGATGGAAGCCGCTGTTCAGTCCCTACAGTCCCAAACCATCACATTCCAGGAGCGGGTGGACGACCTCGAAAACCGGTCCAGGCGGTCCAACTTGAGGATAATAAACATACCCGAGGGGCGCGAGAGGGGTCAGGACCCGATAAAGTTTGTGTCTGACTTGATAATGGGGGTGACGGGTCCCGGTGTTCTCAGCAGTCCTCCGGAGATAGAATGAGCCCACCGCTCCCTGGGTCTAAGACCGGGAGACTCCAACAACACGGGGAGACCTCGGGCCTTCATTGTAAAATTCCTCCGTTTCCAGGAAAAAGAAGCAGTCTTAAGATGGGCCAGACAAAACAAGCTGGATTACGGCGGCACCGAGCTGAGAGTTTATCCTGATATCAGCTCCGTCCTAGCCAAAAAGCGAGCTGCGTTCATCCACATCAAGAATTCTCTTTACCAGAAAGGAATACAATTCCGCCTGTTGCACCCAACTCGTCTTCAAGTTTCCTTCAGAAATGACGACTACTACTTTGACTGTCCGCAAAAAGCCCCGGACTTCTACAACCAACGCATTCTCCCGCCCGAGTAGTGGGAGGCTGTGGAGCACGGACTTTCTCTGGACTGAATGCACGGCAAATAAACACTCACAAACAGCATCTCAGGAAACGGTGAAGTTGAAATGTTTAACCTGAGTCTGTTTGTATTAAGATATCCTGATATGGATCCACCGTGAGGTATGGATGGATGTCGTTATCCAGCATGTGCACTAGCTTTTCTCTGTTGTTGTGTGATGTTTACTATGGCCACTTCCGGTGTAGCGGTCTTAAAGGGGCACGGTCCGGGGGAAACAAGCCTTGCTAGGAACCATCTCAGGTTTGTGCGGTTAACTTTGTATTGGCTACAAACGAAACTAGACTGTTTACTCTGCATGTCAGACCAATTGTAGAGATAGGAGCCCTGTCTGCTCAGGAACATTAGTTAGATTATAGGTTAATGTCACACAGAAGTGACATATTTTTTTTGAGTCCTGCTGCTAGTTCTCGTTTTAGGAACAAGTTTAGGAAAGGGAATGTGTGTTTGGCTCTCCTTTGTGAGAGGATTTTTTTTTTTGGGGAGAATTTGGGTATTAGGTACTACTATATGTTTATTTTTGTTTTTTGTATTTTTGTTGTTCGTTTCTCCTGCTTTCCATTAAATAGGCTGCATACTACCTCTTCATATACTTCAAGCTCATATTTTGATGATGGTTAATTTAACAGGAAATGGTGAAGCATGTCTAAGACTTGTCTCCTGGAATGTTAAGGGCATGAATGCCCCAGTTAAAAGAGGCAGAATATTTTCCCACTTAAAACACCTTAAAACTGAAATTGCCTTTCTACAAGAAACTCATCTGACCACCAAGCGACCACCATAAGTTAAAGGCATCATGGGTTGGCCGAACCTTTCATTCCAATTTCAGCAGTAGAGCAAGAGGCGCAGCTATTGTGATGCATAAAAAAAATACAGTTCAGCCCGACTGAGGTTAAAGCGGATCCTCAAGGTCACTTTGTGATAGTTTCTGGTTCCCTCAATAATGTCAATGTTGTTCTCACCAATATGTGCCCAACTGGGATGATGAAGCATTCATGGGAAAGGTGATATCATTATTCCCAGACCTAAACTCCCACCATTTGATTCTGGGCGGTGATCTCAACTGTACAGTGGACCCGCTTTTAGACAAATCTAGCCCAAAACGGGACTCCTCCTCTAAAATTGCTAAAGCCATCTCACTATTTATGAGTCAAACAGGATGTGTGGACCCATGGCATTCTCTCCACCCCAAAGCGAAACAGTTTTTCTTTCTACTCCTTGGTTCACAAAACATTCTCGAGAATTTACTATTTTTTTATCGATAACTATGTTCTTCCCCGCTGTAAAAAACATAGAATATTCACCCGTAGTGATATCCGACCACGCCCCATTGTTACTTGACCTCTCATTCACACTGTTACAAAAGACACGTCCCCCCTGGAGACTAAATTGTACACTATTAAACGATGATCGATTCTGTGAAACAATCTCTAAAGCTATTGATGATTTCCTTATAACCAATATGTCTGATGGGATATCACCATCTCTTTTGTGGGAGACGTTAAAAGCTTTGATCCGAGGAGAGACTATCTCTTACTCTGCAAGGCAAAACAAAATGAAAAAGCAAAAACAGTTAGAACTTTTGGGCAGTATAGCAAAACTAGATAGCCAACTCTCAACATGTCCATTCCCTGAACTAGATAAAGAAAGGCAAAATCTTCAGCTGAACTACAATTTACTTTCAACGCAAGAGACTGAGAAATTGCTTTTAAGATCGCGTGGATTTCAGTATGAACATGGGGAGAAGGCAGGTCATCTCCTAGCGCACCAAATTTAGAGCCAGTCGGTTTCCCAAGAAATTAAACAAATACGGACCCCTACTCGTGAACTCACAACAATCCCATCTGTTATCAACGACTCCTTTAAAACTTTTTGCTCTGGACTATATGCCTCACAAGCTCCGGTTGATAATGCGGACAGAACTAAATTCTTGGATGATCTGGAATTTCCGTCCATAACACCTGCTCAGGAGGGTGAGTTGGATCAACCTCTAAAGCCTAGTGAAATAGCTGACTCGATCAGGCTGATCCAGAGTGGCAAGGCCCCGGGCCCAGACAGTTATCGAATTGAGTTTTATAAACAATTTATTGATAAATTGACCCCCCTTTTTTTGAGAATGTTCGAGGACTCTCTGGACCACGGAACGTTGCCACAAACTCTGACTGAGGCGGTAGTAATTGTATTATTAAAACCAGGCAAAGATCATTCTGAATGTAGCTCCTATCGCCCCATCTCCCTTCTGAATGCGGACTATAAGATCCTGGCTAAAATACTAGCCAGACACCTTGAATCAGTCACGCCAAACATCAGATCATTAGACCAAACTGGGTTTATGAAAGGCCGACACTCCTTCTCCAACATCCGTCGCCTTCTCAACATCCTCCTCTCTCCTGCATCCAAGGAGACACAAGAGGTGGTGGTCTCATTGGATGCAGAGAAAGCGTTCGACAGGGTGGAGTGGGGCTTTCTATTTGAGGTCCTTAAGAGGTTCAGCCTTGGATCCAAATTTGTGTCGTGGATAGCATTGTTATACTCTTCACCCAAGGCTTCAGTGAGTACTAACGGGATAAGTTCTCATTATTTTACACTAGGTAGAGGTACTCGCCAGGGTTGCCCTCTAAACCCGTTACTATTCGCCATGGCCAGCTTTACACAAGGAATTACCAGATATGGCTCTGAACACATACTCTCGTTATACGCTGACAATTTACTATTGTTCATTTCTAACCCTATATCTACCATTCCTCAGATAATAGATCTGTTAACCCGATTCGGAAACTTCTCAGGGTACAGGCTAAACTTTTCCAAGAGTGAGTGTTTCCCTATAAATGACCTGGCCCTTCAGATCCCCGATAGACTCATCACTTTCAAGATGTCTAGGAGTAATTTTAAGTATTTAGGCGTGAATATAAGTGGAAAACTCTCAGACCTTTACAAAGATAACGTCCCACCACTAATTGACAAGCTCAAATCTGATTTGGAAAGGTGGAATCATTTACATTTAACTATCGCTGGGAGGGTAAACTGTATCAAAATGAACGTTCTCCCTCGCTTTCTGTACCTCTTTCAATGTCGGCCAGTCTTCCTACCAAAATCCCCTTTTCGTAAAATAGACACACTAAATTCCTCTTTTTTATGGCAAGGGAAGACTCCTAGAATTAGGAAAGAGCTTTTACAAAGGCATAGATCTACAGGAGGATTAGCGCTTCCAAATATAAGACGCTACAATTTGGCAGCCAATATCCACAAAGTAATTATATGGACTAACAAACCAACATTGAGTTGGTGTGAGCTTGAAGCCAAATCCTGTCCTAATACCTCACTCTTGGCTTTGCTCACATCTACATTACCCAGCCGGCCGAGTCAATTTTCAAATAACCCGATTGCTGTTTCCACCCTAAGAATTTGGTCCCAATTCAGAAAGGCTCATGGACTCTGTGGATCCTTTATACATAGTCCCATTCGCAACAACCATCTCTTTCTCCCCTCTTACACTGATGGGGCCTTCTCTATGTGGCAGAGATGAGGTCTTATCAGAGTAAGGGACCTTTACTTTAACAATGTTTTCGGTAGCTTTAGCCAACTCTCTGACAAATTTTGCCTTCCAGGCACTCATCTATTTCGCTACTTCCAGGTCCGAAACTGGGTTAAACTAAACAACCCTTCCTTCCCAAATATCCCTCCGGATTCAATCATTTACTCAATTCTGGACACTCTAACAATCGAAAAAGGTTTGATTTCAAGAATTTACAATTCCGTCTCCCATCTCACAGAAACATCGCTTGGTAAAATTACATTAAAATCAAACTAGTCCAAGCTATAGATGATGAGGTCTGGGATGGCGTTAGCGAGAGTGAACAATAGTACGTCCTGTGCCAGGCTTAATCTTATACAACTAAAAGTTGTCCACCGTATCTATTACACCAACTCCAAACTCTCCAAAATATACCCAAATGTTACGGATACATGTAACAGATGCCACATGTCACCAGAAAACATGACTCATATGTTTTGGTCTTTTCCTCGCCTACAAGGATACTGGACAAGCATTTTCAAACACCTTACTGAGGCCTTGGACATGGTATTGACACCATGTGCAGAAACTGCAATTTTTGGAGTACCCCCTGGCCACCGAATGATGAGGAGGAAAACTAAGGACAGTATATCCTTTGCATCTCTATTAGCACGTAGAAGAATACTACTTGAATGGAAATCCTCGATAGCACCTAATGCATCTCTATGGCTTAAAGATCTTATGCTGTATCCGAACTTGGAGAAGATTAAATATAATAATTTGAATCTGTCTGGGGCTATATGATAGCCTACATAGCTGAACTTAAGACACTAAATTAAGAAGAAAGGAGGGGAACTACGAATATATGTGTATGTTTTTTTTTTTTTTTTTAAATGTATTTGTTCTGTCTTTGTAGGTATGTGCATGTGTGTACATGTGTGTGGGTATGTGCACACACGTATGTGTATGTGTATATGTGGGTACACATATGTGAATATGGGTACAAGTATTACTGTTACTATTATTTTTTCCCTTATCTATACATTTTCTTTTAATATTATCTTCTACATTACTTTACTTTTACCGATACATGTATCTATTTTATTTAGTTAGTTAATTTACTAGCTAGGACCGGGAGGGGGGGAAAGAGGAAAAATAAATAAAAATATTGACTGTATAAATGTAAACTCATTGTGCCTGACTCAATAAAAAAAATATTAAAAAAAACAAATGGGCATTAGCAGGGAAAGGGAAACTATTTTAAAATGGCGTCTAAATTGCCTCCAAATCTTTACAGTAGATTGTACAATTGACCGTTCGCAAAGCCACGCCCCTAAATGCCCGTTGTCCAATCATATTCGATCACGTGCGCGGCTCCCTGTGGAAGTCCGACAAGCTTAGCGTTCAAATTCATTGCGAAAATGGTGAAGCGTTGTGCTTATGGTCTTTGCAAATCGGATAACAGATATCCCATAAGCTTAGAGGGGGAGCTGATATTTTACCCGTTTCCTAAACCCAAAACCTGAGAGGAGAGATGCCGCCAGTGGATAAAGAAATGCGGCAGGCCCCATGCCCAGCTGAATATGGCGAATATCAACAAACACAAATACGTTTGCTCGAAGGTAAATACGTGCTAACGTAGCTAGCTAGCTAGCAAATATTACATTCACAAATTAACTAACTAATTTAATTAACTAATTTCACTAACTAACGTTAGCTAAAGTCACACGACTACAGCTGTAAGCTGTGTGCTTCTAGGTCGTTTTGACCATGTATATCACTTGATGCATAATAATGTCTGAACAGCTGAGCTCCGTTATTAGTCTACCTGTGGTCAAAGTACAAACAAGAAAGCCAACAGGCAATCATTCATTTATATTTTGCTTTAATCTTTGTAGCATTTTGTTAATGGAAAGCCTACTGCCGACTTCCCTAATCCTGCTGCACAAGTGGGCACCCCGACCCCCACAAAGGAACAACAAGGTGGATGCAGAAAGCCACCAAGGAAACGGTAGTTAACTTTAGACAAACTACAACATTTAATGCCTCTTGTGATTGTATTGTTTTATTCCAAAAAAACTCAAATTATGGTTGTACAGACTCATGAAAACGTTGCAAGAGGCATCCACGTCCAGCACCATTGAAACCCCGGAAGAGACTCTGTGTGTGATTTTCAATGGTGAGTAATGAACCGTAACTTTTTTTCCACATTTCAAGTTCAAGTTTCAAGTTGTTATATACATATATACAATACAGAGTGAATGAGATTCAAGAGGTTTATTTGTCACATACATACCAACTAAATTCCAAACAAAATGACAAAGTAAGTCATTGTAACAAAACAAGTAGCCGAGAACTGTACTGTATAGTTAAGGTGCAAATGGGTATGAATGTAGTGCAAATCTCTTTAATAATAGATACATATAAAGTGTCTAAAGTGAGTGATAAGGTGAGTGTTTGTTTAAAGTGAGTGTGTACATGTGGATGTGTGTGCAGTGAGTGTAGATGATGGGTTATTACATAGTGTCATTTACATTTTATGCTGGATTGTAAAAATCAAAGTAAAAAGCATCAAGCTTGCTCTTCATCTGCTCCTATTTTGCTACATTAAAGTATATTCTTTGTAGGTGGTAGTCTTCTGCACAGTGAACATAGAAATCACATCATGACATACCAGTGAGCCCGAGCTGCCCTGTTATCTGGTAGTGATAATCGTGACACTCTTTTAGCTTGTAGCTGCCATCTGCCTGCTTTAAGAGGTAAGCACACTCAGTGAAGCTTTCCTTGGATGGACACTTAATTTCTAAAAGCCCATAGCTTGGACTTTCACTCTCTCCTATTTCTAAGACCTTACAGTCAGGTGATGTACCTGCGGATTCACAACAAAACCACATGGATACACTTGGTTTCCTGTTAGCTTTGTGTATTGTGTTGCTGCTATGGGCTCTAGTTCTGTACCCCTTTTCATGGCCTTGGTTTGTACTGATCCTTTATACTTGAGGCTTACAGCAAGTGTGTCATGGTCTGCTCTCCTGGAGCAGATTCTTTTAAAGGTGCTTGATGTTAAGCGATCAGATCTTGCATTTAACCACAGGTTGTTTGTGTTTTGTTGTCTGGTGTCACATTCTAGGGCTATAGATTCGGGTAGGGAAATGGTCACTCTGTTGTAACTACACGTGCCATTCTCATCCAGGACTGTGCATAAACTTGTCGGTTGGGATGGTAGAGGAAAGCTGGGGAAGTCATCTGGTTGACAGACAGGCGGCGCTTCAGCATCAGCAGAAGGGGCTCCCTTGTTTAATAGGGGAAGCTGTAAAAAAGAAAATATGGGATCCAAATGCTATCATTAACATGTAAATATGTGTCTTTCCAGAGACTGTGGAGCCACCGCTCCTTTCTGAACAAGATCAACTGGAAGGGGGACCAGAAGAGGAGCAGTCCACAGAAAAAGAGAAGAAATTAGAATTAGAAAATAGTAACCTGAAAGAGATGTTGGCTTTAAATGAAACAGAGGTAGAAAGGCTGAAAGCAGACATTGGCACACTTAGAAAAGGAACTCTCGCACCCGAACTCCTCCAAAACAGTGCCATCCCCCAAATGTTTGCATATAGTACTGGGTTCACATATGAACGATTCAACCACCTGTGCACAATATTTGGCATTCCAAATGATCCATGTGCCACTCAAATAAATGTCCCCTTAAAATACCAGCGGAATGATTGGCAAGTTGTTGAGATGCCCCTGCGTAGCCAGCTGTTATTTGTTTTAATGAAACTACGCAACAATGAAGACTTGAAAAACCTTGCCTTTAGATTCAGCATAACAGTGCAAAGTGCAAGTAATCTTTTCAACTCCTGGATTCATTATATGTTCGACGTATTGGGTGCAATACCAATTTGGCCTCACAGAGATGTCATTATGGAAAATATGCCAGACACCTACAAAACGGATTATCCATCAACATTTGCAATATTGGATTGCACTGAACTAAAAATGGAACGGCCTACCTCACTGGTGTTGCAAAGTCAGAGCTATTCGAGTTACAAAAGCACAAACACTCTGAAATCGTTAGTTGCCTGTGACCCCCGTGGTGCTGTGATCTTCTCTTCTGCACTTTTCACAGGCTCTATTTCTGACAAGGAGATAGTCAGAGAGAGTGGTCTCATCCCACTACTGGAGAAACAGATAGAAATTGGCTATCTGCAAAGAGGTGATGGCCTAATGGCCGATAAGGGCTTTTTGATAGAGGACGATATCAAGTCTGTCGGACTGCAGTTAAACCTGCCACCCTTTGCGAGGTCTAAGAGGCAAATGCCATCTGGAGATGTGCTCACAACTAAGTGCATCGCAAAGCACCGTGTTCATGTTGAAAGGGCCATCGCTAAGATAAAGAAATTCAAAATGGTGTCGGACCAAATTCCCAATACTAAGTTGTGGAATATAAGTCAGATCTGGTATGTGGTGAGCGTGCTCTCAAACTTCCAGCCACACATTCTCAAACAGTGAGGGCACCGGACTCTATAAATCCTTGTATATCTTCCTGTACATTTTAATGTATATTTTAGAATGTTTGTACATCAAAGTGACTAGTCACAGCAGGGTTCAGATAAATGTAATGGGTTAAAAAGTACAATATTTCCTTTGAAATGTAGTGCAAGTAAGTTCTCTAAAAATGGAAATACTCAAGTAAAGTACAACATTGCATCTATTGAACAAAGCTACAGATAGATGTTATCAAATGTTTGGCTTGGTGACATTTGTGTTTAGTGGAACATGTTTAATATGACAGTCATTAATATGCTGTAAGTGTAATCCAGTGTTTTGTTATAGTACTTCTATTCTGTATTTAATTTGTTTACTACCAACATGTAATAAAGTACTTCTATTCTGTATTCAACTAATGTCAAACTGTCTAATTTGCATCATCAATATAACCAATAGGGCATACAGACCCTCACACTTGTTTACACTGTTGATTTCTCTCATATTGTTAGATTCAAATGCCTATATTTATATATTTCTACTATTACCCTCTTACTAGTTATGCTGTAGTTTTCATACTGTCTATTTATATAATACAACTCTGTACACATACATCTGATTAACACTACACTATTAATTTGTATATTTGTACCCAGTTTAACCACCTGTACATTGTATTTATATACAATGTATAGGTGGTTAAACTGGGTACAAAATATACAAATTAATAGTGTAGTGTTAATCAGATGTATGTGTACAGAGCTGTATTATATAGGGGGGGTCTTATCATATTCCATAATTATATACGTTTCTCACCTGGTGGCTTAGGCCACATCCCACATCATATGTCCTGCCGCAAACTTCTACCTCAGGTGTGTCTTCTGCTGCAAGGTAGTTTATAGGCGCATCTGTCATCTCTTTCATGAGCTTGTGTGTATTTGTTCCTAGTGTTTGCCTAGACACAGAAATAGCATTATTAGCAAGAGCATGACTGATGGTAAATATGGTAAGTATGGTAATATGCAGTACACAGAATGGAATAACTTACTTGTTGTGGGTATAGTTGGATGTTATAGGCTTCCGCTTACGGTTGACTTTGGCCTTGGCTACCACCACATTGAAAATAGCTTGGCCAGTTATTTTTTTCCCTCTGGCTTTGTGCCATTGTTGAGGTTGGCTTGTGGAGGAGATCTGTTCTGTTTTTGCACGCCAAATGTCCAGTGTGTGCATCAAGCCCACAGTATGTGAACAGTAACCTGGCATACTGTAAATTATTTTAAAAGATCAGCTTGGTGGCATGTTTATTTCATGTTTCACTCGACTCATTTATTGTACAGCTACACTTGCAAACATTAGCTAGCTTGATAGGATGATCAACATCATCCAAGCTAGCTAAAGCTGTCATTAACGTTAGCCCTAAAAAATAACTAGATGTATGATTTCAATATCAATGACAACTCGATATTACAAAAGCAGAACATACCCAGCAGTACACGAACAAGCCTGGTCCACAATATTGTGCTCGTCGAATTTGAAATACAGCTCATGTGGTTTTTCACTCTTGCACTGCGACCTGTATGCAAGTGCCTCTATTGATGTTGTGCCTCCCTCTTTTCTAATGTTTATACTGTGGATATAACCCTCCATAGCGTATTGTAGCCCCTTTTGTCGGGACCTGGAGGATATTGCTGCGTTATTGCTCCAAAATGAGTCTGTTAAGGCGACTCCAACGTTACGGAGACCATCCATTATGGCTTTGTTTAACGCATCTGGCTCTCAGCTTGTCGGACTAGCAACATTAACCAAGGGGGGGCGTGGCTTTGCGAAAGGTCAATTGGGTTGGATACGCATTTAGCAGGATATGATTTTAAGGGGGCACAAATTAACGACGATAAAGAGATAGAGCCACAAGACCGCGCTTCCATCTGGCACCAGTCTGTAATGGGGGAGTTGTGCCAAGTGTGAATCTTTTGAATATTGGCCGCCCAATAGTATGCCAGAAGGTTAGGTAGAGCAAGGCCACCATCTTCTTTAGCCCTTTGTAGGACAGAATATTTTACCCTTGGGGTCTTTCCTGCCCAAATAAAAGATGAAATAGTCTTGTCTAAGTCCTTAAAAAAAGATTTGGGGAGGAATAATGGTAAACATTGAAAAAGGAATGAGAATCTGGGAAGCACATTCATTTTGATTGAATTGATTCTACCTACAATCGACAGAGGGAGAAAGTTCCAGCGCTGTAGGTCAGATTTAACCTCCTTCACCAACTTCAAAACGTTATGCTTATGAAGTGAGGGGAGACTATGCAAAATATTAATGCCCAGGTACCGGAAACTAGAGGAGGCCAAATTAAAAGGCAGACTGTGGGCCGGAATCTGTTTTGCCGCAAGATTGAGAGGGAAGCATTCGCTCTTACTGATGTTCAACTTGTATCCCGAAAAGCAACCAAACGTTTGTAAAACGTCAAGAATCTCATTAATACTGGCTGTAGGGTTCGAGACATAGAGCAGCAAATCATCCGCGTACAGCGAAACCCTGTGTTCAGTCCCATTCCTATAGATACCTGTAAAAGCTGGTGAGTTTCTAAGAACGATGGAAAGTGGCTCGATTGCAATTGCAAACAGTAAAGGCGAAAGGGGACAGCCTTGGCGGCAACCGCGTTGTAAAGGGAACCTTTTGGATTGAGTGGAGTTGGTAGTCACACTAGCTGTAGGAGCACTATACAACAATTTAATCCGTGAAATATATCTTTGACCAAAACCAAACTTCTCAAGAGCTGAAAATAAATAAACCCACTCGGTCAAAAGCCTTCTCCGCATCCATAGAGATTACCATTTCAGCCTCTTGTGTGCTAGACTTAGACATTATAATATTAAGGAGGCGACGAATATTTGAGGACAAAAGTCTACCCCTTATGAAGCCAGTTTGATTACACAAAATAATGTTTGGTAGACAGGGGTCCAGACGGCTAGCCAGGGTCTTAGCTAATAGCTTTATGTCAGGTCTCCAGCTTCTACATTCTGCTGGATCTTTGTTTTTCTTTGGAATGAGTGAAATTGATGCTTGAGTTGCGGATGGAGGAAGGGAACCACGCTCTAAGGAGTCGTTGAACATATCCAATAGCAAGGGAGCTAGTTGATCAGAGAATTTCTTTAAAAAGTCAGCTGGGAAGCCGTCCGGGCCCGGTGCCTTGCCATTCTGTATTAATCTGAGACTGTCTGTAACCTCTTTTAAACTGAGTGGAGCATTTCGATTCCTTTTACTTGTTTCGTTGATCATAGGGAAGTCCAAATTATCGAAAAATTGTTTCATTAAGATGTTGTCAGGTGGAGCCTCTGATTGGTAAAGATTAGAATAGTACGAAGCGAAAACATTATTTATCTCCTTTGGGTCTGTAACTATTGGATGGGGGGATTTGCGAATTTGTGTAATAAAACTTGAGGCAGATTGATGCTTTAGTTGTAACGCTAGCAGTCGGCTGGCCTTGTCCCCATATTCATAATAGGTACTCTTTGTGCGCCTTAAAACAAACTCTGCTTTGTTTGTGGAAATAAGATCAAATTCAGTTTGGAGCTTGAGTCTCTCCGTCTGAAGAGCGGGACTAGGTGAAGAGGGGTTCTGTCTGTCAATTTGTAGAATTGCTTCCATCAGCTCAAGTTGTCTCTGTATTCGCTGCTTATGTTCCCTGGCACTGTAAGAGATAATTTCACCGCGAATTACGGCTTTACAAGTTTCCTACAGGAGGGAAGGAGAAGTCGAGTCAGATTTGTTATTTAGGATAAAGAGCCTAATTTTCTCAGAAATAAATTCACAGAATTTATTAGAAGATAATAACCCTGTATTCAATCTCCAATTTGAGCGCTGTCCACTTTTAAGAAGCGATTCCAAGTCTAATAAAAGGGGGGCATGGTCTGATATAACTATTACTGAGTATTCACATAATTTCACTGAAGGAAGGAGTATTTTGTCTAAAGAAAATAATCAATGCGAGAATATGTTTGATGAACATGGGAATAGAATGAAAACTATTTTGCTGTTGGGTGGCTGAATCGCCACGTATCCACAAAACCGATTTGTTCCACAAGTGTCATAAGAGCTCTAGCCGTACTAGATGGGGTTAGGTTTTTTGGCTTGGATAAATCAAGGGCAGGATTAACAACCAAGTTACGATCTCCCCCCCCCCCCAAAATAAGGTGGTGTGAATCCAGGCATGGGATTAATGAGAATAAGGACGTCATAAAATTAGGACAACTCCAATTAGGGGCATAGACGCAAACCATAATAACAGGATTTGGACCAATACACCCACGACTATAATGTAACGCCCATTTGTATCAGAAATACACTTTTCTAAAGAGAACTGCAGTCGTTTGTGTAGTAAAATTGCTGTACCTCTGGAACGGCTATTGAAGCTGCAGTGGAACACTTGTCCGACCCAGGGCTTCCGCAGCCTGGTGTGGTCACAGACACGCAGGTGTGTCTCCTGCAGAAAAGCAATGTCCGTCGTCATATCCTTAAGATGTGAGAATACTCTGGCTCTTTTAGTAAGCCCGCCAAGTCCTCTGACATTCCAGCTTGTAAACCTGATTGATCCTTGCGTAGCTCTCTGTCTCATATCAGCCATACAGATGGAGCGATTCATTTCGGACAGTTTGAAACGCGAGGGCCGTGATTGGTACGTGATCTGCCCTCGCTCAAGGGAAAACCTCCAGCTTGACTTGAGACCGCCCCCGTGATAGATACATGTATTTATAATGAAGCCAGCTGCAATGGATCATTGATCCACCAGGAGGTGCAGTGGGGTTCCACACTGGAGCTCATGTGAAATAAAGTCAGATACAGTACGCTGGATGTACAGCGGAACTTTGTTAAGATCCATATGTCACGGATATCATACTCTGTGCTAAATAAGAGACATGTAATCATTTACAAAACATCAACATGTTGTTATTTAACAAAATAATTTTGTTATTCGAAAAAAACGAACGGGAGGAAATGCAGCCCGGCTCTCGATTTTTAATCCTAATTTAATCATCATCTTCACCACGATCATTTATGTTTATGTTCGCCGAATTGACATGAAATCACTGACACATATGAATATACTGTATTCAACTTCATTAAAACGTTATTAACGTGCCTAAACTCAGTAATTCACCAAAAATATGTATATTTTAATGGAGTTTCGTCGGTCGATCAGGATCCCAAAGTGTAGCGGAGGGATCCTCATCTGGATGAAGGGTGTTATTTTCCCCATAAAGAACAAGTCGCTGCAAATTATCCCGCTTATTACATGGCCACATTCTCAACAAAGTAACGACATGACTCCCAATATTAATTGAAATGCTTTTATGGATTTAGAAAATGTTTTTATTGATTTAAAAAATAGTTGTATGTATTGATTTAAATTGACATGCATCCGCTAAGAAAAATAGTCCGTTGTTACAGTTTTTTAAACAGTCTGAATGAAACGGCAGCTCTCAGCTGTGTATTTACACAACTAATGGCCCATCAACCACAGCTCTCTCCCCGCCCCTCCCCCCCTGATCTTTCTTCTCCAGCAGTTAAATTAACAGTAGGTTACTCTGAGTGACCATAGACTGAATGTGACAAGCTTACAGTTAGTGACGTAACAACACCATAAAAGCTGGTGGGTTGAAAGCAATACGGGAGGTAAAAATAACTACAATAATTGTGACTTATTTATTGTGGCTTTTATGTTTTTAGGTATAAAATGTTATGTAATTCAGGCTTATAGTTCACCCTTCTCTAAAAGCCTTCAACAATGACAATATTCATTGTAATTTAATAAATCCTTCCAACACACATTGTCAAAAATAGCCTACTGTAAGTTAAGAAATCATTTCAATATGTATGTACATCTTCTGATGTAACAACAATAACATTATAAATAGTAACATAGCTGAACATGGTATTGCACATTTAGCTTTGAGTGTTACTGACCTGAGATGTTTTTATTACATGAATTAAGGTGACTGAGGCTTTTTAACATAAAGGGATGCAAACTCATCAGGTATGAAAAAGGTGACAAGGATCCGAGCCCCCGGCTCCCCCACCGCACGGAATGACAGAGGATTTTAGCAGTCAGAACAACTAAAGCAGCAGTGTTAATAATAACAGAAACGTCAAAGAGTCACATCATAGAAATATATAAAAGCATTTATTTCAAATTGTGGAGCAGTCAGTTTATAATTTTGGCAGCACTGTTGAGCATTTTGAAAATGTATTTTCATGCCTCTGTGCAAGGCTTAAGTCTTTTTATCTTTATAGCCACATGGTGTAAAGTAACTAAGTTCATAAACTCAACAAGTACTATACTTGGGCACAATTTTGAGATACTTGTACTTTATTTAAGTATTTCAATGTTTTGCTACTTTGTTCTTCTACTCCACTACAGTTCAGAGGTACATGGTGTACTTTGAATCCACTACATGTATTTAATACCTTTAGTTACTTCACAGATCTGGATTAATTAAGTGAAATATAATCAAGTGTTAAATCAGACTTTAGTTCCACCTGGAGTAAATCCACGAGCTACCCTGCAGTAGGCTATACAAAGTCATTCAAACTAGCTGCACCTTTACCAGCTTTGAGAACACTTTCATGATCAATCATTATAAAACATATCATATCTATTATTCTGAAATGGACCAATCTGCACAATGACTACTTTTACTGTCGCTACTTTCACTATATTTTGATGATAATACTTTTCTACTTTTACTTGAGGAACATTTTGAATGCAGGACTTTTACTGTAACAGAGTATTCCTACACTCTGGGACTATTACTTTTACTCAAGTACAAAATCTGAGTACTTCTACTTTTACTCAAGTACAATATATATATACTTATACCACCTCTGTTTATAGCCTATGAAAAAAATTAGAAATAGAAGGCTAAAGCTAACGTTAGCAGATAGTGACAATGTATGCTAGCTAGCTAGCTCAACGATTCCTTAAATAATATTGCCACAGAAAAACTTTTCAGTTCACATCACGCTCTGCCGCTCCGACAGGGAGCTCTGCTCTGAACACCTGAACGGCCCGTTCTAACAGCTGTTCACCAGCGGTCCAGTCTGTGCCACAGTGACTCCGGACGCACAGTTAATATTAACGAACGCACCCGTAGGTAATGTAGCTGCTGAAGCTAGACCATCATCTCGGAGCAGCAGAGCCTTATTATACATCCATGAGCAGAGCCGACAGGCAGGAAGACTCGAGCACACAGCTCGTACTTCATTATAATATATAAAAAAAGAACACCATGCGTGTCATGATGGCACATAACAGCTCACGGCCGCAGATTACTCCGGGTCCCAGCCCCCCCCATACCCCAAAAATATTTGTATTGCAGATCTACATGAATCACACAAACGACTTATTTTGGATTCAAAACGGCGAATTTCGCCGAAAGGTGACAAGTTTGCATCACTGAACATAGACAGAGCACAACTGAAACATAACATCTGAAACGATGTAACAACATAATACACTTGTGGGGATGCTTGGGATGTGAGGAGTGAGGGACACGGCTTAGAACGGGCGTGTCGCCTGGCAGGACAGGAGAGTGTGTGCACCAGTCTGCCTTGATCAGGGACGTCGGAACTATTTTCTGGGGGGGGGGGGGGGGTGCGGGATTTTTGCTGGGAGGGTCGGGAGGGAAACTCACACTATCAATGATTAACGAACTCGACACGTAGGCCTAATAGCCTAGGCCTATATAACAGATATAGGCTACATAAACACACGCAGCATCTTTTACTGATGCACACAAAAAGTTTTAACAAGGGTGTAATTATATTACATTGTAACCCTCTTTCCTCAACATATTAAATCAACTTTATACGGTTAAATGAGGATTGCTTGGAGTATCATGCTTAAGAGAACATTCTTCATGTTAATTGTTCACCACTTTCAAAACGCAATAAAAGGATGGATAAAAAAGCATGCATTGTGTCTTGATTTTTAATATACTGTCATGATTGTCTTAACGGAATAACATGGTTTGTTTGGATTCACCGATATCAATATCTAATAAGAATAATCTGAAGCATTTAAATAAAAATGTTCAACCAGAATTAAAATATTAAACAACAAACAGATACAATGACATTAATCTGTTTATTAACAACACAAATAATACAAATTAAGTACATATGCCTGGATTTAAAATAACACATTTATACATGTGTACAATCAAATATAACTGTCCTTTGCCTCATTTATAAAATATAAATCTTAGCATCTCACTAGCAGTGGCAACTGCAATCAGTTACAGCTGCCCTAAGTCTGTAGCCAAGTCTAATAACACCATTGTACACGTTGCTGTGTCAATACAGATATTTATTTTTAATTATTTGTCTTTACTAGTAACAATACACCTGGTTATCGTAGCAAGCAGTGGAAACTCCCCTCAAGAAGCGACAATTGCCAAGGGCTTGCGTTGCAACGCTCACTTGCCAATATTTTTTTTTTTATTACAATATAGGCCTATGTTTAGCATACTATCATAGATATAGCACGTTTGTTTATTTTAGCAAACCACGTAGGCTATTCCAAGTAAAATTGAATATAAATGATAATTTATTATCTTTTTGAAAAATAGAGATCGCACATCAGTCCTGTGTACAGATCAGTCCGATAAAGTCATGCCTAAACAGCGACATTTTACACGATAAATACGAGTTTAAATATCAGCATTTGCCACGGAAGGCGAGTGGCAGCTACCGTAACACTTCTCTTAACTCTGGCATCTTGTGGCAACTCCCGTTCAGCATGCGCAAATGCCACGGCAAGTTGTGGCATATGCTTGCCACGGCAAGTTGTGGCATCTGTGGCATTTACTTGCCACGGCAAGTTGTGGCATATACTTGCCACGGCAAGTTGTGGCATATGCTTGCCACGGCAAGTTGTGGCATCTGTGGCATTTACTTGCCACGGCAAGTTGTGGCATATACTTGCCACGGCAAGTTGTGGCATATAGCCTACTTGCCACGGCAAGTTGTGGCTGTGGCATATACTTGCCACAGATGCCACAGAGTAGTGGCCTCTGTGGGAGATGCCACAAATGCCAAGGCACATGCCACGGCAATGTAGTGGCAACACTCATTGTGTTCTAGTATGATAAATAAAATAATATTGTACCTTGAAAATCAATGCATTCGTTCATTTGACACGTTGGTGGTTTTAGGTAGGCTATACAGCGACCCCTTGTGGTTCTAGTGTGAAGTAAAAGTAGAAGTAGCCAACCTAAATGTTGGAATACTCTGTTACAAGTAAAAGTCATGCATTAAAATGTTACTCAAGTAAAAGCGCAAAATGATTAGCATAACAATATACTTAAAGTGCATATTACATGTTTTCATTATAATGATTGATCATGAAAGTGTTCTCAAAGCTGGTAAAGGTGCAGCTAGTTTTAATGACTTTGTATACTGTAGTAGGGTATCTTGTGAATTTACTCCAGGAGTAACTATAAAGTCTGATTTAAGACTTGATTATATGTATCATCATTAATCAGAATCTGTAGTAAGTAACTAAAGGTAGCGTATTAAATAAATGTAGGGGAGTAGGCTACAATTACACAATTTACCTCTGAGTTGTAGTGGGGTAAGTAGCCTACTACGTAACATACCATTTACATACTCAACTAAAGTACAACTAGGCTATTTCTAAATCACAAGTACAGTACTTGAGTATACAAGTTAGCCTATTTCCCACCTCTGGTCAACAATGTTAGATCTTTATGTCAACTTACTAATAATATATCTTGAGTATTATCATAAAAATAGCACGTTTATTTATTTTAACAAACCACGTTCTCCAAGTAAAATCTGAACATATGTTTAATCTTTTTAAAAAATATGATCGGACCATCAGTAACAGATCATCAGTCTTGTGTACAGATCAGTCCGATAAAGTCATGCCAAAACAGCGACATTTTACGCGATAAATACGGGTTTAAATATCAGCATTTGCCACGGAAGGCGGGTGGCAGCTACGGTAAACCTTCTCTTAACTCTTAACTTGTGGCATTTACTTGCCACGGCAAGTTGTGGCATATACTTGTCACGGCAAGTTGTGGCATATATAAGTTGTGGCATATACTGGCATGGTTGTGGCATTTACTTGCCACGGCAAGTTGTGGCTGTGGCATATACTTGCCACAGATACCACATCTGTGGCATATACTTGCCACAGATACCACGGAGTAGCGGCCTCTGTGGCAGATGCCGGAAGTACTTGCCACTGCCTGCAGATGCCACGAAATGAGCCAGGCCCTACTGCAGAAATGGGCAGAGCCAGACAGAGCTTTATGAGCCTCTCCGCTTCCGACAGCATGGAGCGGGATTGGGGCTGCAAGGTGTGCAGAATGGCCAATACATCCTGAATGGTTTTCACTTCTCGCCCCCTACACACGTCGCTCAGGATGTCCAGCTCAAGGCTTAGCTGCTCTCTTGAAAAGGAAGTCAGTTCCAGGGAACCCACATCCACTCGTTTCCCTTGGGCCGCCTGTAGAACTGCCTGCTCTCGCCCTGCAGCTACGCGGGGTCCTTCCTGGTCAAAGCGCCGCTCCACCTCTGTGCGCACCAAGTCCAGGGCCTCAAACAATTCCCTCTTCCACAGGCTTGGATATTCTTTAATAGTTAAATATAACAGTTAAACAACAACCAACAAATAGTTTCCATATGGGCTGCCTATTTAAGCTGGGTGGGTCAACCTTACATTTTCAATTTAAATTCAAATTATGAATATGGTTTGTTATGAAAGTAGGCCTATACGTTATTTAGTCAGTTGATACCGTTGTAATGAATTATTAATTGCAGGCTAATTTCGCAAATAAGCGTACATGGATGTAGTACATTATTATGAACTATGATATCGTTTTCTATGGATAGATCAAATCTGTCCACAAATGCTGGAGAGCACGCTCTGTGTGCGTATTTGTTGCATTCTTTCAACATTACAGACCGATGACCTTTATGATTAATTTTAAAATACTGTTGGCATTATTTATTTATTTATTTAGGCCTATTTATTTACCCTCGTTCTCCAACTCCCGTTCCTCCTCCTCCGCTGTATGGCGAAAACGCGCTGGGGTCTTGCTGGTGCGCACTGGATGAGGAGGCTTCAAGTTGTAGCGCTCTGTGTATTGTTTGGTCTTGGCCACAAGGTCAGCTAAGGTGTCATCTTGTCTGAGTGTGTTCAGTCGCTGGCAAAGAAGTTTGGCAGCTTCCATTGATCCAAGGGCTGTGACTTTGGTGCCTTGCAGTGGCCGAGCCACGGATTCACATGGCGTAAACATGGTAACGCAGGCAAACAAACCAAAGACTGTGCGCGTAGTGGTGCCCTTTTTGAGCAATCCTGCCACTTTGGCACGCGTCTCCCCCTTGACAATCCTGTCACTCTCCAAGGTCCTAAATGTCTGCAGCATCTCTCCATAGCATGCCAGCAACCGTGACAGTGCCACAACTCTGACGCACCACCGAGTTGGGCACAGGGCAAGCAGGTTGATCACTTCTCCACATCCAAAAAGAGACTGGTATAACGTTTTTCTCTTTGCTGAATCATTAATCACAACTGTGACTTCCCGAACAAAGTTCAGTGTATCGGCAACAAGGCGCACTTCTTTTGCCACTTCTTGCAACACTAAATCCAGAGAGTGGTTTGCGCAGTGGACAAACAAGGAGTCAGGACATGTTTCCTTTAATCTTGCCTGCACTCCCTTGAACCTCCCTGACATGTTGCTGGCTCCATCAAAACAGTAGCCTTTCAGCTTCTCCAGCGGCAGATTTAGCCGAACAAGGACATCTTTAATGCACAGAAAAAGCATCTCGGCGGTTGTGTCTGGAGCGTTGTAAAAGCCCAGAAAGAAATTCTGGACTTCAAGATTGTCATCTGCAAATTGTATACTGCATGAGAACTGTTCTTTTCCACTGACGTCGGTGGTCCCATCAGCAGTTAAGCCGAAAAAAGGACTTTCGGATGCTTTGGCTCCGATTTTCCTCTGGATGTCATGGGCAAACAGCTCCAGAACTTCATTCTGGATGCTGCCCGACATCCAATTGTCCCTCCTCTTCATCCAGTTTTGCAGGTCAGGATCAGCGCGTACCCTCTCGACCACTAGCTGCCACAACACCCCATCCCGATTTGCAGCTCCTCTCAGAGGGAGTCCCTGGCGCCCCAGGAATCTCACGCTGCTGAAAACGAGCTCCAGCATTTTCCGGGCTGTTATTTGTTCTTTAGCAGCAGCCTCAGACAAAAGCGCATTAATTGGCGTAGTTTTCAATGCAGCCAATCTTTGAGTCGCATCTAAATGAATGCGTGTTTTCTCGTGGTCTCTGATTTTCTCCTTTGCTTTTCTCCAGTTTGAAAAGCCCGTATCTTTCAAAAACGGACTGTCAGCTTGTTCTGACCCGACCAACTTGCGCTTGACAGCTGACCTGCACACACCACACACAATGCCATCACTGACCGCGATGTATTCCAGCCACGGCCACTCTCTGAACCAGGCGGCCTTGCAGGAACGAGTGAAGTTCTCACCCAACTTCTTGGCAGGAAAATTGTAATCCTGTGGTGGTTTGCATGATATTGCCTCTTCTTGGCTAGCACCGGGTGCTGGTGGTGGCGCTGGGGAGGGAGGACGAGGCCGAGGGCCGCCGGGCCCTTCGGCTGCCTGCTGCTGCTGTCCGGTTGCTGGCACACAGCCTCTAGGTGTCTCTCTCGGACGTTTAGCTGGGTCGGGCGGATTTGTAAAAAAATCTGAAATTCGTTTTTGAGACATAGGCTAGTTCTAGCTGGCGTAGTTGAACTCAAATCATGTAGCCTATGCATATGCTAAAAACAAATGAGAGCCGCGAACACAGCAAACATAAAAAAAATTCCCGCTACTTTTTTTTTTTTTTTTTTACACATAGGCCAACGTCACAGTGAGCTGTCAGATGCAGTCTGCATAGCAACAGCTATGCCATGCCAGCCAGGCTGCTGTATTGAGCCAGGCAGGGGGCATATCACATCAAAAGATCTGTATTAAGAAATACATGTAAGTCAGACAAATTGAGCTTAAATTCAGAATCTTTATTTTTATTTTTTTAACGTAGGCTAATCCTGTGATTCCTGAGGCTGACGGGAGGGGGTGCTGCCGCACCCCCCGCACCCCTAGTTCCGACGTCTATGGCCTTGATCTATGAATTCATGTCCGTGACACTCACTGCTGCCCACAGCTGTTTTATAGAAGGAAATTCCTTCACTTCATGAAAGTGTTTTAACCACACACACCTCTACTACACACACATGACGGGTGTTATTTTCCCCATAAGGAACAAGTCGCTGCAAATTATCCCGCTTATTACACGGCCAAATTCTCAACAAAGTAACGACATGACTCCCAATATTAATTGAAATGCTTTTATGGATTTAGATTTTTTTTTTATTGATTTAAAAAATAGTTGTATGTATTGATTTAAAAAATAGTTGTATGTATTGATTTAAATTGACATGCATCCGCTAAGAAAAATAGTCCGTTGTTACAGTTATTTAAACAGTCTGAATGAAACGGCAGCTCTCAGCTGTGTATTTACACAACTAATGGCCCATCAACCACAGCTCTCGCCCCCCCTCCCCCCTTGATCTTTCTTCTCCAGCAGCTAAATTAACGGTAGGTTACTCTGAGTGACAAGCTTACAGTTAGACACAACACTGTCATTGCAAGTGACCCTCAGTTAGTTGACTTTTATGTTCAACTGCTAAATTCGTTACTGATAAAAAAGGGCTTCTACTGTACCTAATTACCTTAACACTAGAACCGCCAGAGGTTTTTGTATAGGCCTACCTAAACCTGTCAAATCCCGCTATTAGAATGCAATTTTTAACAACATAGGGTGCTATATAACACACTTTCAGGAAAAGTCAGGGACTGGGAGACTTTAATATTTTATTGAAAAAAAGTTACATTGCACACACACAACACACATCACACAAATTGACCCGATTGGCGGTTCTAGTATTAAATAAACTCACTAATGAATGAAACCAGTTCAATACGCATTATTCTTATTCTTATCATTCTTTATGAGCGCAGAAATAGTCTTAAAATCAGATCTGTTTTTTAAATGAAATCTGACGGCAGGCAGTTAGCTCTGATCACCTATGACAAATGCGCCGCACCTAATCGCTGGCCATTCAGCCACAGACACTGTTCGAAATGGGGGGGAGCTAGGAGGAGCTTGGCTCCCCCGAAGAGGGAGGGAGCTCCCCTGAAGGCTGACTTTGAGATAAATAGGGGGAGCCCAAAACAGTCGTGCATATTTGTGTCACACAGATTAGAAATGTTGAGTTTCTGTAAATAACAGTTCTTGAAATAAATAATAGTTATTGTTCATTACAGTTTCTGAATATTTGTTTTATATTTGTGAATATGTCTGGGTGTTGCCATCTGTATGTGGCGGCGCTGCATTCTTACTTACGTTGCTATGATTATGGCGGTGATGCCGGCGCGGTATTTGAAATGTTCATATTGATATTTTTTTAACGCTGGCTGTGTAATAAAAAAATATGGCAAAACGAAAACAGCCAAGCGTCACAGCTTTTGGATTCACAAGCAAAGAAGCGAAGGAGTCTAAAAATGACAACGTGAACGGAAAACAACTTTTAGTTGGCCGGCTGTAAGCGGCGTTAGGGTCGAGCTTGACAGCTCCACACCGAGGGAGAGGCCTGCCGATGCGGAGCCTGAAGAGGCTTCAACAACGGCCACATCCGCCGGCATAGTGACACCGTCTGTATTAGTAGAAGTGTTTTTATAGCAATTGATCGCATCCGCGCTGCTGCGCCAGTCAACAGAGCGTGCGTGTGACATATTTTGTAGCAGGATGTGCTCTGAAAAATAGGGCTCCCCGAAAGCAAATGGGTAATTCGAAAACTGACAGAGCTCCCTCTATACAAATCAAACTGTAGAAGGTGTGAAAGCACCTATTGTTTTAAATAATGGTCGGAATGTGACCTGTGAGCCTTCTGAATTACTGTGGGACAGCACATTCTAAACTAAAATGTTCAATCAATAAAGTAACATCTTATCTTATCTTAATAATATCTTCATATTAATAATAATAATAAATCATACAGTATGTGTCCGAAAGGGAGCAGGAGGAAGCAAACACAAAAATATACTGCATATTAAAGCAAACGATTGTAAAGGTTAAAGTATGAGCATAACAAATAAAGAAGTGTAATGTAAACATTTACATTATAATTATGATTATTGAATATATAAAGACTATATATTATTGAATTACAAGATTAGATATACTTTAGTTGATCTAAAATATTGATGTGTTAAAATGCTCTTCAAAACACAACTGAAAGTCCATGAAACTTGTCTTTCTGTATTTGTGAATGAAGCGCCATCTCCTGGTTAAAACCTGAAATTGAAAATCTGGCAACGCCCTCTTGGAAAATAGTGGGAGGGCTTAACATTCCTCTATACTGGTCTTTGGCTGGTGGTAGGCAGGAAGCTGTAAGCTGGAGTCCGAAATTCAGTGTCCATCTGTACATGAGCCACAATATCAGCCTTTGGAATAATAATATGAAATTATGAATTAGCCAGTAGGCTACACAACACAGAGCAAGGTAACAACTTTGCGTGTGTTATAAAGATGGGCACCAAAGAAAAGATTTCCTCCCGTATTGAGAAAAAAGAGAAAGAAAAAAACACACACAAAAAACACAACCCAACGAGATCAGATGTCTGAATCTCTAACAAATCCCTACAACCTTGTCCTAAACTCATCCTGTAACATAGATGAGCATGCAGGAAATGTTCTGCACACCTCCGGTTAACTACGGTGTAGTTGGCTTCCTTTCAAAATGTATAATTATTACATACAGTATACAACCCAGCTGAATTGCAGTCATTCCCCAGTCCACACCCCCATAAACGAGACAGCAGTGACCTCTATTGGCCAAGCAGGGAGCTGCAAGCAATGTCTAATTTAACGTTCATGTCCGTGTAGCTTCAGCTCGGTTATAGAAATAAAAATAACATAAGTGAAAAACAAGATTCAGAGGGGGTACGTGGACAGAGTCCTGATCATTCACTTACTGCTATGGACCTGATACAAACGTTCTGCCTTTTCCGCGGAGTCAAAAATGCGAGTCTGTCCGTCAATAGTAACACGCAGGCGGGCTGGGTAGAGTAAGCCGAAGCGTATTCCCTCCTTGTAGACTTCACTTTGTTAAAGACGGCCCGCTTCTTGGCGAGTGTGGCGCTGAAATCTTCAAAGATCCTGATGGGATGACCTTGGTACGAGACATCCCGGGATTTCCTAGCCCACAGCAGCACACGTTCCTTCTGGGCATATTTATGGAAGCTGACAATGAGGGGCCGGGAACCTTGCGGCGGTTTCGGAGCCAGACTGCGATGTGCACGGTCTAGCTCCAAGGTATCCAGCTGAGGGTCTCCGACCATCTTCTTGAACAGTGTAGTCATGAAGAGATGAGCATTATCCCCCTCCATTCCTTCTGGAATGCCAATCACACGGAGATTCTGTCGTTTGGAACGTGAAACCAGGTCTTCCACCGCCAGCTGCAATCTGTCATTCACCTGATTAGTGGTCTCCAACTTGGATTTCAATCCGGCCACTTCTCGCTCCAGAGTAGTGATTCCATCTGAATCAGCGCTGAGAGCCATTTCCATTCCAGTGATGGTGGCAGTATGTGTAGCCACGGTGTCGGTGGTCTTTTGAAGAGAGGCTTGGATTGGGGCCAGGGCGGTGTTCATGGAAGCGGTAAATTCACCTGTTACGTCTTTACGCAGTTTCTCAAGCTCTCCGACTAGCATACCGAGTGTTAGCGGCTGCACGCTAGCTTCCGAAGCACTGGTAGCCATCTTGTTAGCCTCTTTATCTTGTGAGCTGAAGAGTTTAGTTTGTTGCTGACTTTTGCCACAACTGCCTTGAGTTTTACTCATTTCAACAACTAAAAAATTACTGAGGCACTCCTAATGACTGATGAAGTAAGAAAAGTAACAGACGTCTGGGTGTATATGTGTAGAAGCGAAAAAGGATTAGGGAGCAAACGCCAATGCGACCGATCAATCCAACGCCATAACCGGAACCCCGAGTGGCCTCATTTATGCTGACATATTCTTCATGTCTCAACCAAGTTTCAGTGAGACAGCATAAATCAATATTATAATCTGGTATTAAATAATTTATCAATATTGCTTTGGATGCTAAAGATCTTATGTTTAAGAGTCCACATTTAATCTTCCTGTTTTGTTGCACTGTAGTAGTTGTTACATTTACTTTTATTAACTTATTATGTGTGACACCTCTATTAGGTTTTACTTTAAATTGTCCTTGGGCAGACACACACACCGTTAATATTGGGTATTTTATAGGAGAGAGCGCAGAGAAACATATAAAACTGTGACTCCTCCTCCTGGTCTCAACTCCACTTTGTCATGGATTACGTCCACAAAGCTCTGAAATGTTTGCTGGAATGAGATCTGCACCTTCCAAAGTAGGATCAATGCCGTCTCTCTTAATCAAACCAGGTTTTCCCCATTAGGCTGTCCAATTATTTACGAAGCCCACATTGTTTGCTGGGCACCACCGAGACAACCAGCGCTGAAACGATGACATGCAGCTATACATGTCATCATTGATCAGATTGAAGAGGGGACCAGAGAAAATTACGCTGTCCGATATTGTTTTAGCATAACTACACACCGACGCCACATTAACTTTGGTGCATTCTGATTGACTTAAACGAACATCATTACCACCGACGTGAATAACAATCTTACTGTATTTACGTGTATTCTTAGCAGCAGTTTAAGATGCGCCTTAACGTCGCCCGCTCTGGCTCCCGGAATACATGTGACTGTGGAGGCTTTGGTCTCTAAATGTAGGTGTCTCATAATAGAGCTACCAATAACCAGAATTGGCTTCTCAGCGGGTGTCTCGCTGAGTGGGGAATATCTGTTAGATACGTGAACAGGTTGGTGGGGACCTGCAAGCTTTATGCCCCTTCTGAGCAGTCACCCAGTCTCCTAGCTGCTCGGGAGTTGCCGGGGGACGGCTAGTACAAGCTACCTCTTGCCGGTCTATACCGGCTAACATGGGTTTTAATGTAGCTGAGTTACTTTCTAAAATGCGGAGCCGGGCTTCTACGGCTATGATTCCCGCCTCCAACCTAGCAACTGTACTACATACACTACGTTGGTGAGGGTTTTGCCCGGTTGGCTCACCTTTCACAAGGCAGTTGGGGCAATTGACGGCTGCCACATCCAAATCAAATGCCCAAGTGGCCCTGATGGTCCAGACTACTGCAACATAAAGCTGTTCCATTCAGTTGTGTTGCAGGGCGTCTGTGACCATCAGGGACGCTTTGTGGACATTTGTGTGGGTTACCCCAGGATCCGTGCATGATGCACGGATTCTTAAGAACAGCCCCATCTACGGACTTACCCTCCACCAGGGTATTTCATCCTAGCTGATGGTTGCTACCCATGTCTGCAGGAACCCCTGGCCCTTATCACACCATATAAGAGGCCAGTGAGAGGCATGGCAGAACAACGGTTTAATTACCATCACACCAGGGGTCGCTCAATCATTGAGCGGACCTTTGGGGTGATGAAAACCTGCTTCAGATGCATCTTTTTAGAAGCACTTGAAGTACATCATGAGTTTGTCCCCAAGGTAATGAATCATTATAAAGTTTCTGTAGCAAATTAGTTAATTAAAATCCTAATATCCTTATCCTGCTATACTGAGACTGTCTTAAAAAAACTGTTAAGCCCCAAAGACCCCTTTGACGGGTCTTTTTTTTCACTACACTGTGTCTCAGGGCATCTTAATATTTAAAAACCTATTAATGTGTTTTACCAGATTAACGGGAAGAATCTCAGCTAACTGACGATATACAAACAATTTTTACCAAAACAAAACACAAGTCTCATAAGAAGCATCTAAATGACCCCTGAGCGAAAAATGCTAATGCACATTGGCAAAGAACTCAAGGTAAAGATACCCTTATTACTTATCGTAACTGCACATACAAGATATCCAATTAAAGCTGAGGTTCCACAGATTATATAGGTATAGCATCATTACTGAGCGATCCGAAATCGTGACAGGGGAAGCAAACACAAACATCACAACGCGTACCTTTACGGAGCTTTTACGGGAGATCGTCTCACCGTAGCTGTCAATCTGATCAAAAGACGTGTTCAATGGCATTAAAACGAGAAAAAACGCGGCTGAATCGGTTAATCCATACGTTGATAATGTGTCTGTAGCTTTGAAAAAATTATTTATAATCCATAATTCCATTTGTATGTAAAAATTGGAGAGTAAAAGTTAGCTGGTAATGGTAGCTACCAGAGTTATCGCAGCTTCCAGTTTTGGCTATGCGTCACTCTAACTCCTTATTTGGTGATGTATGTGGGAGTTCCCCTCGATTCCATTGGCTCTGACGGTTAGAAAGAGATGTCAATCATCAAACATAGACCAAGGGGGGCCAGAGATATGGAAAATCCACCCAAATGACCCCAGAAGTGGGTTTTTTTGTGCTAAATATCTCTAAAAAGGTCACATTTAACTTGTTTTGCATCAAACTTGATACAGAGTACTTATATGTTGTAGTTTGGATTCCTAAAGCTTTTAGTCTACCATCCCATCATTCAAGGGTGGTTTTCACTTTAAGTAATTCTTTTCTTTTGGACGGACACAATCATTTACATTTTTTTACTATGTTCAATCTGAATTTATTTTAAAATAAAAACATCTATATTGATTCTGACACTTCTACATCCAACTCACATATGTGACCTTGCTTTGAGAGAAAAGATTATTAATTTAACCCTTTTAGAAGAGAAGATATGATCATTTGTTCTGGGAATGTCATTTTCGAGCCTGAGACCAGAAAAACAGGCTCAGGGCTTAAAGAGCAACTTGCAGATAAGAGACACCAGTGAATAAATGTGTAGGAAAATAATTAATACAGTAGATTTTCAAAAACATATACAGAAATATACACTACAGTGACATCTGGCGTCGTTTTAGTAAGACATTTTCACTTCCGCATAAAAAAGCCTCCGAACGTGACCTCCCGCGTGTGACGTAACATGGGGGAAACAAGGGGGAGAGCGGCCGGTCTAACGTATGAATAAACATGGATCAGAATGCTAGTTTTGACACAGAAGAGGTTGAAAATATATATTCGAGTGCATATGATTATAATTATGAGCCTGCTAGGCGTCCAAGAGACCAGGAGCAGCCAAGGATTAGAAAAGATAACGGCCATCGGAGAGAAATGGAGCTTTGGTGTGTGAAGAACAGAGCAGCTGTCTTGGTGAGTGACGTTAGCATGTTAGCTAACGTCAGTCACATCACAACATTGTAGTTAGCAATCATATATCAGGCTATAACTAAAGTAGTAGCCTATTGATAATATAGTAACGTTACTGGCAGGACTGTTGATACTGATCCATAACAGAAACTAATGCGCAAGTATCAGCCGTATCTCGCGTTACCTAATGCAACTCCACACTACGGTGCTGACGCAGGGGAGACGCGAGATACGGCTGATACTTGCAACCCAGTCTCATGGCATTTTGTGTTCACCAACACGATTTTTTATCTATTGATTCGTGTTCACCAACACGATTTTCTCCTTTTTTCGTGTTGCACAGCACGATTTTAAAAGCAATGTATTTCTACTGGTAATGTGTTTCGTGCCTGCAGCACGTCTTTTTCTCCGGTCGGGTCGTGGAAGACCGGAAGCTGTGTGGTTCATAAAAACATGTTCTTACTCAATATCAAGCCACAATTATTGCTTTTATTTTAAATCGTAGAATTTCGGACTTTTGTTGCCGTCTGTGAGGAAAATAAATGGGGCTCAGAGCCTCAGAATACTGAAATCTGTATTTTTAAATCTTTCCTTCTAATTTGTTATTCTTTTCAAAATAACACACTGTTATTTACTCACCAATAACACACAATTATCCTTGCTTTTATTTATTGGTTTAATTCTATAATCTCTGGCTTTTTTGGCGTCCGTCGGGAACTGAATTTCAAAATAAAAATAACCGGAAACAGACGTAGGCCTCTAGGAGTTTAGGATGGCCGAAGACACTACACTAACCATAATCCCCAGCTATCGTTTAGGACTACAGTCCCCGTGATTAATTTTCAAGCGCTGGGATTGGATGTTGGAGTGGCAGTGCGCCAAGGTTACGCCGAGCGTCAAACAGCTGTTTGAAATGGAACAAAACCACGCCAGATGTAACTGCCTCTGTGTCAGTCAGCGCAGTACTTCTGAGTTATTTATTTTGGAAGGAACCAAAGTTCTCTAAGGCGAAACCTTTGTTTTTATATCGCCTGTTTCCGTCAGGACATACTTTAGCGTAACACTCATCCGAAAAGTCCGCTGATTTAGTACATGTTTTTCAGTGCTGATGCATCTGCAAAATAGCTCTTAGCATCAAGATAAACAATCGTACAGAGTAATACCAAGCTACACAATTTTCCTCATGCAATGCAGCTACTAAGGTATATTTTGCTGACGTTTTTTGTGTGTGTTTTCTGTTCTTGTTTGTATTAAATTGTTTTTATACAGCTAAGGGCTAATACAGCTAAGGGCTAACACATGTTGGGCTTAGTTAGATTGGTCTTTGTGTTTTGTTGAATTATATGTAACCAAAGTGTATTTTGTATACAGTAGCCTAATTGAAAGTGACGACATTACCAGGACAATGTTGGGATATTACTGTATGTTTTGTTATTATTTTGACTAGTGATTATTGTATTTGTGTATTATGTTTTTTGATTACAGTTTTCACGGTCTGAATGAACCAAATAAATCCTGCCAGTAAATTAAAAACTCGTTGCTGTCGTCTGTACTGAGGGAATTACAGTGAAAACTTAACTGCTCACGAAGACAGCACCAAAGAGCAGTGAATGACAACAGTAAGGCAAGTAAGATGTCCCGAAATGGCGAAGAGCACACAATTGCAGATGTACATTTCCCAGACATGGAGTCACAAGCACCTGACAAGACAGAGTGTGTGCACGAGCACAGCTCAACCGTGCAGCCACAAGCGACTGAAGGCATCATAGTGGACAACCCCGCTTCCTCAGAAGAGCCACCATTAGGCCAAAGAGTCCGCAGAATGACGGAAAAGGGTCAAGAACAGCATGATGAGCAAGTAATAAAGGTTGCACATCGGTTCAGTGTGTGCTATGAGAAGTGGAAGGATGCCACAAAAGAAGCCAACCAAGCGCTGAGTGGAAAGTGCTCAGACGACCTGCTAGATGGACAAATTACTAAAGTACGCAATACCTCTAGGAGTCTAAATGACGTTTATGATGATTGGAAACGCCTTGAGGTTCCTGACCTTAACACACGTCGCAAAATCGACACCTGTGAAACAGTAACAAAGAAGATGGTTAAGGATGCAATGGACCTTATAGATGCAAGGGAGGAAGCTACAGCCCATAGGCATACTACAAGTCAAAGACATGAAGAACATCGAGTCATTGAAGAGGTAATGTCTGTAGCCTCAGGAAGGACAGGCATTAGCTCTCGCCACACTAAGTGCTCCTCTGCAAGCAGGAAGAGTGCAGCTGCTGAGGTTGCTGCCAACAAAGCCACCTTAGAAGTACAGCTGGAGCAAGAGCATTATATTAAAGAGCTTCAGAGACTGGAAGTTGAAGCTGCTCAGGTAAAAGCCAAACAAGAGGCTGAAAATGCAGAGAGACAAAGAGTGCTAGAAGCCAAGCGCAGAGAACTAGATCGATTGGAGACTATTAAGAAGCTAAAGGCTAACGAGGCACGACAGCAAGTATATGACCAGAGTATACATTCATGTCCGGCAACCAGTGGTGTAGTCTACGTGATACGCAGGTATACGCCGTATACCCACTAGAAAATGCCAGTGATTTCCGTATGCCCTCTTAAAAATGAGCGATGATACGTAACAACATCATTTTGTGACTTCGCTTTCACGCTTTCGCCCCCTTCTGTGTTAATACTTTTGGACGTCTGGGGCTTCCGTCGCCTTTGGCCTGTTGCTAAGCAACAGCAACACACTTTGTTCGGCTCTGACAAACCCCACGTTTCTCTAACGTTATCAGAATTTGATCCTTCCATCATTCAAGTTCGCGGAGCGCTAAACAGGAAGCAAACATGAAACGAAAACAGACGAAAATATTTTAATGTTTTCCGAAGTTTTCCCCTATTACCACTACAGAAGAAGAGCCAGGTCAGGCGGCTGTCCTAAAGGTGACAGAGAACGAGCCCGGCGTTCTACCGCAAATTTACCCGGTAAGTGGAATTAGCATGGTTATCATTAACGTAACAGTAGCTGGAATGTAAGAACAGGCATCCTTGGTTAGAGTGGAGGGACAGAAAGTTAGGTAAATGTCAGCACACATGCAAAGGAAAGCTGATCTAAACAACAGAAATTCATAAAGTCAATGACTATGCAAATGAGAGTTAATTCATGGTCATGTTAAAAGTGCATTTAAAACATTTGCACCATTATATTACTATATGTTAGTTATCAGTAGTTGTCAAATAATTAGCTATTGAAAAAGTGGAAGATTTTTCTCATTTTATCTGCTTTTCATGCATTTGTTAGCCATGATGTAAATATTGTAAGCAGTTTATTAAATACTTTTGAGTAAATCTTGGCTCTTTTCTGCAGATATTATTGGTAAAAACGTGTATTATGCTAATTAGTCATGGTTTTGTTTATTTCCAGGTTGTGCTCTTTGCAGCGCTACAAAATCAACAGGTGTCCTCACAGAACAACGAGTGTCTATGTCTGAGGAGTGGGTGCACTTTAAGATCCAGTCCTCAGATTCAAGCAGATCAACATCTCTGGCCTCTTTGAGAAACAAGATTAGACGACATGAGACGTCCAGAGCACACAAAATAGCCCAGGAGCTCACGGAGAAGGGTGGACAGGATTTAGTTGGAAATTTGGTGAGAGCTGTGTCAGAGACAGTGTTTGCAGTAGGCCATATTGAGATTTTGATAAAAATGTCGATTAATTTTTCAACCCTAGAAGATAAGTGGGCTTTTTCCATCATTGTTCATTCTTTTATTTTTTTATTGTTAATGTCTCTGGCAGTTAAAAGTCACATAAAAATGCTTATAATACATTGAGCTGTTGATAACACATAACCAGTCTCAAGACTAGTCTATGCATTACTAAGTGTGATGGTGTTCATGAGGTGTTGCTTCGAGACAGGATGAATACAATTATTACAGTATACCCACTACAAAAAAGTAGACTACACCACTGCCGGCAACTAAGGGCGACGGCTCAGATGAAGAAATAAATTATCTTCTCCATCGTGGCTCTGTGAAGAAAGAAGAGGAAGTCAAGCCTCAAACTATAAATGATCTTCTCCACCGTGTCTCTGTGAAGAAAGAAGAAGAAGTCAAGCCTCAAACTAGCCCGCTGCGGCACCATTTTACACCACCAGCTGTAGCACAAGCAAGGCAAGAAAACAAATATGAAGATGGCACAACAGCTCTCGTCAAAGTGCTCGCAGAAGCCATCAGTGCGAGTCGCATTCCTCTACCTGAACCTACAGTGTTCAGTGGTGACCCACTCCGATTCAACGACTGGAAAGTGTCCTTTCAGACGCTCGTTGACAGGAAGAACATACCAGCTGAAGAGAAGATATATTATCTACGCAAGTATGTGGGTGGATCTGCTAAAAGGGCCATAGAGAGCTACTTTTTACTTGGCACAGAGCCAGCGTATTATGCAGCATGGGACATCCTAGAAGAGCGATACGGCAATCCATTCCTCATCGCCAAGGCCTTCAGAGAGAAGCTCGACGCGTGGCCCAAGATAAGCTCCAAAGGCAGTATGGAACTTCAAGAACTCGCCGACTTCCTGCGCTGCTGTGAGGCAGCCATGTCTCAGATCAGAGGTCTTGAAATACTTAATGATTGCAACGAGAACCAGAAAATTCTCTCTAAACTCCCAGACTGGTTGACTTCAAGGTGGAATAGGAAAGTCATAGAAGCAGAAGAAGACACTCACATGTTCCCGAGCTTCAGCCAGTTTGTCAAGTTTCTCACACGTGAAGCTAAAATCGCTTGCAGCCCAATAACATCTCTTCATGCTCTTAAGCCAAGTGAAAGGATTCCAGACAAGAGTGTAAAGAGCGGAGGTCCTGGAGCAAAGGTGTTAGCAACCACCTCAGATGAGAAAGCCGTCGTCACAAGCTGTGTCTTCTGTGAGAAGGCAGGACACAGTCTACAAAGGTGTTACAAGTTTATGCAAGGGACAATCTTGGAGCGAATCAAGTTTGTTCAAGAAAATAAATTGTGTTTTGGCTGTCTCAATTTTGGCCACCGATCTAAAGATTGTAGAGAAAGAGACAGCTGCGACACCTGTGAGAGAAGACACCCAACTTGTCTTCATGACGATCGCACCAAGGAAGAAAGGATGTCTACAAGATCTGACAGAGCAAGGTACAGTGACAAAGACAAAGAAGAGTACAAAGAAAGGAAGAATGAACAGTCACAAGACCAGTCAGAGAGACCATCACGTGAGGCGACGGCACTTAGAGTCATCCAGAATGTTGGAGACACTCATACCTCCACAATAATTCCAGTGTGGGTGTCATCTACAAGTGTGCCAAGTCGTGAAGTTCTGGTGTACGCACTCCTTGATACACAAAGTGACACAACCTTTATCCTCGACGAGACAGCGAAGGCTGTCAATGCTAAGAGTGAACCAGTTCAGCTAAACCTCTCCACGTTGGCTTCAAGAAACACAATCGTGTCCTGTCGGAAGCTAGCTGGTCTACAAGTTAGAGGTTTTTATTCAGACAAGATAATCACTCTTCCAGTGACTTACTCAAGAGAGTTTATCCCTGCAAACAGAGACCATATTCCCACACCAGATACGGCAAAAGCATGGCCTCATCTTGAACACATTGCAGATGAGATCGCTCCTCAGCAAAGCTGTGATGTCGGCCTGTTAATTGGCTACAACTGTGCCCAAGCCCTCGTTCCAAGACAAGTGGTGCCTGGTGAGGAACACCAGCCGTTTGCAAAGAAGACAGACTTGGGCTGGAGTGTAGTGGGATATGGCAACCTGTGTCTCAACTATGGAGATGCAATTGGAATAAGTCACCAAGTCATGGTGAAGCAAGTGATGCCAGGTCTACCGTCCTCTTCAGACCTCACAAAGGAAGTGCACTATGTCTGTAGGACACAGATCAAAGAAGTTCTCTTACCTGCAGATGTCATCAAGATGCTGGAGTCTGACTTCGTTGAAAGAGCGTCGGAGACCAGCCCCATCTCTCAAGAAGATCTAAGGTTCCTGTCAAAAATGGAAAAGAGCATCAAGTTAAAGAGCGACGGTCATTACGAAATGCCGCTGCCATTCAAGAAAGAAAGACCTAACTTACCTGATAATAAGAACTGTGCTATCCATCGTCTCAGGTGCCTAGAAAGAAAGCTGAGAAGAAACGACCAGTACTACAAAGACTACAAGACCTTCATGGATGAGACCATAAGACGCGGAGATGCAGAAAAGGTCCCGGAGGAAGACATCCACAAAGCTCCAGCTTGGTACATTCCGCATCATGGGGTGTATCATCCACAAAAGCCTGGGAAGATACGCGTGGTCTTCGATTGCTCCGCCAAGTACCAAGGAACATCCTTGAACGACCACCTCCTGACGGGTCCTGAGTTGACAAACACCTTGGTGGGAGTTCTGTATCGCTTCCGAAGAGGTCCTGTGGCAATCATGTGTGACATCGAACGCATGTTTCACCAGTTCCATGTTAAGGCAGAAGACCAAGATTACCTGCGGTTCCTTTGGTGGGACAATGGAGATCTCGAAAGCCAACCTTCCATCTATCGGATGAAGGTCCACTTGTTTGGTGCAGCATCGTCACCTGGCTGTGCCAACTATGGGCTGAAGCATGTCGCTGCTGAAGGACAAGGAAACTTTAGTGACGACACCATAAAGTTCATTCAATGGAACTTCTACGTTGATGATGGATTGTCAAGTGTAGCATCTGAAGACCAAGCGATCCAACTGGTGAAAGAAGCAAGAGAGCTTTGCAGCACAGGCAAACTCCGGCTGCATAAGTTTATCTCTAACAGCAAGAAGGTCCTAGACACAATCCCAAAAGAAGAATGTGCTGCAGCTGCCAAAGACAAGGACATGGCACTGGGTGAACTGCACATGGAAAGAGCACTCGGTGTGCAGTGGTGCGTGGCTTCTGATGAGTTCCAGTTCAGAGTAATCGTCAAAGAGAATCCACTTACGCGAAGAGGAGTCCTGTCCACAGTCGCTTCAGTCTACGACCCTCTTGGATTTGTGGCACCGTTCATCTTGTTGGGAAAGCAGATCCTGCAGCAGATGTGTCGTGACAAGCTCAGTTGGGATGACACCTTACCTGATGACCTACGACCTCTGTGGGATGCTGGCTTCAAGACCTGCAAAATCTAGCCGAGGTGAAGATTCCAAGATGCTACGTTCCATCAAGCTTCAAGGTCCAACACTACTAACTCCACCATTTCGCCGATGCCAGTGAGTCAGGCTATGGAGAGTGCTCGTACCTCAGAGCAGTGAGTACGTCAAGTGAAGTCCACTGTTCCTTTGTAATGGGAAAGTCGAGAGTCGCTCCTACTAAGGTCACAACCATACCAAGACTCGAGCTGTCAGCAGCAGTGGTAGCTGTCCGCACCAGTGACATGCTCAAGAAAGAACTGGAAATAGAATGCCTACAAGAAGTCTTCTGGACTGATTCAAGAGTGGTCCTTGGTTACATCAATAATGAAGCCAGAAGATTTCACGTGTTTGTGGCAAATCGTGTGGAACGCATCAAGCAAAGCACAGAGTCTACACAATGGAAGTATGTGGCTTCAGAAGATAATCCAGCAGACCACGCCTCAAGAGGTCTCACAGCAGAGCAACTGGTATCCTCTAACTGGTTCACAGGCCCAGACTTTCTTTGGCAGAAGGAGTTACCAAGTGGAGATGTCAAGGTGGGAGAGATCACATATGACGATCCTGAACTTAAGAAGGTCCAGGTTCTCGACACCCAGGCGAAATAAGTCAAGTCGCTGCTAGATCGCCTACACAAGTTTTCAGACTGGTCCAAAATGGTGAAAGCTATCGCCAGACTCCAGCGCCATGTGAAAGAAATTAAAGGGCTTCAGCCAAAGTCCTGTGAAGCCTGCAGTTTGGAGGAAAGGAGAGAAGCGGAGTTGACAATAATCAAGATGGTTCAAGAAGCAACCTTCTCACAAGATATACAGTTACTCTAAAGTGACAAGGAGACGCCAGTCAAGGGCAAAGCCAATAAGTTGCACCGGTTAAGTCCATTCCTGGATGACCAAGGTGTCCTCAGAGTTGGAGGCCGCTTAACTCATGCTGCCCTACATCCACAGGTGAAGCATCCAGCGGTCCTTCCAAAGGACGGTCATGTGTCAAATTTACTTGTCAAGCACTATCATGAAAGAGTGTACCATCAAGGACGAGGAATGACCATGAATGCGCTCCGATCTAATGGCATATGGATACTGGGCTGCAGCAAGGCTGTATCATCCCATATCTACAAGTGCACTAAGTGCAGGAAGTTCAGAAGATGCACTGAACAGCAGAAAATGTCAGACCTTCCAGAGGACAGAATGGAAACAGCTCCTCCATTCACCTACTGCGGTATGGACTGTTTTGGACCATTCTACGTAAAGGAAGGAAGGAAAGAGCTAAAGCGTTATGGATTGTTACTTACCTGCATGTGTTCCAGAGCGGTTCACGTTGAGATGCTTGACGACATGACCACGGATGCCTTCATTAACGCACTGCGTTCATTCATCGCCATTCGTGGAAATGTACGTCAGATAAGAAGTGATCAAGGAACAAACTTCGTCGGAGCAAGACGAGAGTTTGCTGAAGCATTGAAAGAAATGGATCAGGAAGAGCTCAAGCAGCTTGGATGTGAGTTCATCATGAACACCCCAGCTTCAAGTCATATGGGTGGCGTCTGGGAAAGACAAATTCGCACCATAAGAAGTGTCTTGACGTCCATTCTAGAACAGTCAGCTACGCAGCTTGACTGCTCCTCTCTAAGAACGTTCCTGTATGAAGTCATGGCAATAGTGAACAGTAGACCTCTGACCACTGATTGTCTGAATGATTCATCCAGTTCAGAGCCCCTGACACCAAACCACATTTTGACCATGAAGTCCACGATACTCGCTCCACCTCCTGGGAAGTTCGTCAAGGAAGATCTATACCTACGCAAGAGATGGCGTCGAGTTCAATTCTTATCCAACCACTTCTGGACAAGATGGAAGAAGGAGTACCTCCTGAGCCTCCAACAGAGACAGAAGTGGACCAAAGATCGCAGGAATGCAAAGGTCGGCGATGTTGTACTCCTGCAAGATGATACTACACCACGTAACCAGTGGAGGATGGCAAAGGTTATCAAGTGTACCCAGGAAAGGATGGGAAGGTGCGAAGACTCAAGTTGCTCATCAGCGACTCAACCCTTGATGAGAAAGGAAAGCGTATCTCCAAACCTGTCCACCTGGAAAGGCTCATCCATAAGACGGTGACGCTGATGGAAGCAGACTGAAGACTCCGGCCTCTCTCTTTCTTTTCCTCCCCTCTCTCTCTCTATCTGTCTCTCTACAGGTGCAGTCATGGTGATCGTTCTCTGGGAAGCCAAGGACTGAAGTTTAGTTTTTTTTGTTTATCTTTTCTACGCAGTATGTTGTCTCTCAATAGTTGAAGAAAATCATATACATGTGATATGTTTTGGTGGGAGTGTAACTGCCTCTGTGTCAGTCAGCGCAGTATTTCTGAGTTATTTATTTTGGTAGGAACCAAAGTTCTCTAAGGCGGAACCTTTGTTTTTATATCGCCTGTTTCCGTCAGGACATACTTTAGCGTAACACTCATCCGAAAAGTCCGCTGATTTAGTACATGTTTTTCAGTGCTGATGCATATGCAAAATAGCTCTTAGCATCAAGATAAACAATCGTATAGAGTAATACCAAGCTACACAATTTTCCTCATGCAATGCAGCTACTAAGGTATATTTTGCTGACGTTTTTTGTGTGTGTTTTCTGTTCTTGTTTGTATTAAATTGTTTGTATACAGCTAAGGGCTAATACAGCTAAGGGCTAACACATGTTGGGCTTAGTTAGATTGGTCTTTGTGTTTTGTTGAATTATATGTAACCAAAGTGTATTGTGTATACAGTAGCCTAATTGAAAGTGACGACATTACCAGGACAATGTTGGGATATTACTGTATGTTTTGTTATTATTTTGACTAGTGATTATTGTATTTGTGTATTATGTTTTTTGATTACAGTTTTCACGGTCTGAATGAAGCAAATAAATCCTGCCAGTAAATTAAAAACTCGTTGCTGTCGTCTGTACTGAGGGAATTACACCAGACTATCCAAAACTGGAATCGAACGCCCCCCCCCCCAGAACTACACATGCTGGCCATTGTGTTTCGCAAAATGTTCCATGGGACGTCTCTACTGAACGTTTTCGTTTTTCCCACAATTAGAAGTTGCCAGTATTAAACACATTGGTGTTTTCAAATTTAAAACATATAATTAATAAATGGGTGAAAATCGCTTGTGTCCATAATGCGCAGCATTAATATATACCCACGTGACAGCTCATTGTTACTTTGTAATTCTACTCCACAATTCAGAGGTTAACCTGATTGCCAAGTGCCAACAATCAGGAGAGATATTTGATAGTTGGTGCTTGAGAAGACTAAACATTTATCTGCAATTGACATGAATGGAAACGAGTAATAAAGTATATTCATTAATAATAATAATAATAATAATAATAACTTTTATTTATATAGCGCTTTTCAATAACCCAAAGTCGCTTACAAAAAAAAAAAATTAAAAGTACAGAAAGGGGGTGAACAGGCAGAAGACAACATATTGGACAAGAAAATTGAACATGAACATTACATGAACAGGCAAAGGACAACACAGGGGGGGAGCAAGCATAGGACAACGAGCAAAAGACAACATAATGGAAAAGAGGAAAGAAAAAGTTGATGAATGTATGAATAAGAGATGCAGCGTGGGGTGAATAAGAGATACAGCGTGGGGTGTGAGTGAAGTCAGTGGGTTGGGGGGTAGGGTAAGTTGAAGGCTTGGGAGAAGAGGTATGTTTTCAGCTGGGTTTTGAAGGTAGACAGTGTGGGAGAGTGGCGGACAGGTGGGGGAGGGAGTTCCAGAGGCGGGGTGCTGATCTGGAGAATGCTCTGTTGCCAAATGTTTTGAGTCTTGATGGTGGTACTGTGAGGGAGAGAGTGGAGGAGGATCGGAGGGCTCGGGGGGGGTTGTAGGGGATGAGGAGGTCAGAGAGGTAGGGGGGGGCTAGGTGGTGAAGGGCTTTATAGGTGAGGAGGAGTGTTTTGAAGATGATGCGTTGTTTGATGGGGAGCCAGTGAAGAGAGCGGAGAACGGGAGTGATGTGTTCACGGGTCCGGGTGTGGGTGAGGAGGCGGGCAGCAGAGTTTTGTACCATTTGGAGTCTATGGAGGGAATGGGAGGAGATGCCAGTGAGGAGGGCGTTGCAATAGTCGAGGCGGGAGGTGATGAAGGCATGGATGAGGGATTCAGCAGCACGGGGGGGGAGGTAGTGTTTGATTTTGGCAATGCGGCGGAGGTGGAAGTAGGAGATCTTGATGATGGAGCTGACATGGGGGTCAAAGGAGAGGGTGGGGTCCAGGATAACGCCAAGATTGCGTGCCAGGGGGGAGGGGGTGATGGTCGAATTCTCAATGGTGAGTGAAATGGGTCCTGTTTTATTGAGGGTTGATCTGGTGCCTATGATGAGTAGCTCTGTTTTATCACTGTTGAGTTTAAGGAAATTGTGAGTCAGCCATGTTTTTATTGAAGAGATGCAGGTTTCGATATGGGTGAGGGGAGGGTTGTGAGGGGATTTGGTGGTGATGTAGATCTGGGTGTCATCGGCGTAACAGTGGAAATCAAGGTTGAGGTTGCGAATAATGTGACCAAGGGGGAAAAGATAGCAGATGAAGAGGAGGGGGCCGAGGACTGAGCCCTGGGGGACCCCCTGTGTGACTGGGGAGAGGGCGGATGTGTGGCCAGAGAGGGAGATGAATTGTTGCCTGTCGGTGAGGTAGGAGGTGAGCCAGTCGAGAGCGGAGCCCTCAACACCCTGTTGGCGCAGCCTTTGTAGGAGGATTGAGTGATTCACAGTGTCAAAGGCTGCGCTGAGGTCTAGTAGTAGCAGGATGTTGAGGGCACTGGAGTCTGCAGAGGAGAGGAGATCGTTGATTACTTTGACCAGGGCTGTTTCAGTGCTGTGGAGTGGGCGAAAACCAGACTGGAGGGGTTCATAGAGGTTGTTGGACTGGAGGTGGGTGTGGAGCTGGGTGGCGACAATACGCTCCAGTGTTTTGGAGAGGAATGGCAGGTTGGAGATGGGGCGGTAGTTGGAGAGGTTGGCTGGGTCAAGGGTGGGCTTTTTGAGGATGGGGGTGATGGAGGCAAGTTTGTAGATGGAGGGAACAAGACCAAGGGATAGAGATTGGTTGAAGAGGGTGGTGAGGTGGGGGATGAGGACAGGGAGGCAGGCCTTAGTTAGGGTCGTAGGGAGGGGGTCAAGAAAGCAGGTGGTTGTTTTGGATGAGGTGATGATGGCTAGGATGTGGGAGGAGTCAACAGGAGAGAAGGCAGTGAGGGGAGGGAAGGGCGGGTGGACTGGGAGAGGAGGGGGGGCGTGGGGGTTGGAGGAGATAGTGGTCATGGCAGTTAGGGAGCTGTTGATTTGTGAAACTTTGTTGTTGAAGGCGAGGAGGAAGGAGTTGCATAGGTCAGGGGAGGAGGGTGGATTGATGTCAGGTGGCTGGAGCAATTTATTGATGGTGGAAAACAGGATGCGGGGGTTCCGGTTGGTGCTGTCGATGAGGGTGGAGAAGTGGGCAGATTTGGCGGCTTGGAGAGCATCACCGTAGGAGGAGATGTGAACTTTATAGGCTTCGGCGTGGACGGTGAGGTGGGTTCGTTTGAACAATCTTTCAAGTTGATGGCCGGTCTGTTTCATGGTACGGAGTTCCGGGGTGTACCAGGGGGCGGGGTTGGTGAATGAAACAGAGGAGGTTTTCCAGGGGGCCAGAGAGTCGAGGGAGTCAGAGAGAATTGAGTTGAGTGTGGTGGCATAGTCGTCAGGGGAAGAGGGGGCAGAGTCGGGCGGGAAGGCAGAGGATATGAGCTGGGAGAGCGTGAGGGGGTTGACTGCCTTGATGTTGCGGTAGGAGATGGTGCGTTTTTTGGGGTTGTGGGGGGAGGGTAGAGGGGCGGAGAAGAGGATGCAGAGATGATCAGAGAGTGGGAAGGGGAGGGGCTGGGGGTTAGATAATGGTAGAAAGGAGGAGCAGACTAAGTCCAGAATGTGGCCTTTGGTATGGGTGGGGAAGTCAATGTGTTGGGTGAGGTGGAAGCAGTCAAGGAGGGAGAGGAAGTCAGATGTCAGGGGGGCATTGGGCTGATCCATGTGGATGTTGAAGTCGCCGGTAAGTAGGAGGTGGGAAGATAGAGAGGATGCAATGGTGAGTAGTTCAGACAGTTCAGAGAGGAAAGAGGGGTGTGGCTTCGGGGGACGGTAGATTAGAACAGTAGTGATAGAGTTGGGGAGGGAGAAAGCAAGGTGTTCAAAGGATGAGATAGGTGGGAGGTTGAGGTTCAGTTCAGTGATGTGTAGGGATTGTTTGTGGAGAACAGCGAGACCACCCCCGCGCCCGGAGAGGCGGGGTCTGGCAGTGAAACTGTAGTTGGAGGGAGTGGCTTGGTTGAGAGCGTAGAAGTCCAGGGGCTGTTGCCATGTTTCACAGAGGAGAAGCAGATCAATGTTATTGTCCAGTAGCAGTTCGTGTATAACAGGTGATTTGTTGGAGAGGGAGCGGCAGTTCAGGAGTGCGAGGGAGATGGATGGCGGAGCAGGGGAGGGGGTACAAAGGTAGTTGAGGTTTGCAGTGCGGTGGATGGGGATGGCGGGGGGGTGGGGGATAGTCCAGAGTGAGGGGATGGGTGAACCGTCAGGGAGGTGTCGGTTGCGGGGGAGGCCAGCGCCCCGGTGGATGTAGCGGCGTCGGCGGAGGATCCCAGCGGCGCTAGCTGCGGTGGCAGTAGCAGCAGGGAGACGATGGTTGTTGTTGAGGCTGTGGAGGTCAGCAGCAGTGTAGATGAGAGGGCGAGAGGTTGGTGGTGTAGTAGGCTGAAGCAGTGGGAGAGATAGTCCAAGCAGCAGATGAAAGGTAGCAGCAGATGAGAGTAGCCAAGGTAGTGTATTTGCAGTGGTTATTAACTGATTGGCTAGGAGTTGGTAGGCAGTGAGATATGTGAAAGCAGCAGTGGACCAGGTGTTGGAGTGAGTGATGCGTGTGGTGTTGGTTACCCCAGACCGTCCCTGCGGCACCATGTCTGGACCTAGCTACCCAACAGTAGACGAGCTGGTGGGGAGTGGAGGCTCCCCGCAAGAACGCCGGCTGGGCAGCCAGACAGAGTGAGTGTTGTTGTTGTTGATGTACGGCGCACAACAGGTCGGTCCAGGTTGGCACAATCACCATCACAAAACACACAGCGTACTCACCCGAGTCCAGAGCAGCGATCAACACACCCAGAGCCAGGAAAAAACAATCCAGTGGTGTAATCAGGTAGTCCAATTGTGACGGGAGCCAGCTGTTAGCTTCGGTGGCTAACGTAGCATACAGACCGGGTAGTCAAGGTGACGGAGTGGAGCCAGCTGTTAGCTTTGATGGCTAACGTAGCATACAGTCCAGTAGTGAGGGAGCCTATGAATGGAAACGGAGCTGGAGAGATGCACAACGGAGTGAAGAGCAGCCTTGGATCGGCGAAAACCAGCATAGAGACCCGTAGACAAAACAAACAAACATCCAGAAACAGTCCGGGGGTAGAAGCGGCAGTCAACAGACAAGACGCCAGCGTTGCTCTAGCACCGGAGGGACAATTAGACACAGGTGAGGGGGGAGGGACAATTTGCACGTGCATCGGCGTGTTAGCACTGGTGGGGCTCCATTACTCGTTATTATCTACTAATAGTTAATTAAAGACTGTATAATGGCTATTTTGCACATCCCTTTCAAGATTTCAAGATTTTCAAAGGTTATTGACTTATCATATACACAACTACGGTGTATGCAATGAATGAAAATCTTGGGTCCTCAACAGCACATTACAAGCCATCTATCAATACGTGTTTGTACCTCCACCATTAAACTTTCATATTCTGCACATTTCTTATACTATCTACATACATAAGAGTATAATTGATATGTATAATATCAGATAAAATAAGTGCTTCAACATAGTTAACATTGCAGGAAAGCAATATATTAGACGTTAAGTACTTTGTCAGGCTTAATATTTATCTGTATACCCCCAAAGTTTTTTTCTTATTTAAAAGAGGATCTTAATCTAAAGTATTATTTAATGTTTAAATAAAGGTTAATTCGTTTTTCTGTTTTGCACCTCCTCCTATTAATATCTTTGTACATCCTGCTCTAAACTGTTTTATTGTAGAGATCACTTACAGTATCTTCTTGATTTTTTATATTCTATATTTCTATCACAGACCTTCTACTTTCCCCCTATGAAAGTATGTACTCTTAATATTTTTTTAATCAAATATAACACATAAAAACAATAATTAAATAACGTGCTTTAACCACTAGGCGGTGCACACAAGGTACACACAGCTATAATAACTTTGTATTATTAGTGTAGGACACGTATGTACAACATCTGAAGATGTGTAGTTTTATTCATGTTTTCACATAATTTTATAGCATATTGCTATACTATTTCAGACTCAGTATTTACATTATTATATTCAAATAAAATCAAAGTCCTTTTATATCAGCTGTGCACCGTTATGGTGTAAATATAACCTATCTACGAATTAGATCAAATATAAAAGTCAGCCGAATTAAGGTTGATACTGCAAGGAGACGTATTGTGTGAAGAGAAATTGAAGATGTTAATGTTTAATTGTTGATATATTTATGATCCAAGTTAAGTATTCAGTTTCGGCGGCATTTCTTCCAGTTTTTCCAAAGGTCTTCTCATCAGGGCTCTATAAATAAAGAACTACGGCAGATCTGTAATATGTAATGCAGTCGAACCGTGTATTACAATGCCGTTATGTGATGACTTTCAAAGAGAAAAGCAAGAACACTCGGAATTAAGTATTATTTTATTCTTTTAAAATGTTTTCCGGATTTCATATCATATAAACACCAAATCCCAGCATGCATTGCGGCTAAAACATCCAATCAGCGAGCTTAAACCATAGCTGAGGATCTTGGGTAATCGCTCGAAATGCCTACGTCTGTTTCCGGTTATTTTTATTTTGAAATTCAGTTCCTGAAGGACGCCAAAAAAGCCCGAGGTTATGGAATTAAACCAATAAATAAAAGCAAGGATAATTGTGTGTTATTGGTGAGTAAATAACAGTGTGTTATTTTGAAAAGAATAACAAATTAGAAGAAAAAAAGATTTAAAAAATACGGATTTCAGTGTTCTGAGGCTCTGAGCCCCATTTATTTCCCTCACAGACTGAAACAAAAGTCGGAAATTATACGATTTAAAATAAAAGCAATAATTGTGGCTTGATATTGGGTAAGAACATGTTTTTATGAACCACACAGCTTCCGGTCTTCCACGACCCGACCGGAGAAAAAGACGTGCTGCAGGCACGAAACACATTACCAGTAGAAATACATTGCTTTTAAAATCGTGCTGTGCAACACGAAAAAAGGGGGAAATCGTGTTGGTGAACACGAATCAATAGATAAAAAATCGCATTGGTGAACACAAAATGCCATGAGACTGCGTTGATACTTGACGATCTGGCGGAGAAAGGTTGTGGAGCCTCCGTTGATATGCCGTTGTAAATGGCTTGATGGAAAGCAGGTGTGTAGGGTGCACAGCTGATTGCAGCAGGTGAGTGGAGGTTGAGCCGGGAGCCAGGAGTGACAGCCACCACGCCCACACAAACAGGAGGAAACAAACAAACACAAAGGAGACGGCTGGAGCAGTACAGCCACCCCAGCGTTACCTAATGCAACTCCACAAACTACGTCTTACGCTGCCGTATACCGGAGGGGAGAGAGAGCAGCGAAGGGGGGAGAGAGAGAGCAGCGAAGGGGGGAGAGAGATGTAATACGGTTTCTTGATAAAGCTGTGGAGACTGAGTATGTGCTGCAGGGAGGTGGATGCACAACGCACCCAGGAACGAACGCTAGCTCCGGTCCTTTTCCAGTGAGGGAAACTGTGGACTCGATGCCCTGACAGGCTTGAGTTTGTGCAACCTGCACCATGATTACAAATGGTGAAATGCAATGTAAAATTACCGAAAAAATACCAGCTCACAACCGCTCAAACCAACTACAAACTACTACCGCGGATTGGGCAGAGAACGAGTCCGAGAAAGTTAACTCCCCCATGTGACATAATATGACGCGTTTGATGTATGACGTTAAAAAAAGCAGTTTTTAGTAGCAGAGCTCAAAACGGCTCCTTTTCCTCTGAATTCCTGCCCTTATGTCTTGTACATATCAAATCCTGCATTAACATTTTTAAATTTAATTTTCAGGCAAGGTTAAGCATAAATGTAGTAAAGAAAAAAACCTGCAAGTTACTCTTTAATAGTTAATGCATAACAATTGCACAGTCACAGGGCCGGCCCTGACCAATGTGCTGCCCAAGATTTTAGCTGGATTTTCTTTTTCTTGATGGATATTTTACAAATCACTCCCCTTTCAAACTGTATTCTTGTTTATTAATAACTTTTTTTTACTGTCATATAGTATTTTATACCTGTTTTTCATCTATTCTCTTATTTTTTATAACTATAATGATCATATAAATGGGTGCCTTTTCCTCACTGAGTTGAGGTTATCAGAGCCTCTCAGTCTTTCAGGAGAGAGCTCTCTAAAGCTCTCCCCCCATGGCCGCTTACACAGTAAATTCCAATATTAATAAAAGCACACAGAAGCTGTATACGTTTTTTGGGAGTTAGATTTATTTTCAATGAACACAAATACAAAATGAAAACCTATAATTGCACACTAAAACCATTTTTTAAAAAAGAACAATTTCACATAAACCTATGGTTTTTACTGTTGCTGGAGCAGTTGAACTTGATTTTGGGGATGGCGGTGTGTCATAGTTTATGGGCGCTGTACGCCATATAGGTGTAGTTCTGTTAGTATAAGATAATAAGATGTACTTTGTTGATCCAAAATCGGGAAATTGTGTTATGACATTTAACATTTTTTTATCTTTTACATTTCTGACTTTTTGCTTATGTACTTGAGTAACTGTATTTTTTAAAAGTATCATCTCTCCAGGACAGAACCACTAAACTAACATAACACTTTCTCCTTCTGTTTGCAGGGTTGAAGAAGTCCTGGAGGATAAACAGCCACAACATCATAAAATCCCCATCACCAATTCTGCCTACATGTGGGAGATGGACCCTCTGGCAGGAGGCTGTGCTCCATCAAGACCAAAACCTCTCTCCACCTGAACAGTTTATTCCCCTCCGCTACCGGTCTTTTAAACAAGGCCTGGGCCCCCCACAGACACTTTACCTCAGCCACAACCCAGAGTCTATACGCATTACATTAATGCACACAATGTTCAAATATTGCTTACTGCACATATTTCATATGTTATATTCTATAATTCAATTCTAGTTCGCTGTAAATTACTGTTTCACTTTATTGTATTGATACTGTATCTATCTATATTTGTTCAGTGTTGTTATGTTCTATAATATAGTTCGCTATCTGTGTACTTATTTTCATTTTTTAGTTGTATATGTTATGTATGCACCATGACTGTGGCGTTTGGATTCTTGGACCCCAAAGCAGAGACAGAGACAGACACAAGTAAAGTTCAAGGTGTTTAATAATACTAGGCCAAGGTAGGTACTGTCGACAGGGAGCTGGCTGGTAGCAGAAAGGTCCAAAAACAAACAGAAGGAAAACGTTCCTGGCCGAAAACTCCAAAAGTTGCACAAAAACTGCAAAGAGAAACAAAAACTCGTCTTGGGCTGCAGAGAGGCACTCTGGATCTACGAACAGCATATAATACTCTGGCAGAGTAGTGAGGTGAGGGCCAGGATCTTAAAGAGAGGGTTGATTAGGGAAGTGAGAACAGGTGTGCCTCATCTGCAGCCAGGAGAATACCAGCCACGCCCCCTGTCACACACCAGTCCTGCAGAGAAGGAGAGAAAGAGCAGAGAGGGGAAACATGAGCAAACAACAGAAAACAACCAAAAACCCCAAGCATAAACATAACAGTATGTTATGTATGTTATGCGTCCTTTGAGGCGTCCCTCAAAGGACGCCTCCTGGCAGCCTACCAGGCTTATCCAGGTGCCGGGCATAAAAGTCTCTCAAGAGATCAAGGTCCAAAATGAGCGAACGAGAAACCCATTGTCGCTCCTCTGGCCCATACCCCTTCCAATCCACTAGGTATTGGTAGCCACGACCCTGCCTTCGAACGTCCAGCAACCGCCGTACAGTGAAAGCCGGCTGGTTGTCGATGAGCCGGGGGGGTGAAGGGGGTTCGGTCGGAGGGCAAAGGACTGCAGTAAACTCTCTTGATGAGTGACACATGAAAGGTTGGGTGCACCTTCAAGGCAAGAGGCAACTTGAGTCTAACCACACTAGGATTGATGACACGTTCAATTTCATAAGGTCCAATGTACCTGGGAGTGAGTTTCCGAGACTCAGTTTGTAGAGGGAGGTCACGGGAGGAAAGCCAAACCTTCTGGCCCGGTTGGTAATCAGGAGCTGGTTGGCGGTGATGATCCGCCAGCCTCTGGTTCTGGGCGGAGGTGCGGGTGAGAGCTGCCCGGGCTTCACGCCAGACTCTGCGGGCTCGCCGGAGATGCCCCTGCACCGAGGGAACCGCCACCTCTCTCTCTTGAACCGGAAAAAGGGGGGGTTGGAAGCCGTTAGAAGCCATAAAGGGTGACATACCTGTGGCAGAGCACACCAAGGAGATGTGGGCTTACTCAACCCATGGCAGATGAAAAGACCATGAGGCCGGGTTTCGAGAGACAACACAATGAAGAGGCGTTCCCAGGTCCTGATGTGCCCGCTCCGTCTGGCCATTGGTCTGGGGATGGTACCCAGAGGACAAGCTGGCCGACGCCCCCAATGGCTGGCAAAAGGCCCTCCATACTTGGGAGGAAAACCTGCGGACCCCTGTCTGATACAATATCTTGAGGGATACCATGCAGCCTAAAAACATGCTGGGTGAGAAGAGTGGCAGTCTCAATGGCAGAAGGTAGTTTAGGCAGGGGAACAAAGTGCACAGCCTTAGAAAAATGGTCAACGATGGTCAGAATATTGTTGTTACCGTCTGATGGAGGGAAACCAGTCACAAAATCCACCGCAATGTGGGACCAGGGCCGGTGGGGAATGGGAAGAGGGCGAAGAAGACCAGTGGGGGCCTGATGTGAAGCTTTGCTGCGGGCACAGACGGAAGAGGCTGAGACATACTCCTTCGTGTCCGCGGACATAGTGGGCCACCAGAAGCGTTGTTGAAGTAGGGCCAGGGTCCGATGAAAACCTGGATGGCAGGATACTTTGGACGTGTGTCCTCACTGGAGCACTGGAGATCTAGCACCGGGGGGAACCAACAGTCGGTCTGGTGGACAATCCAGAGCAGCTGGATGGTCCTCCTGGACCACCCTTTTAATCTCCCATCTAGCTGCTCCCACGACACAGGAAGATGGCAAAATGGTTTCATCTGTTAAATCCTCCACTCGGGAGGCGAACTGCCGGGACAAGGCGTCAGCCTTCACATTCCTGGGACAAGGCGTCAGCCTTCACATTCCTGGGACAAGGCGTCAGCCTTCACATTCCTGGAGCCAGGCTGGTAGGTCAAGGTAAAGTTGAACCGTCCCAGGAAGAGAGCCCACCGAGCCTTGAGCCTGGTGCAGAGCGAAGGTAAGACACATTCTTATGGTCAGTTCATACTACAAAAGGATGGGTGGCTCCCTCCAGCCAGTGCCTCCATTCTTGAAGGGCCAGAACCACTGCCAGCAACTCCCGATTATCAACGTCGTAGTTATTCTCAGCAGGGTTCAGCCGGCGAGAGAAGAACCCACAAGGGTGGAGCTTCTGGTCTGAGGGGGAACGCTGGGATAATACTGCCCCCAATCCAGAACAGAGTCCTGCATCGGGTCGGGTATCCGCGGGTACCCGACGGGTGACCCGCAAAAAAGGTGATTTGCGGGTGGTATTTTTTCAAACGCTTTTTTCCGGGTTCGGTTCTGGGTAAAACAAAGATGATGCGGATCGGGTTGCGGGTGTTGCATAATAAATATATTTAAATAATAATAATTTAGTTTAATGTTTAAATCCTCAGACCTCTCCCCCGCGGGACCGAGCATATTCATAACCTCTGCAGCGCATCTATCTGCTGCTGAGCGCGTCACATTCTGAATGGCTGAGGTGAAGCTCTCTGAGAATACAGCATTTTCAATAACTCTTCCTCAAGAGCCAAATCCAACGTCTGGGAGGCTTTTGGTGTCATCCTAGATGCAGAAAATAACCAACATCCCAGGCTTTTTGAGCCAAATATGCAACTGCGTGTGTTAATAATTGCACGTTTTCACTGCTTATATATATGCGGGTTCGGGTCGGGTTGCGGGTCTTGTGCCGGCGGGTCGGGTCGGGTTGCGGAACTATTGGCAATATGTGTGGGTGGCGGGGCGGGTTCGGTATTGCACGTCGCGGGTGCGGGGCGGGAGCGGGTCTTGAAAATCAGACCCGTGCAGGACTCTGATCCAGAATCAGAGGCATCCACTTCCACCACAAACTGGACCCCTGGATCAGAATGAGAGAGAACAGGAGCAGTGGAAAACATACATTTCAGTTTTCCAAAAGCTGCCTCAGCTGCAGGAGACCACACAAAAGGCAACTTGAAAGAGGCTAGTTTAGTCAGAGGTACTGCTACCCTACTATCGTCCCGAATAAACCTCCTATAAAAGTTGGCAAAGCCCAGAAACCTTTGCAACTGCTTCCTGTTAGAGGGAGTGGGTCACTGCTTGGACCTTGGCGGGGTCAATTCTTAATTGTCCTTTGTCGACGATAAAACCCAGGAAACTCACAGAAGAGGCATGAAACTCGCACTTCTCAACCTTAGCATACAGTCTGTTCTCAAGAAGTCTCTGTAGTGCCAGCTTTACGTGCTGGACATGCTCCTGAGGAGTGCGAGAGAAGATCAGGAAGTCATCAAGGTACACAAAAACAAACCTATTTAACATGTCACGCAAGACATCATTAATCGTTGCTTGGAAAACACCTGGTGCATTCGTTAACCCAAAAGGCATTACCAAATACTCAAAATGTCCCTGAGGAGTATTGAATGCAGTCTTCTACTCATCCCCCTCCTTTATTCTCACCAAGTGGTATGCATTGCGAAGATCCAACTTTGTGAAGATGGTGGCTTCATGGAGGGGGACAAAAGCTGAGTCTATGAGTGGAAGGGGGTACTTGTTCTTGACTGTGATCCCATTTAGACCTCTGTAGTCTATGCAAGGGCGTAGGGTTTTATCCTTCTTGTCCACAAAAAAGAAACCTGCGCCCATAGGAGATGAAGAGGGGCAAATGAGCCCAGCAGCGAGTGAGTCAGAGATGTAACTCTCCCTGGCCTCCCTCTCTGGCCTGGAGATATTGTACAGTTTACTAGATGGAAAGGGGGTGCCAGGGAGCAAATCTATGGCACAGTCGTAGGGCCGGTGAGGTGACAAGGATAGTGCTTGGTCCTTGCTGAAAACCTCCTTGACGTTGTGGTACTCAGGGGGTACAGAGGTGAGATCGATGGGTTTGGGGGGATCTGGTGCTCTAGTAACTGTGGTGGGTACAGCAGAGTGTAAGCAATGTGAGTGACAGAATAGACTCCAGTTAACGATATTAACGAGTTGGCCCAATCTATGTGAGGGTTATGGAGCTTCAACCACGGAAAACCTAAAATGAGTGGCGACATGGGTGAAGGGATAAGGTACAGGGAGATAATCTCGTGATGGTTACCAGAGAGCTTGAGGGAAACTGGAGCAGTACGGTGGGTGACTTGGGCTAGGAGTCTCCCATCTTTAGATTCAGGAAGAGGCTCAAAGGGGAGTTTAGACTGCATCACAAAGTCAAAGTCAATGAAATTGTCATCCGCACCTGAATCTATCAAGACCTGAAGTGGAAAAGAGGCCTGAGACCAAGAAATAGTACCTTTGACTGGGAGGCTGAGTTGATAGAGGTATGGCTCATCAGTGCTCCCCCTGTTGCTGATGAACCAGGTGTTTTGGCTGAGAAGGACAACCGACGCGGAAGTGACCAGCCTGGCCACTGTAGAGGCAGAGTCTCTGATGAAGACGGCGTTGACGTTCGGATTGGGTAAGCATCATCCTTCCCAGCTGCATGGGCTCCTCCATGAGGAAGGGAGAGACCTTGGTAGCAGGAGAAGCACTGGAAGGCCAGGAGTCAGGAGGATGAAGAGAGGGTCCAGGGAACGCAGGAAACATGGACTGAGGGGGAAGGGAGGTGGAGCAATGCTTTCCTGATCTCTCCCTACGCCTTTCGCGGAGGCGGTTATCTAATCATGTCGCTAAAGAAATCAACTCCTCTAAGGAGGAGGTTTCATCCCTGGCAGCTAGTTCATCCTTTAAATCATCATTTAGCCCCTTACAAAAAATTCCCAGCAAGGCCATGTCATCCCAACCGCTCTCAGCTGCAAGAATGCTGAAATCTATAGCAAAATTAGCAACAGAGCCTGAACCCTGGTGGAGTGAAAGGAGTCTTTTACCAGCCTCCTTCCCCCTCACTGCATGATCAAAAACCTTACTGCAGTAAAAGACGGTAGAGACTGACTGATAGGCGAGTTGCTGTTAGATATGGCAAGGGTCCATGCTGCTGCTTTATCACTCAGTAGGCTCAAAATAAAAGCAACCCTAGATCTATAAGTGGAATAAGTGAATGGTTGTTGCTCAAACACAATACATTGGTGCCAGAACTGACTACAAGACCCTAAATCTCCTGAATACCTGACGGGTGTTGGGATCAAGGGCTCAAGAGGATTGCAGGGCTGTCGTTCCGGATCAGCTTGAGATGGAGGAGTTTTTCTTTCATTGATGCGTTTTGCACCCCGGGCCGTTGTTTTGATATTCCGCTGAAGTACGCTAGCTCTCCTGCTTACAAACATTTAGCCACCCCTGCTTATATGTATACATCTTGATGCAGTTTGGCATTGGTGCATGGGACAGTAATTGTCCTAACCCAGTGGTTCCCAAACTTTTTCAGTCAGGCCCCCTTTGGGTAATTGGAAATATTTTCGGGACCCCCCCAACCCGGTGCCCATCTATATTGGTAGGATTAATTGTTTTTTGTTGTAAAAACATTACATTTTCTCTACTAATAATAATAAGATACAAAGATCCAACTATAATTGTATATTTTATTATGGATTAAACATGAACAAAAGTGCTTGTAATAGATACTGTGAATTAATTTGGCCTAATTAAAACTAGCAGGCCTTCTTCCCAGAGTAATAGATTTGTAAATTCAAATTTCTTTAAGGAAAATATATTATACTTATTATATTATATATATATACTATACTATTTCTACTGCAGGTTTCAAACGATCACATCACTTTACAATTCCTATTCCACACATAGCCTATCAATGACTTGTGTGTGCTTGCTTTCCCTTGCAGATCTTCTCAAACCGGGGCTGTTGTTTTGAGACTGCCACTCTCAGTTCATTCTCAATGTTCAGCTTTGATCTGCATTTTGTTTTGATGGCAGCAAGAAAAGCCTATCTCACAAAAGTAGGATGTTGCACAAGGCAACATCCTACTGAGTGAGTTGCGGGCAGCATTAGGCCAACAGCTCTCTGACCAATGAGATATTTTCGAGCAGTGTTTGTTTACAATTGAATAATAATCATACATTTGATTTATATAGCACACTTTAAAAAAAAGTCATCTCAAGGTGCTTCAAAAAGCTAAAAGGAGAAAATAATAAAATTAAAAAATCTTCCCGCGCCCCCCCCCCCCTGCAGTACCTCCACGACCCACCAGGGTGCGCGCCCCACAGTTTGAAAACCACTGCCCTAACCTTTTACACTCAAGAATGCCATAAAAACACCCTAAAGATTATGTGCTACTTCAAAGAGCTAATACTCATATAACATACCTTAAGAAGGACATCCGACGACTTTCTGACGAACTGAAAGAAAAAGACTCTCTCGTGTCCAGTCTCATGGAGGTGGCATCGGTGCAGTCTAAACAGCTTGTCTCGTTCAGTACAACTATCCATGACACTGTTCCATAGCCGTGGGAACATGTTTCAAATGGGGGGTGCTGTGGGGATGACACCAGGGCTGGTTCTGACCAATTTGCTGCCCTATAGGCAAGATTTTAGCTGGCAATGAAAAACCTCTACAAAAGACCAATACACTACAAAAAGAGAAACATATTGACAATGGTGGACAGCTTATATAACAAGGCTTCAAATTTATTTAGTATTATAACATGTTTTAATTGGAGGGGTGGACTTCACATCCTCTAGGGGGGTCCGGGGGTGCCCCCCCGGGAAGATTTTTTTAACATTTTAAAGTCAAATGCTTCAATCTGTTGCACTTTGAGCACCCAATTACTAGACTGATCTAGAGGGTACAACAGATTGGTTTACATTTTATTAATCAAATAAGTATGTGAACATTTCCAATAACCTACCATAGCCAATAACAAATAAATGTAACTTGTTTTATTTGTATTGTTCATTCATATCTTATTTTACCAGTTAACATTTATTTATTTCTGCATATTTTTAAATCTCTCCAGTTTTAAACAATATTTTTGGTTCACTGTCCTATAGTATACATTGGAATGATTTCAAACCTGTTTTGATTTATCCTAATAATTATAAAGGTGTGCCTTGGAAATATTTGTTTACATAAATTGTGATCAAAACGTTTGAGACTTACTGAGATAGACTCACTGAGATAACGTATCCCTGCGGTATCCCCTCTCTCTATCTCTCTCACTTTGGCTGTGAGTTGCGGGCGCCTGCTAAGCCAACATCCCTCACTTTCATCACTACAGCGCCCATCGTACAGGGCAAATGGAAAATGTAACCGGGTTGAAAAAAGGGTGTTATCTTTACTTAATTATGAATGTTGTTACATCAAGGCTGAAAATTCGTTTTTTTTTGGTATTATATCTTGTGGAAGTGCAGATCCCCTGTCTTCCACCAGGTGCAGCACCCTCAGCACCCCTACTTCCCACGGCCCTGCACTGTTCTGTGGGATCCTTCCACCTGTCCACGGCCTTCCGACTCCTCGACACCTGGCCATCAGCAGTCATGGTCTGAGGTGGTGCGCAGCGCAGGAGCTTATTGAATGGGGAGACTTCACCGCCTCGCCTACGCCTTCAGACCCGCTTCACGACCCTGTCTGACGATCCGGTCCATCCAGTTGATGATCCCGCGGCACTAACCCGTCCAGATGATCCGGTCCATCCAGCTGATGCTCCCGCGGCACTGACCAGTCCAGATCTGCACCCTGCTGACACTGCAACTTCTGCGCCAGCAGCCGACAGTATTTGTGCTTCTTCCCAGACCACTGTGAAGTCAACTCGGCGTCCGTTATCCCGTCTGGCAACCTCTTCACGTCGTAAACTCCTCAAAGAGGCCGTGCTGAGACACTCGGGAAGTTTTCCGGGTACTGAGCCGGCAAGGAAATCCGCTCCCTGCCCAGCTGTGTCCCAACACAACACTCTCCTGCTCGGTCTCCACGTTCTCGATCGCCGGCACCACCTCGTCCCCTTTTCGCCCCAACAACATTGATAATCGGGGATTCCATAATTAGAAAGATCAGATTCTTCAACGCGGCCACGCGCTGCTTCCCTGGAGCCTCAGTCCCGGTTATCCTGGAGAAACTCCCGGGGCTGCTGCACTCACTCCCGTCCTCTGTCAACCAACTAATTGTCCACGTTGGGTCTAATGACACAGCCCACCAGCAGTCGGAGCTGACAAAAAAAGATTTAAAGAAACTTTTTATTCTTTTACGGAGCTGTGAAAAGTCGGTTTTTATCTCAGGTCCGATCCGAACACTGGCCCGCGGAGCAGGGCGGTTCACTAGGATCCTCAGCCTGCACACTTGACTCCAATCCGCCTGCAGAGCTCACAATTTAGGTTTTATTGACAATTTTAATCTATTTTGGGAACGACCCGCACTCTTCGGCACTGATGAAATCCACCCCAGCAGGCTGGGTGGCCGCATATTAGCGGCTAACATGCAGCACGCTGTTCAGACGTTTCCCTGACTTTTCGCGCTCCACGTTCACACACCCCCCTTTCCGGCAGTGTCATCTCAGGCCACTGTTTCCCCTACAAACCAAACTAGCTCCCCCTTGTGGCTTGGTGGGTCCCCTACAACTATACCCCAACCTGTGCGCATTTCAGCTTCCACTTTAATGCCGATCGACATCCCGTCAGAATCACTGACCGGCGGTCACGCCCTTGTTATAATAACAATTGTCGTGGTGCGAGAGTGATCAGTCCAGTTGTACAAATAGTCAAAGCTCCCTGTCCTGATGGTGATACAGTGGCTTCCTCAGCTAAAAATGGAGAGAACCAAATTAATTTGCCCTTACTTAATGTTAGGTCCTTAGCGGGTAAGTCATTTTTAATCAATGATCTTATAATAGAACAGCAAGTAAATTGAAAATTGGCTAGATAACAACAATAGCGCTGCAGTACTTATTGAAACAGCACCACCTAATTACAGCTTTATGAGTGGGGTCAGAGCTGAGAAGAAAGGTGGTGGAGTGGCTTCCTTGTACAAGGATGTTCTAAATTGCAAGCAAATATCGTTTGGAATATTCACCACTTTCGTATATCTTGCAGTAACACTGAAATCTTCATCACATGTTTTATTAATAACCATATACAGGCCCCCCCGATACTCAGCAAAGTATCATCTTTCTAGATGAGTTCACACACCTGCTTTCTGTCATATGTATTGATTTTAACTAATTAATTATTGCTGGAGATTTTAACATTCATGTGGATAACACCAACGATAAAAATGCTGGAGAATGTTGTTCTGACTCAGCATGTCTCAGGGCCCACTCATTCTAAAGGCCATACAATGGATTTACTTATGTCCAAAGGTCTTGATATCTGTAAAGTGTTTGTTTCTGACCATTACAAATGTTCAGAAACAAACATCTCCTTTGAAATGTCTGTCACTGATGTGATCCACACTAGGTCAGATGTAACTTTGAGAAGGTATATAAATGAAAATACCTGTACATCATTTATCCATGCCTTTTTAGTCGTGCCTGCTCTCACACCAAACCCTGTTAGTAATCTGGTGGATACATTTAACGCAAAACTGACCAATATCATTGACGCCATTGCGCCCGTGAAAGTTAAAAAAATCTCTGAAAAACGAAAGCATCATGGAGAAATTCGCCATCAGTGAAATTTCAAAAAACAGAATGCCGGAAAACAAAACTCAAGATACATCATGATATTTACAAAGAAAAAACTATTCACCTACGGTCTTGAACTGAAGAAAGCTAGACAATCATTTTTCTCTGATCTTATCAACAAAAATATGAATAACTAAAGCTTATTATTTTCTACTGTTGATCAACATCGGCACCTCTGTTGTTTCCCCGACTCAGACCGCAAGGAATCTGGGTGTGACCCTAGATAACAAACTGTCCTTCACTGCAAACATCGCTGCAACAACCCGCTGCTGCAGATGCACTCTTTACAACATCAGGAGGATACGTCCCCAGCTGTCCCTGAAAGAAACTCAGGTTCTGGTCCAGGCTCTCGTCATCTCACGCCTAGACTACTGCAACTCCCTCCTGGCTGGTCTACCTGCATGTGCCATCCAACCTCTGCAGCTCATCCAGAATGCAGCGGCTCGTCTGGTCTTCAACCTTCCAAGATTTTCCCACACCACCCCGCTCCTCCGCTCACTTCACTGGCTTCCAGTAATTGCTAGAATCGACTTCAAAACAATGGTACTTGCGTACCATGCTGCGAATGGATCTGGCCCTTCCTACATCCAGGACATGGTTAAACTGTACACCCCAGCGCGTGCACTTCGCTCTGCATCAGCCAAACGGCTCGCTGCACCCTCACTGCGAGGGGGACCCAAGTTCCCATCAGCAAAAATATGTGGGTCTGGTGACCCAGCGGTGAGTAAAGGTGAGTCAGAAAAAGAAGAGCGAATATCATCAACCTTTTTTTCAAAGTGGTTAACAAAGTCGCTTGACAGAAGAGAGGAGGTGGAAGGGTCTTTGGAGGGGTCCAAGAGGGTGGAGAAGATGGAAAATAGTTTTTTGGGATTGGAATAGGAAGATTGGATCTTATCTTGGAAGAAAGTGCTTTTTGCCTGAGAGATCGAAGCAGAGAAAGAGGAAAGGAGAGCCTGATAGGTTAGGAGGTCGTCATGGTGTTTGGATTTCCACCTTTTCCGCTCTGCTGCCCGAAGGATGGTTCTATTAGCACGCAGTGCGTCATTTAGCCAGGGAGCAGGAGGGGACTGACGAGGCTGCCGAGATGTGAGAGGACAGGGAGAGTAGAGAGGAAAGTTTCTGCAGCAGAGTTTGGAGGCAGGAGTTGGAACGAGTCAGAGGAAGGGAGGGCTGAGAGCACCGATGAGGCAAAGGTAGAGGGGGAGAGGGAACGGAGGATACGGCGGACAGGCGCAGGATGAGAAGAGATTATTTTCTTATGTTTGGAAAGGGGTAGAGAGAATGATATGAAATAAATTGCCTTGCCTTGCCTTACGCTGTGACGTAATACCAATTTTGTTTCGAGGGAAGGGATGGGGGTCAGAGGGCCTAGGTATAAAAGTCACGGCTTGCCACTGTAATCTGACAATACATTTTTATCGTATCGTATAATGTACTTCCCATAATTCTTATTGGTACATTTATCGACTCAAAACAGCTAAATGTAGGAACAAAACTATGTGGTTAGGACAAAGCAATAGACCAGTGGTCTGCAACACGTCGATCAATAAGCCCTCAATAAGTAGCTCGCCAAGCAAATCCAAAATGTAAAAAATACACAAAAAAAGGAAATAAAATTAAAATGATCCACCCTATGCATAAACGAAACCTCAATCATAGTGAACTCTATCTACTTTCTACAACTCTATATCTATCTAACACCCCTCCTCCCCCCACAATGAATATCGACCAATCACGTTCTTACTTGATTTGCGGGACCAGCGTTGCAGTCGGGAAGAAAAGCAATGTGGAGCGGCACCTCACCGCTTCATAAGCAGTTTGACCGTGATTTTCTTTCTGGCAGAATCTACACAACACATCAGCCCCATTGAACACGGCCTATTCATGCCAGCCTATTAGGGATGTGCATCTCCATCACTGAGGCCGATGCGATGCGCATCTCGATACTTACCAACGATACGATACATTAACGATACATTTGAAACACCAGGCGATGCGATACGATTCACCCCTGTTGCAATACAATTTGATTCAACATTATGCGATACAGGGCGATACTATGCGATTCAACACGATGCAAAATAATGATACTTCAATATGGTACGACAGAGGATTTTAGTTTTATTCCTTATATTAAGCAAATCATAAATTAACAAAAAAGTGCTTTACATATTTGGTTCTCTCTACTAGTACTGTGCATCCCATCATGCTGTTTATTTTTTACCTTTTTTACCTTAAAAAACTCTCCAGAGTACAGTACAATTGTAGAACACCTCACAGTTAAACAATTTAAGGATGCATTGCCCATGATTAACAATGTGCAAATAACAACTACCATAGTGCAATGCCCATACAACTGCCACTCTGGAATAAACTACCCAAATCATGCAAGTCCGCAGAAACGCTTACTATTTTTAAATCGAGACTAAAAACATATCTCTTTGCCGCTGCTTTTAATTGAGATGCTCATATTCGCACTACAGTATGCCTTTTAAACCTGTATTGTATACCGGTGGTGTTTATTTGAATTATTTTATTATCTTTGCTTTGTAATGTCTGTTGTAAAACTGTATATTGTGTTTTGAATGTATTTATTCCTAAAAAATATTTTAATTTGTTTTGTAAAGCACTTTGAATTGTCGCGTACAGAAAAGTGCTATATAAATAAACTTGCCTTGCTAACCAGAGGCCTGTACTACGAAGCTGGTTCAATCTAACCTGGATATGTTTGAGTTAGCCGGTTGGCCTAATCCAAAACATACGCGCTCTCGCTAAGCGGTCCTACGATGCGGGTTATCAAGTGGATCGCTCAAACCAGCCGTGTCCTATCTAGTTAGGTGCGCGTTCACATGAAAGGGGTGGTATTTGGAGCATTCCACCAATCACAAACACGGAGAAGCGTACTGACAGCGTAGCACGTCATACTTCCTGAAAGAAAAGTCAACTATAATATTAGACATATGAAGAAGTTCAACTTTAAACATCCATGACTTAAACACTTTATCCAGGATAAAAGCCACATAGCTGCACCTGCAAGGTGAATACAGCTGGTAAAAGAAAAAGTGTTTGAATGCGTACATTAACAGGTTTATGATATCACTGCCCCGTCTAAGACACAAGTGGATCTGACTTTAATTACATTTGACTCGAGTGTTTCGTCAACTTAATGTGTTGCTTAAAATAATACTTCTGCATACAGTAGGCCTATGTGACACTGTGAGTGTTGCACGGCCAGATACGGCTCAAGAAGCTGACTCAGATAAGGAAATGTATGATACATTATGATGTGATATGCCACGCGCGAACTGTACTATTACTTTGATCCGGTTACTTATGTTGTGGCAGATATTTAATTAAGCTTTCTTAACGCTAATGTTATAATGGTCAGATTACTCTGAAGATGGGAGGTGATATTCTATTAATGTTCACGTTCACACAGTCGGGGATTTTTGCCGGCCGTCTTTCCTGCAACGGCAGCTTTTCTGTATTTCCTTTCTCCTGTAATATGACTTGATCGCTTTAAACTCCGCACACTGAGCTCTGATTGGTCAGCAGGCAGTGCTTTCACTGAGTTGAGCTCTTAGCCTGCAACCTAACCTGCTCCGAGGCAGGTTAGCCGCACAGCATAAGTTACCATGGAGATCTAGCCCGCTAAAAAGAGAACCAGCTTCGTAGGACCGGAAACCCAGAGTTTTCCCTGAAGTTAGCCGGCTAAGCGAAAATCCTGCTTCGTAGTACAGGCCTCTGATGTGCTTAACACTCATAGGCTAACTCACCAGTGAGCAGAAAGCAGTGGTTTTCTATATGAACAATAAAGAATACAAATAAACTTTCAAAACAGCTCCATCATAAATGCTTACAGTAAGGAAGACATTTAAACTATTATTGGCCGTCACAGGCTGCTGTAAAGAAACACCATTCTCTCTGAAAGAACACCTCACTGAGTGATTTAACTCGTATGTTTAACTTTCAGGTTTCTCTTTTCAGCCGCAGACCCCACGTCGCCTCTTTATGTGCGTCGCTAAGTTCCTCGTTCTACTTGTGTACTTTAAAGCGGCACGGCATCGTTTACAATTTGCGAGCGATTCTTCAAGTTGACCTTCTTTCTTAAAAAATCTGAAGTGTTGCCAAACATTTGATTTGTAGGTATATTTTTCGGTGCGCTGTGTTTCTCTTTCTCCTCGACTTCCATGTGTTGATAACTGAGACTCTCGGCCTCCGTAGTGCGAAGCAGAGATCAAAGATCGTCTCTGCGGAGTGCTGACAGGATGAGGGGATTTTATATGAATTAATAGTTTCTTGACCGATGCAAAGACTCTACAATCGATGCATCGCGAGTTCAACCCAAACTGTAGCCGATGTGCACTCTTTCAACCGGTGCACTCGCATCTTGAACGTTTATGCCAGTGCACCGATGCAAATCTGTGAATCTTAACATCCCTACAGCCTATACAACACATGAGGGGCAGAGTTTTACTGTGTGTTGCAACATGCATAAATATTTATTGCACTTGACGCACACACACGCACATGGGCGTCCCCCCCACTTTTCAAAATCCCGTTTGTGTCCCCCCCACTTTTCAAATGTGTTTATTATTTTTTTTTAACGCAAGCGGTCATCGTCACGGAGGAGCGCCTGTGTGTGTAGCACGAGCGCATTTTGTGAGAGAGAGAAACAGAGAGAGTTACGGGGGTTATTAGAAGCTGTTTCAACAATAAGGAGAGGGAGAGTCCTCTCCTGTCGGACTGAGAGGCTCAGATAATGTCAGCGTAGGTGCAGGTATAGGACTCTTGAGTGATTAGATTGTAAACTGTAGTCTAAGTTATCTCAGTGGGTCTCAAACGGTTTGGTCTTCTTTATAAACAAATATTTCCATCCATTTAATATAGTTGTAAAAAATAAGTTAAGAAATCATTCCAATGTGTACTATAGGTCAGTAAAAAATTAAAAACACAGTTTAAAAGGGGAGTGATTAGTAAAATATGCATACATAAAAAGAAAGAATGCTAACTAGGTAACAAAATATAAGAATAAACAAGTTTAAATGATTTGTTATTGGTTGTGACCATATTCTTTACACACGGCATCTATTGCACGTCTGTCGGTCCTGGGAGAGGGATCCCTCCTCTGTTGCTCTCCCTGAGGTTTCTCCCATTTTTCCCTTTAAACTGGGTTTTCTCTGGAAGTTTTTCCTTGTACGATGTGAGGGTCTAAGGACAGAGGGTGTCGTATTGTCATACTGATATTCTGTACAAACTGTGAAGTCCACTGAGACAAATGTAACATTTGTGATATTGGGCTATATAAATAAACATTGATTGATTGATTGATTCTAAGGATGATTGAAAAGTATACAGCTCCCTTCCATATGAGTGTTGAGAGCTGTATCCATGAATTCATGTTGTGCTCAAAGTGCACCAGATTGATGCATTTAACTTCAACATTTAAAAAAAAGAAAATCCCGGGGGAGCATGCCCCCGGACCCCCCTAGGGGAGGAGAGGTCCACCCCCAAATAAAGCAGGTTAAAATAATTAAATTGCATAAGTGTTCTTTTAGCAAACACTGAAAACCGGTCCCACAGACCCAAACAGCACACAAAGGTTAAAGGTAAGCATATAATGTTAACATTTGCTGAATATACACTGCAAAAACAAAAAACTAAACAAAAAAGAGTAAAAGTAGCTCACAACCTTTTTTTTTTTTTTAAAGTATCTCTCATCCTAAAAAAGGTTGGAGACCCCTGCACTAGAATGTTCAGTGTTGCATCCAGCTGTGTTCCCTCTGTCCAACGCGCCAAGAAGAAGCGCCAATAGAGTCCTATCTGCTGTCATGATAAAGATTAGAAGAGAAGAGCTGTGTAATAGAAAGAGAGTTACACCCCCACCCCCCTATGTCTCCCTGCTACAGTCAGGGAGGCTGGCTTTTATCATGTCAACACACCGAGGGCTTTTAAGTAAGCGGTAAAATAATAAATACACCCAAAACACCAGCTGCGGGCTCCAGCATGTTGATTTTAAACAAATAGTCGGGGGCATTATTGGTGATTGCTTCATCAGGTGGTGGCAGTGTTGGGCAGGCAGTCGTGGTGGAATGTTACCAACAGTTTTGGGTGTAACGTGTTACAAAGTAACTGTTACTGTAATCACATTACATTTTTCGGTAACGCAGTAATGTAACGTGTTACCGTTTACATTCAGTAATCACACTACGGTTACTAACAATGCACGAGAAAATTACTAGATTCTCCCTTTGACAGACTAGACTCTACATTATTCAGAAGTTTACAGTAACTTTGGATAATATCACACGGGTTACAGAGCCTCTCTTTTCCTCTCTCCCGCTCTCTCTCTCCTGACAGCTGTATCTCATGCAGCTCGCTGATCCAGTGAATGAGTGACCCAACAGTAAATAATAATATTTATAACAAGTTTAGCTAGTTCCAGGGGTAGATAAGATTTGAATTAATATTTCTAGTCACTAGAAGGATTTCCGCTGCAGGTTTATATTTGCGCAACATTTGAGCGACTTGTCCACATGCAACTGTCACAGGGGTTGTGCTGCAGTGCAGAGATATGGCTGAGTCATCACTATAACTTTCGAGGGGTGGAGGTATTCCCATTATTTTGAATTTGTCAGAAGAAAGGACAGGAATGTGACGGTAAGGTACACTGCTGCAAACACAACATACAACCTCTCCAAGCACCTGCAAAGTCAAGGCCAACACGAAGCTAGTAGCTAAAGACACCCAAACCCAGAGTGATGATGTTGAGTGTGTGCCGACTCCGAACAAGCAGCAAAAACTAGAATTGTCATCGTTATTAACTTGTGTTATGTCTTCCTTATTGCAATAGTAATTGTTATATGTGTGCACATGTAGGCCTACGTTTTAAGTTTTGGCTATAGGCTGTTGCTGAGTGTTACGCCCCCACTAAGGTCTAGGGGACCTGGAGACAATAACAAACAACCAATAAAAATGAGGGAGTCAGTGTAACAGTTGAAAAAAGGTTTATTTTGTGTAAATAATCGAACAGACATATAATTGAAACACTCGGTTGGTGAGGAGGAGGAGTCAAAGGATTGTGCCAAACAAAAGAAACAAGCATAACAAAACCAGGCCTATCTCTACATCTATCCTTTGAATCCAAAACAAAAAAACCTTCACTAAACTACAAAGAATTTGACAAAACAATATACAGGGGCGGCAACAATCCGCCAACCTAGTGTGTCTGAACATTAGTTTGCTACGTGGTGAGAAATGTACAGGGTACCCCAGACTTACCTAACTCCTCCACCTCTCAACACACACACTTTCAAAAAGGTCAGACAATTCAAAGATCATGAGTTGCTAAACACTGCAGGCTCCTTCATCAGCAACAGGCCCAGAGTGAGAGAGAGAAGACTTCCTGGGTGCCTCCTTTATGGTCGGCCCTGGCTGCTGATAGGCCAGCTGAGGGTGAGGGGATCCAATCAGCCATCAGATTCAGGTGCACAGGCAGATTCCGATCAGCTGCTGATTAGCTGTGCAGAAGACAGGGAGAAGAGAGAAACACAGGAGGGAAAGAAAACCCCACAAGTTCAGCCTGCCTGGCACGTAACACCCCCACACATATAAATCCAAACAGTATGTTTGGACCCGACAATATACATTTTCTATTTACATAGCACGAGATGCATTGGCAAGAACATTATGGGCCCCCTTTTTATGGCTTATGTCAAGATTGTAGTTCTGGACAATCAATGACCAACGCATAAGCCATAAAAAGGGGGCCGATAATGTTCTTGCCGATGCACTATCTCGTTCTCACTGAGTAACGCAAAAGTAATGTAAAGAGTAAAGAAGTAAAGTAACATATAACTTTTTTTTAAAGTAATGAGTAGTACATTACTTTTTTTGATTAACGACCCCATCACTGGTTACCAAGTATTGTACTAAAGTAACAAATTGAGGTACTTGTACTTTACCTGAGTAATTTCAAATTATGCTACAGTACTTTGTACTTTTACTACACCCAATTCTTTCTTGAAAAATATTGTACTTTTTACTCCACTAAATTATTTTTACAGCTTTAGTTACTTTGCAGATCTAGATTATTAATACAAAAATATCAATCAAATCATTCATTAGCATATAATATTATAGGTTAAACTTCACAGTAGTATATAAAGTAAATTAAATAAACCCCTTCTTTACCAAGTGCAACATTGAAGTAATGAACACGTTAATACTGAAGTATTATTTGAGTTATTTGAAGGATTAAAGTAACGTGTTATGGCAGGAAAGTTCAATCTGGTATATTCATTTTAATGTCACCTTATATAGAATGTGTGTTAAACTTGTGATTTCTGCATTGAGTGACTTCTGCCTAGCAGATACCAAGAAGAGGCCCCTAGGGTCTCTCTGTTAATTATCAATAGTCCTTGCAGTCAACAGGGGAATTCCCGGATACATTTTCAGATATAAGGCAGTTAAAGTCTTGTAGAATTAATGTTTATCTCCTACACATCCTGCAGGCCTTGAGACTTGGATCACCCAGCAGTAAACAAGATAAACGTCCTTTTGAGCTTATCAATAAAATGTATTCATTCTTAGTAAGCTGACTTTGGGGTGAAGGGAAGTTCAGGGAAGCCATTAAGCCACAAGAACAATTAACTTATGTTGGTTGACTGATTCGGGGACTGTCATGGGACGATGGCGTTTGGATATTTACAAATATGGCTTTCATAGAGAAAAACAGGTGACTGTTGTGTGATAAGATACATGATACGATGTTTGTGTGTGTTGAAGATGTTTAGGGGGAATCAGTATGTGTCCTGTCAAAGAGTCCTCTGTCATTACTCCAAATCATTGATTGGGGGATCTGCCTAAGGGCAGAGGGACAAACACACACACACACACATACACTGTGAAGCAACAGATGGAATCAACAAACTGACTTACTACCTGGGATCCCGCTCAGAAGGGAAACCGACCAATGGAACACTACCAACTCACTGTCTAGCTCGCTCAGAAGTGAACTCTGTGTATAAATGTTGTGATCATTTTGAAGATCGGCGCTCTTGTTTTTGACTGGCCGTTCCTGAGACGTGTCTCACACGGTGGTAGAACCTGAGCCCGGAGTACTCTGCAGAGTGCTTCGTGATTAGGTGATGTATTTGTATGTTTCCGCCATTAAAGCAGATTATTGTTTAACCCTTATCCAGGCTTCTTTGAATTTTTCCTTCTTTTGAGAACCCGCTCATATAGGAACGGCGCGGAGCAGAGATTCTGCCCCAACAATACATTAATCATTTTTACAAAAATATTTAAAACATATGGTGGTTTAAATATTCTGCATAATGAAACATTTGATGTTAATACTTTTGTACTTTTACTTAAGTACACATTTGAATGCAGGGCTTTTACTTGTAACGGAGTATTTTTACACTGTATCATTGCTACTTAAGCAACTAATGTGAGTACTTGTCCCCCCTCTGGCAGGCAGCATGTTCTGTAACAGTAGTGCTCAGCAGTCAGTGCAGCAGTACTGGTAGAAATCAAGGTCTTACACAGTGCCAGCTGTCTTGTCGAGCACTTTGGGATAGCTCATGTAACATGATATGGTTTGCTTCGAAATCTCATGAACTGCACAAACTACTTCAACAGTAGAGCCTTACAAATGCAGGAAAAATTTGAACTGTTCTTTTCACGAAGATGAAAGCAAAGTGTTTCCTGTTTCCAGAAACAGATGGGAAGCTTGGCTTAGAAAAATCCTCAATCAAAACAAGATTTCATTTTGGAACGGCAGTCATGCGTTCATCAATCAATTTAGGTTGGAGATATGTTTTTTATAACTTTCCCAGTCTTGCTTTTATGGACTTAATTTTGTACTCACTAAAGCAAATGTTAGTGTCAACGAAAAAGACACCGGTGCTGTGAGGTTAAATATGCAGCTGACGGACAAATTACACAGCCTAATCTGTTTTCTCTTTGGCCCCACAGTTACAGCTCTGAGCTGTGTTCTGTCAATCAAAATGAAAATAATGCATCTATCACATAAGGCCATGATAATATGACTTCTCAAAGAAAAGTGGTCTTGTGGCTTAACTTGTTCCGAGTCAAGGGGTAAAGTGAAATATATATCATCCTTTATCTGCCACTACCTGCTTTGGTGTCTGCACTGTAATAACACCTGCTTCATCAACATTATAAATCTTGCTGGAGGGAATGTATGCCAGTAAAAAGAACACAAAATAGCCAGATAATAGCCCCACCGACCCAAATTGATATCCTTGTAAATATAGCTGGTACTGTAGGTAAACACATGTACCAGTCTGTTGTAAATGTACTTCAAATATGTATATAGGCTAGTCATTGATAGTTATTCATGTTATCAAATGTGGTTATTCTCTCATCTGTCTATCACTTTTACCAGATTGTCAAATAACTCCTGCCAGGAATACGGCAGGGAAGATAGTGGTGTGCCTTTTACAATTAATTAACCAATCTAGACCTGAAAGAATAGAATTCATTCTATCAAGATATTGTATTTAGCTACACAAGACCAGTTAACATTAGCTGACATACTGGATCATGTGTGATCTTATTGTGAAAGAAACACATTTACCATGTGCTTCTCTCCATCACAGCCAAATATAAATGATGGATGCTTACCCACTGGCTCATCTTACCCCACTCTCCCCTATGGGAGATGGAGTCGAGAGTTGAGAAATACCATGGCAACAGGAATTACTGTATCAATAAGCATATACTTTTCATTGGTCTAATGTTATATTAAGAGTACAATAATACATTTGAGTATTCATACATTTTAAGAAAATTGTTCAAGTTTACAATATTTTCTCGAGCTTTAAGTTTTCACGCTGGTGGTGATGGGATGAAGTTGATGTAATGCGGATGGATATGGTGATTGCAGATTAATGTAAGGGGGGGCTGCAGCTATTTCGCCTGAAATGGCAGGGAGGAGATTTATTTTTTAGGTTTGACAACAGCAACATGATTGGCAGGTGTAGAATTTTCTTACCAAATGAGTTTAATGTAAGGGTGAAACTCTCAGTTGATTAGTAAGAAGCGGGGGGCAGTGAGTGTTTTGAATAGAAAGTCTTCCTGATTGAAATTATTCCGTGTAGGGTACTCGAAAAATGTTTAGGCTATTTGAGTGTTGTCTTTTATTTTCAACCTATAAGCAGTTTTGCCTGAGATTACACTGTGGTCAGACAATATTCAGGTCAACGACCGAACGTCTTTACGAGTAAGGTACATGTACACAGAGCGCAATTTGGTGAGGGCATATTAGCATCAGTTTGCTGTGCAGGCAGAGTAACACCACATTTCCACGTCTCAACAGGGAAGCAGTTGGTCAATGCATGATGGAAATGTTGCAGCTAGTTTGTAGGGGGTGTTATGGTGCATTAGTGGCCTTGCCCATTTTGTACTTCAAATGTTTTAGGAACAAATTTAAGTGAATGCATTTAGGTTGTTGAGAAAAAAAAGATCCCACTTAATGTTAGATTTCGTTATAATGTAGGTGGTAGAGCTGCACTGTCTTAGCACATCATATTGTATATCAACTTTTCAAAAGTTGACTGATCAAAAGAATAATTCATATCTGAACTAAACTGTACTTTGTGGCTGATGACCATTCAAGATAACGTCAGTGAAAGTAGTTGGACGCCGAGTACGTTGTTTTCCCTTGTCAAAGTACATATTTATTTTAAACACAATATGAGGAGAATGGAATATGCTATAATAAAGAAATGGGGGGAAATAAGAAACAATAACCTGATAATTCCCTGCAAAACTCAAGTTTTTAGTGTTCTGATTGTTGCCCTGCTAGATTATTCATGCATGTCAGTCTGTTTTATACTTTTTCTAAAACACTCAGCCCTACCCTCCCCATCAATTCTACAGCCCGCATTTCCCGACCCAAAAAAAAAAAAGAATGGTGACGAACTGAATGTGAGCAGCGAAGCGTCCCAGCCCCATGCTCTTTTAATGTTGTGTTGTGTTTTCTGTTCTGTTGTTGAGGCGCTGGGGACATTCCTGGCACTGAGCTCTTTGGTCTCAATTGCAAGCAGCTGCCCACTCCCACTCCCCGAAAGCAGACTCTATCTCCCACGGGATCTGCTGCATATTTATTTCTAAGAAATCATTCCAACAGGGTAGCTTTTAAAACATGTCATGTCACATTTTCTTTGCCGTCCATGGAAAGATTGCACTCGCAATCATCACAACACATCACCAAGGGCAGGGAAGTCAATGTCTTACCGCCTAGTGTTTGTCTTCAAAACTGTACATTAAAGTGCTTATAACATTTCAAAAGACTGAGATGTTATTATTACGGATGTCAATGTAAACATTACATTACATGCCATTTGTTAGACGCTTTTATCTACAGGAGCAATTTGGGGTGAAGTGTCTTGCCCAGGGACACAACGACATGCTGACTGCAGTGGGACTCAAACTTGCTATCCCCTGATCCAAAGTCCAGCACATTAACCACTGAGCCACTCACCCACTGAAAACATAGATTTTCGGGATAAATCTGGAAACCTTACCACATAAAAGAAAAATGGACAAAGCAAGTTTACTTGATAACTGTCTTTTAATTCCAAGGTTTATGTTTACCATGAATTGCATGGCAGTAAAAAGCCGAACAAAACTGAGAACTGACTGGAGACCACTGGATATCCGACCCAGTCTCACAAAAAACATGTGTAATTGCTACGTTGGCCCACAGGCCAACACGTAGTAGTTTCTCAAATTGTGAGGTGACTTTTTTCCCCTATTTTTTCCCCTATTCATTTCTAATGGCCAGTGTCCATGTCACTTGATGATCAACTTTCCCTGCGTGAAAACTAAAAACATGGCGGACCACGATTTATTTTTAGTGGAAAATCCGAAGTTTTAGAATTGGTTCGCCATCAGCAGGAAAAAACGTCGCTACTTTGGTGTAACAGCACACCATATCCATGGAGAAAAAGGCATTTTGCTGAACCATTGGATATGTTCTTGTTGGCCAACCCAATCTCACGTGTCACACAGAACGATTTTAAAAGCAATGTATTTCTATTGGTAGTATGTTTCGTGCCTGCACCACGTATTTTTGTCCGGTCGGGTCTTGCAAGACAGGAAAAAAAATGTCTTACTCAATATCAAGCCACAATTATTGTTTTAACTTTTTTATTTTAAATTTTATACTGTAATAATGAAAATAAATGGGGCTGAGAATACTGAAATCTGTATTTCTTTTTTTCCTTCAAATTTGTTATTCTTTTCAAAATAACACACAATTATCCTTGTTTTTATTTATTTGTTTAATTCTATAATGTCTGGCTTTTTGCCGTCCGTCAGGACCGAGAGTCGGAGCGTATCAGGACACCTGAAACTGAATTTCAAAAATAAAGTAATTAATAATATTATATATGATATTATTTTGTCTATTAACTAGAGCACTGGGTCATGTTATGACCATATTTTCTATGTTGCTGTGGGGTTTTTCCATCGGTTTGGTGTTCAAATATCGCAACAGTATATAGTCAAGCAATCACTCACGACAGGCGTGGTATATAGAGAACCGCAGTGACGCGTCGTAAAACCCGGAAGTAAGTTAGCATTTTTAGCACTTCCGGTTCCTTCCTCAAAAAGCAATGCATTTTTTCCATAGGGTTTTGGAAAATAGCTCGAAATAAGGTCTGTGGTTGACACACATTTAAGAGATGAATCACGTTTTGTTCTACGACATTAAATACATCAGCAGTGACCCTACTGGGGATTTTTGAAGAGTTTACGTGTCTGAAAAACGATGGTTGTTACCGAGTGGCTGAATAGGACTACAGAAATTGTCGAGGCCGTTTTAGGTCATTACGCCGAACACGTAAACACTCCCGCTATGTTTGTTTCCCCCTGTGTTCTGCTTGAAAGCAAGTACCTGCCTATCTTTAGTATCTGTATATCTATATCTGACCATTAGAATCTGCATTTTTGAAATTGTCGTTTTTAACACCGTAGTTTTACAAATGATAGAATTATTCATTACCAGTGTTTTCCAGTTTTACTCGGCATTTTGTTTCGTTAGCTAACGTTAGCTAAAGCTAGCGCTACTAGTTAGCTACGCAATGGTTTGTTGCTTTGCTCCGGGTTGCAGCCACAGGTCTTCGCATGAAACGTGCTTGTTCTATCGTTTCCCGGCCGATGTTTTCCAAAGGAGAGTCTGGATTCGTGTCATGAGGTAAGCTTACGTTACATTTTTGTCCATGTCACGGTGAAATGTAAATGATGGGTAGTGACTGTATCGCCGTTTTAGAGATGGCGCTGCTGAATAGACCGCAACATAAGTAAAGATAATGAATACATCCTATTAAAACCTGTGTGGCTGATAAGTCTAATTAGTACAAGCAGCATGACGTTTCACCATGTAACTAAAGATTGTAGTCAGGGAAATCAGTTTGACATATTGAACTAATAACAAATCACCTCTGGCTGGCAGAGAACTCTCTGCTCCAGAGCTTCTCTTGGACGTAAATTAACATGTACATTTTACATTTATATTCAATTTAATATTCCATCCCTCACATACTTTTGTATAGATAATAACTTATATTTAGTTTTTCTTGTTATGCTGCTGCAACACAAACATTTCCCAAATTGGGATCAATACAGTAATATCTTATCTTAATTAATTAAGAAATATAACTATTATAATTAGTGTAGCAGCTGACACCTATTTTCAATATGGATTAATCTACCATTTATTTCTTTAGTTCAATTTTCATCTATAAAAATGTCAAAATAGTGAAAATGTTCCCGAGACTTATCGAAGTGCAAGGTTATATCTTTAGATGTTTTGTTTTAGCCTATGTACTGTATGTCTTAATGCTCTTATATGTGACGGTGTGACTTCCATGAAACTAATATTTTATATCTTCCCAACAGACGAGCTGACAGGAAACCTAACACTCTAACAACCACAACATTGCAAAGGCGAGTAAATGTAAATTAAAAAAAATGCACCATTTTTTTATTTCTTCTTCTTTCTTGCAGTGAGGTGAAGCTGACCTTGCACTTGGTGCCAGTAAGGATGTTCCTCACGCAGGCTGAATGTTTCTCTTTCCTTACTGACACAGAAGCCCTTGATTTGCAATGCTTCACTAATTGTCATTTCCCTGGCTCTGTAGGGACACTTTACCTCCAGCACAGCGGAACACCCTACCAGACCATCTGGAGATGCCCCCAACAATCCTGATAGGGAGAGCCACAAATCTGACTCATGGACCTGCATCTGGGTTGCAATGGTGAATGCCCTGACGCCCTCACATTCATTCATAGTCCCCCACTGTACAGACAAAACACCATCAAGGGCCTGTTGTTGCCCTAGCACCCTGGCAATAAGGGAAGCAGTCACACGCTTTGACCTCAGGACAGCTCCAAAGTTGCTGGCAGTCAACCTTCCTTTCCTGAACAAATGCCAGTTTCACCCTGGTGAAATCTGACCATGGTTGACCATGGTCAGCATGGTATTTCATGGCCAACCATGGTAAAACCATGGTCGGCCATGAAATACCATGGTGCCTGACCATGGTAACCAAATTCTACCATGGTCAACCATGGTCTACCATGTTTTTATAACCATGGTCTAACCATGGTTTCCTTCAACCATGGTTTCAACCATGGTAGACCATGGTCTACATGTACCTTGTTCCAAGAAACCATGGTCAACCATGGTAGAACATGATCTAAATGTATGTTTCAAGAAACCATGGTCAGCCATGGTAGACCATGGCCTACATTTGTACATCGTACTTTTGTTTCTAGAAACCATGGTCAACCATGGTCTACATGTACCCTTGTTCTAAACCTGCCTTAAATGGGGTCACAAATATAAACAACAAATTGAAGAAAGAAAATTAAATTATTAGCTTGTGTAAATTAAATTAAATAAATAATAAATTAAATTAAATTAAATAATTAAATAAATAAAGTAAATTAAATTAGCTTCGATCACACACACACACACACACACACACACACACACACACACACACACACACACACACACACACACACACACACACACACACACACACACACACACACACACACACACACACACACACACACACACACACACACACACACACACACACACACACACACACACACACACACACACACACACACACACACACACACACACACACACACACACACACACACACACACACACACACACACACACACACACACACACACACACACACACACACACACACACACACACACACACACACACACACACACACACACACACACACACACACACACACACACACACACACACACACACACACACACACACACACACACACACACGTCCAGGCTGTTGTTGTTGTTATTACAGATGGCCCTGAGCCCAATAGAGATTGCCCTGAAAAATGCGCGCGGACGAAATGACGCACGAAGGGTTTGGGGGGCCTCCCCCTAGAACATTTAGATTTTTGCAGGTCTTCTTAGATGCTGTCTGGTGCATTCTATAGACTGAATTATAAGTTGAACCACCACAATATTACAATTTCAATAGTATTCTTCATTTCACTTGTTTGTGTTTGCTCGCTTGCATGCCCTGCATAGCTATAATAAATACTTAAGTTGTTGGTCAAGACACTTTCCATCTGATGAAGGCAAATGCCTTCCCAGATGTAAAAAAGTAGATAACATTACATGCAGTTATAACTGCCAAAACAAACATTATTTACGCTATTATGGCCCCTGTTAAAAATGTTTGTAATGTTATCTACTGTAAGTTGGTCGAAGGAATGCCTCCTCATCCGGAAGCTGACCGAGCAGACCCGAGCAGCCGAGTGCATCCGCGAAGAACACACAATGGCGACGTCAGAGTTCCCGTTAGCAAGCAAATCTAAATCTCTTCGGTCAAAATGTCCGGTCAAAATAATTTCCCTTTAGCGCAATACCGCTTCAGTTGCGCCACTTATGTGACAGACAAGAAGAGTATATGACAGACAAGAGTAGTCAATTCTAATGTGTAACACTTAATGTGGAGGAAGAGATGTGCTTTATGGGTTGATTGTGCGTTGATCTGTTGCTAATGCCTCGGGGTTCCGGTGGGCATGCAAACAAATGCATAATGCTGCGCTATACTTTGTGGCCTCACCCAGTTGCATAGCGACACTTATTGTTTAGGTCACGGTGTCTTTTAATAAGCAGGTAGTCATATCATTAGCTAAAACTAGCTGGATCCGATCGATATGGACATAAACACGAGTGAAGTCTAATCTGACGGGAGAGAGAGAGATCAGCTGCTGCTGACGAGTCGACACGCAGCTCTGCATGATCACATGCAGCGGTGAGCGGAACAAAACACACACTTCAGGTTAGAATATCACACGTAGCTATTTTAATTACCTCTCAAACTACCTAAACTAGTTATAGATATGTTTAGTTTTACTGTCGGGTCACTCATTACTGGATCCGCGAGCTGCATGATACTGGTATAATAGATTGCCCGATCAGGCAACCAGCAGGTGAGGCTTCATGGCCCGCGCTAAATACTAGATGGCCATCGGGCAGTCCTTAATGTCGAGCCCTGTAGACTAAGCTTATCTCGCAAAAATCGAATTTCATCTGGCAGACTTACTTTTGTTGTGAGCACTGACGAGATGAGACTGGATGCGTTCTTTCCGTGATAGAATCCTCCCGCATTCAGAACACTTAAACCTTGTGTTTCCATCAGTGTCAGTCTGGATCGAGTAGCAGTCTTCCTTTGACATCTTTGTAGTTTGCTGAATGAGTCCAGTTTGTTCATTTAGGAGTACGAGTTCAGCCTAAAAGTAAATATGAACTCGTGTTGCGTGCACAGTACGCCATCTTGTCTTGCTCTCGAAGTCTCATTCGAAATCTCGTATTTTCTCGGCGGGCGATTGGAGTCTATGGAGCAGTCTCCCGCGGAAATTTCCTCAGACTGGCCGAATGTCAAGTGTTTTGATTGGTCTCCAGAAATCCCAGATGATCCAGATGATGCCATTCGCTGTTCCATAACCGTTGGCGCGAAGGCAACCTTTTCCGATCTTGCCAGTTAGCGTCACGATCGGCCAAATTGCCTAGATTTTAATTCTACATCTGCAAGTCATTTATTAAAGTGTAACTCAGCCAAGATACTCAAGATGACGACACACGCACTGATGTGGTGGCCTGCAGACCGACAGGGGACGGTCGTGAGCCTGAACTTGATCAAAATACCTAGGAAAGAGCTGTCAGAGTACCACGTTGGGGAAGAAGTACAAGCTCAGTGCCCTGGCTACCCTGGGTTGCACCGGGCCATAGTGTACAGTATAGGTATGTAAACTATGACTATCACTGTGTATATGTTGACAATGATTATTATTATAGGCCTAGACTAGCCTAGAGGATATATGTAGAATATATATATAATACATATATGTACAATTTTGTGCGAAATAAATGATTTTTATGCACGTCAAAATGTCAGGAGTGTTAGACCTATAACATACGCTACGCTTTTTGTGTGACAGTAGGCCTATATCTTTTTCATTTCCAGTCTCCTTGGAGCTGTTTAACCTTTAAATCATAAGAGCTTGATCTTGAGAATTATTTGAAACCATTTTAAATGCAAAAATCTCATTATTTGAGTATATAAGCTACCTTTGCGTGAATGTATTGCCACATTATGCATCAGTGGATAAATACAAATTCTGACTTTGTGATCTCATAACTAATTTGACACTCATATTATACAAATGAGATTGATAAATTTTCAACTAGTCTAGGCTAGGGCCTTAGTATATTGTGAAGAATTTTGATAGTTTCTCTTCAGAAAATATTAAGTTTTAGTACCTTTTTAAAGATGCTAAGTGCAAGGTAGTCTACCCTCCTTATCTATTTGAATTAAAATGTATACAATTTTTGCAGTAAATATATTTTTTATAATCATGGCTTTATACAAATTTTACCTTTTATAACTGTTAGATACATGTATTGGTTAAGGTAATTTGAGAGATAAAAATGTGTATGTAATTAATATGACTTGCTGTGTTGACACTTTATACCAATTAAGGTGTGTTTCTAGAAAACCGCGAAACACAATAGAAACATACACATTACACATAATTCGGAAGAAACTGGCAATATTATATGTGATTTTTCAAATATTTAATATATCAACTTTCATAGTATTCACACCAAAAAACAATTTATACAACTTTTTATTTTTTACCCCTCCGTCACACTTGTGGAGCATTATTTTTTTAGACAGGCCATATGGCATAACCATTTCTACTGTAAATCTGTCTGTAATTTCACTGGTCTAAAAATTACACTCTAACCAGTGCTAACATTTATATTTGTTGATCTAATTTATTTACAGGGCAAAAGAAAGACTTGGATATTCTTTCCAAGGATCCACATTTTTTGGAAAAGGCCCTGGTCATGCAGGAGGAGGTGGAACCAAAGCCGAAGGAGGTCACCAGGGTCTGTGACACTGATCAACCAAAGCCAGCCCAAGGCCAAAAGCCAACAAAGAAGACACCAGTGAATGTCCCTGTGGTGGCCGACATGGCCCAAAGAATTGCAGAGAAGACCAATGGGTAGGTTTCAAGATAAATACTGTAAATCATGAAATATGTTAATTTTGTATTTAAAAAAATATTTAATTAAACATGTTACCGGGCACTCCTGTACTTTAGTGTCTTGTTCTTCTGTTTATATTTTATTCAGTTAAATATTATTTTTCTGTACAGCAATGGTGACGCCAAACAGCCTCAAACGAGTTCAACGGAGACAAGTAGACCCAAAGACGAGTAAGAACTTATATCATGCTTAATTGCTTATTCTCAGGAGTCTTATGTCTAATGAAAACTAAACTAAAACAAGTATGTTTAATTTTGGACCATTTGAATACTATTTAGGATTAAGGTAACAGTTCTAACAATTTAGAAAAATACTGACAATACTACCATGGTTACAAACATTTGATCTGTTAGTATTCCTTGTAAAAAAATCATGCATTTTGTACAGCTATGGTGACACCAAACAACATGAAACGAGTCCGATTTCAGGCAAGAAGACGAGTAGCCCGAAAGATGAGAACTATTTCTCAGGAGTCTAATGAGTTGATGTTTAGCCAAAAGGAAAATTAAGCTAAAACAAGTAGGCCCTATGCTACACTTGAATACCTTTTAGGATTAAGGTACAGTTCTCATAATTTAAAAAAAGAACTACAAAATTACTAACATTATATGTTAATTAATTTTCATGAAAAATGTGTACTTAATTATTCCTCCTAAAAATAATACAAAATGATTCCTAAAAAATACGCATTTTGTTTTCCAGCTTTGTAACTCGTAAAGAGTTTAAGGAAATGGAAGAGGAGGTGAGGAAGCTGAAGGCGCAGATCAAGAGAATTAGGCGCCACTGCAACCCTGCCGAACATGGCAGCTCTCTACCATCACCATCACTGCCAACATTGGAGGTCGCATCACCGTCGCCAAAATCACCGTCAACCACCGTCGCCAAAATCACCGTCACCATCACCTTCGGAGGAGGCCCTTCATGAGTTGATTCGGCACGAGGACAAACCATTCCTGGCTGTCAAAATTGTTTTGTGCCAGCTGTTCCCCCGGGCTTACATTTTAAGCCACAGCGTCTCGGGGAAGGCTTCAAACAGCAAAACAATTGCCAAGCCACCCTTTGATCTGCGACTTTTTGGCAGAATGCTGTCGGTTGTGATGGGGAAATTTCCCCAGCTGAAGAGGAGCATGATCACCCCACTTGTTCATGCTGTACAGAAATGCTTGACCAAGAGTACAACATGAACAAGTAGGTGATCATGCTCTTCAAGACAGACTTTTTTATTTTGTGTTTTACATATTTTCTTCAACTTTTTAGATTTTTGGAAGGGGGGGGGGATAACCTCACTTCAATGGTCAGACGGGGGTGGGGGGGGGGGGGGGGGTGTGAACATTGGTATTTTTTTCTGAATGGAGAGAGGGAATAGAAAAGGAAAAATTCTTTGCTTAACAATTTGTCGCATTTGCCCAAATTGTCTGTTTTAATGTCAGTGGATCAATAAAACACAAAATAAAAAAGTCTGGCCCCAGCTGGGCAAATATATTGGAGAATTATGAACTTGTATTAACCAGACTTTTCTAATTTGAAGTTCAAATGTACATCTTTGTAAACCATGTGTCATTCATAAACAACACCATTATGTCTGCATCAATCTATTGTTTTATTATTTGTGGTCAACCATTGTTCTTTGACATTTTGTACCGACAGTCCACCATTGTTCCATGGTCAACCATTGTTTTCATGGTCAACCATACCATTTTAACCATGGTCGACCATGGTTTGACCATGGTCTACCATGGCTTGACCATTGTTTTCATGGTCAACCATACCATGGTTTGATCAACCAAATTCTCCTTCCTAACCATGGTCAAGAATCATGGTTTGATACCATGGTTAACCATGGTTTCCATTTTACCATGGTCTCAAACCATGATGCCACTTCCCAACCATGGTTGACCATGGTTGATCATGGTACAACCATGGTTCGGAGAGCATGGTTGACCATGGTCAACCATGGTCAACCATGGTCTATTTCACCAGGGTGGGTTGGTTCGCTGACCAGTGGTAGCCACCTGAATTGCCCTCTGTTGCTCCTCAGACAATGCCATGCTTGCCACAATTGCCTCAGGTCCCTGATGCCCAACAGATTTGATAATTCCAGGAACAGTAAGTGTTTCCAAGCTGCAGTGTTCCTCTTCTGGCTCGGGGGAGAGAAGCCAAGAAATTCCTGAAAACCTGCCCCCGAGTCTATCCCTCAGCCAGTCACGATCTTCGGAGGTGGCCTCTCTTGTCAGCAGGTTAAATTAGTTATTGGTTTCAACAGTCACATTAAAACAGTTACTAAATCAGCCTACTATCACCTAAAGAACATATCTAGGATTAAAAGGCTAATGTCACAGCAGGATTTGGAAAAACGTGTCCATGCTTTTATCTTCAGTAGACTGGACTACTGCAATGGTGTCTTCACAGGTCTCACTAAAAAATATATTAGAAAGCTGCAGCTGATTCAGAACACCGCTGCTCGAGTCCTCACTAACACTAAGAAAGAGCATCACATCACTCCTGTTCTGAAGTCTTTACACTGGCTTCCTGTGTGTCAAAGAATAGATTTCAAAATACTGCTGCTGTTTATAAAGCACTGAATGGTTTAGGACCAAAATGCATTTCTGACCTCCTGCTAAATTATGAACCATCCAGATCTCTCAGGTCTTCAGGGACGGGTCAGCTTTCTGTCCCCAGAGTCAGAACTAAACATGGAGAAGCAGCGTACAGTTATTATGCTCCAAATATCTGGAACAAACTCCCAGAAACTTGCAGGTCCGCTAAAACTCTTACTACTTTTAAATCCAGGCTGAAGACTTTTCTTTTTGTCGCTGCTTTTAATTGAACTATTCATATCTTAGACTGCACTGTAACTTTTATCCATGTATTTAGTCTTTTAATGTTTATTTTATTTGCTTTTCTTTTTAATGACTGATTTTAAATGCCATTTTCTTAATGTCTTTCATTTTTTGTAAAGCACTTTGAATTGCCTAGTGTTGAAAAGTGCTATATAAATAAACTTGCCTTGCCTTGCCTAATAAAGATTTCATGCGACACATACAATTGATTTGTTGATGAGAATTAATGTGAATAAATTAACTCTAGGTTAACGGTACTCTTGCTATCACTACTCACCGACACTATAAACCTTGTCCCTCATGCTAGCCCTGACAACACCGGTAAGCACACCTTCATCTAGGCTGCACTGTTACGTGTCCTGACTTGTAGTGGTTCTCTCCTATATACACTCTTCTTGTCGTCTTTGTAAAACAATATCAGACTGGTAATTGACACAGCCATGACTTCTAGTTAAATTCAGTGTGGCTAAAATGAAAAGCTTTGTTAAAATATGCAAGCATGCGAAAGTCAAATTCAGCTTTATTGTCAAAAATTCGACATGTGTTATACATCCAGAAATATCGTTTCCCACAGTGTGACATGTATACATAAAACAAAACAAAAAGGGCCTAGATAAACATGGTATACATTAAACAAAACAAAAAGGGCCTAGATAACCGGGGTATACAGTTTAAAATGTTAATATATTTAAAGTGTTCAAAGTGCAGTTTCAGTGCAAGTCAGTTGAAACGATCTTAAGTTGGCGTGACGTTGAAGTCGTGCGACCCTGCTGCTGTACTGGCTTGTAGTTCGTTTATAGCATAACGTTAGCATTTTGCTTCTGGCGACTAGATTTATGATTAAAAAATTATAAAAGTAGGGTTGACATGTGGAGATTATCCGGCTGAACAAAACGTGATCCCTCTCTTAAATGTGTGTCAACCACAGACCTTATTTCGAGCTATTTTCCCAAATCCTATGGAGAATTTGCATTGGTTTTTGACAAAGGAACCGGAAGAAGTTTACTTCCGGGTTTTACGACGCGTCACTGCGGTTCTCTATTTGGTCATTATATCACAGCTAATGGGCATTGTTCGGCTCGACGCGAAGCGGAGGGTCAAAAATACAATGACCATTTATCACGGCCTGAAGTATGCTATTGCTTTTATAAAACGGTTACCAAGTATGCAATATGAAAGAAAAATACACCCTCCAATCTAAATAGTTTTTATTAGTAAATAATGATGTTCAAAATAAAATAGTCCCTCTGTTGCCTTCTGCACAAAACATAGTGTGAGGTGGTTTCTATGCAACAACACTGACAGCTAGCGAACTTATCAATTACAATACCAGCCCCTAATTATCATTTCACAAAATTATAATTACTATATTAAATGACAATAAAGACACAATATACGTCCAGATCACTTTCTTGAATTATTTTTGCTCAGAGTTCATATATTGCAGTCTTTTTGGAAAAGTGATCATGTTTAACTCACTAATCAGTCAACTGCTTAGTGTGGTTTGTGTGTGTGCAGGGGTTTGGAGACACAAAATAAAATGGCAAAAATAGTCCATTTAGACTTGGCAAAAGTCCTCTGCCTCCTGAAGAAGGCTAACTTTGTTAATTGGTCTGCTCAGGAAACCAGTCTTGGTCTTGATCCGAAGCATACGTACACAGGCGTGGGAAGGTATTTTGAGTGGGGGTGCTGAGGTGCTGGACTCCAGTGAACACTATTACGGGCACTGTATAGAGCACGCACAAAAGCGCAAGCACCAGGGGCGCTACAGTGGAATGTTCTACTGCAACACTCCCCACACGCAAACACACAGTACACCCGAGACTGCTACAATGAAGGCTCGATAATCAGCTCACGGCATATAGGCAGGGGTAAAGTGCTATTTTTTACGAGTGGGGAGCGGACCTCACCTCCTCTAATGGGGTCCGGGGGGTTGCTCCCCCGGGAACATTGTTTTTAAATATTGAAGTTGAAAGCATCAATCTGGTGCACTTTGAGAGCAACATTAAGAGATCTATGGATACATCTCTCAACACCCAGATGAAACACAACTGTAATCAGATGTTCTTTTTTTTTATGGATATTTTACAAATCACTCCCCTTTCAAACTGTTTTCTTGTTTTACTGCCATATAGTATTTCATAACTATTTTTCATGTATTCTCTTGTTTTTTTTATAACTATAATGATCATATGATGGTGTGCGCGGAAATAATATTTTGAATAATTTGTGACTAAACCGTTTGAGACCCACTGAGATAACTTAGACTAAAGTTAACTATCTAAACAGCTTTAGCTCACCTGAGTCTCTCAGTCTGTCAGGAGAGGACTCTCCTCCAGCTTGTTGTGGAACAAACAGCTCCTTATGTCTTATGTATTAGCAGGTAGCTAACCAGATGCTAACATCACGGTCCCTGCTGCTGGCACCGGTCTCTCTTTTTTTTGCAGTAAGGACAACTGGTGCCAATATTCCAAGGGGATCACTAACTGAACTGATGCTTGAGAGAATCCCCCTTCTTGTGATTGGCCTATATTTCAAGATGATTTTGAACTTGAAGACGTCGGACTGAACGCACCATTGTACACCCAGCACTCTCTCCACTGGAAGATTGTCATGGTCCAAATCCATATTTTTTATTTCCTTTGGTCTCTCCATTTCAGGTATGGAAGCCAACACATGCCAACTGTTACTTATCCATTTTGTTAGTAGAAAGCCTCCCTTAGAACAAATGGCTCGTAGTTCATGATAAAGGACTGTTGCCTCTTCTTCTGAAGCTGTTGAAGTGAGACAGTCGTCTACATAAAAGTTATTCATATTTTTTTTTATGACTTGAGGGCTGAACTGTTCTAGATTGTCTTCAGCACATTTGCACAGCTTGGGGATGAGGTTGCTCTGAACGAGATGCACGGTCATTCTATATTCCAAAAGGTTCTGACTGCAGTCTCCATTAGGCCACCAGAGGAACCGTAACTAGTCACGGTCTTCACTTGGTGAAACATGGCTTCGATGTCTGCAGTGATGACAGGATCTTTACGGAAGACAAAACTCCCAGCAAGGTACTAGGTCAGATCCGGCCCCTGGAAGAGCTGAGAATTTAGTGAAAGCCCCCGAAATGTTGCTCCACAGTCAAACACTACTCGAAGTTTGTTCTTTTGTGGATGCAAAACTCTGTGATTTGGTAGATACTAGGGATGTAACAATATATCGAATATCGCCATATCGCGGTAAATAGATGATTCAATACCGTCGTGAGACTGACAAAATCTACCGCGATTTAAAAAAAAAAAACAGATGGTCCCATTGAGATCATCGATCTCTTTTTCAAGGGAGACCTGTCCAACATCTTGGCAAGTAGGTTACAACATGAACATAAAACAACAGATAACAGAAAAGGAAATCGTATTTACAGGGCTACATGTACATACCTAGAGACATTGACAAGTACCAACAGTGTATTTATATCTCGCCCTGTCAATAAGCCTCACCTTCTTGGCAAAAACTGTATTGTTTTTGAAGTGGTGGAGAGACAATGCACAGTTTTACCCACTGCTGTCCCCCAAGGCCAAAGCATATCTCTCTGTCCCAGCAACATCAGTACCAAGCAAGAGAGTTTTTACCACAGCAGGGGATATATTGTAAACGCCCAAACATCCCAGCTTCTACCTGGAAATGTGGACATGCTCATATTCCTAAAAGATAACCTTGATGATGCTGAGTGAGTGAGTTAGTGAGTTAGAGTTGAGTTACTTGAAAAACTAAAGTTAAACTTGATTTATTCTATTGCAGGGTCTGATTATTATATTGTTGACACTTTAAAATACTACTATCCTACTAAAATGCTGTACAAATCAGATTTATTATTTAATGAAGAAAAAAATTGCGATATTATCGTATTATTTTGGTAACGTTACATCCCTAGTAGATACCATTTTTTGCCATCTCTACGTTCCAAGACATGATCCGGTACTTTCTCTGCGTGGCCTTTAGATATCATCTCAGACATGAAGTTGACAAAATCAGAATGAAAGGAAGGATTTCTCTTAAATCTTCTTTTAAGGTTCAGAGTGCGTTGCTCAGCAACACCTTTATTGTTGGGCATACATATTTCCTTTTCTCTCAATGGTAATCCAATAGAATAATGTCCATTGACTAGGTGGGCAGATTTTGAAACCAGATCCAAGAACTGTTGGTCTTCCCTGAAAGGTTCTTGGTTGTCTCTCCCACATTCGGGAAAGTCAGTCTTAAATTGCTGTTCCCACAGCTTGTCAAGTTGCACAACTGATGTTCTGTTTACACTTATTGAAGTTTTGTCCTGAGTATCATCAGGACATCCTCCTAATGGTCCATTAACTGTCCATCCGAGCATGGTTTTTACGGCATAAGGTCCATCCCCCACACTCCTGATTACATCAATTGGTTCAAGGGCCTTTGGAACATCTGAACCAATCAGCAACTACATTTCAGGTAGACAAATGCAACCATTGATTGATGTCGTTTTGATGTGGAATGTTTCCTTTGTGCACAGGCATAGTCTTCTGAGTGTATATGCCGGGTAGATCACAAAAGTTGCTGTTATGCAATCCAGCAACCTCTAGGCCTGACACAATGCTGGTTTCAATTACCTTCCTTTGACCCATAGTTCTCAGCAAAATGTTTGACCTTCTTCCTTCGAGGTTAAGTTTGTTCATCAGCCCTAATGTGCAAAACGAAGCAGTGCTGCCTGGGTCAAGAAATACATAGGTATGCACTGTTGTGTTCCCCTTTTTGGCTTTAAATTGGACTGGTACTATGGAGACTTTGCAACCATCTTCACTGGCCCCAGTAAGGCCACCTGTCTAAATTGAGGCTTCAGCAGTGTTTGAAGAAGAAGATTGAACATTCAACTTATTGTCATTACGTATGTAACGAAACGGTTTCTCTGCATTTGACCCATCCTAGTGTTAGGAGCAGTGGGCTGCCATTATGTACAGCGCCCGGGGAGCAGTGTAGGGAATAGTGCCTTGCTCAGGGACACCTTGGTAGCACTTGGTCTTTCCGTGACTTGAACTGGTGACCTTCCAGTTGCCAAGCCAAGTCTCTATGGACTTCGCCACCACCGTTTGCAGATGCTTCTTCCATTCCCTCTTGCTCGTTTTCCATTTCCTTCCTTTGTTGGTAGATGTGCAACATGCTGGGGTGATTAAGATTGCATATGTTGCACCTCATTTGTTTCCTGCAGTCTCTACTTATGTGTCCTTTACACAGGCAGCCAAAACAAATACCATTTTCTTTAAAAAATGTGATTTTTTCATAATGTGTCTTCCTTTCTAACAGTGGACACATCTCCAGAGCATGTTCACATCTACAATACAAGCAGTTTTTTACAGCAGACACAATCCCTTTCTCTCCAGTGCTTCTGTCATTTATTTTCTGTAACTTTCAAAATAGCAAAGATGCTTCCTCTTGGATGAGGCTGTGGCCTTCTTATATCTTTGCTTACGGGAGGGGTTCTTTAATGTCCCCAAACATGGGATCTGTAGTCATTTTTACTTGCCTTTCAAGGAATTCCACAATATCCTTGAAAGCAGCTCTTTGGTGGTGTTTTTGCTGGATGTCACATGCTACAGTTCTCCATAAATCCCTCAGCCTATATGGAAGTTTCTTTAAAATGGCTAGCATGTTTGCTGGAATGTTGAGCTCAAAAATGTAGTTTACATCTTCCATCGCATTGCAACATCCTAAGGTAGACCGTGTATGCCTGTAGAGCCCTTGTGTCCTCAGCCCTTATTAATGGCCATGAAAGAGCCCTTTCCATGAATGCTGTAGCAATTTTATGTTCATTGCCAAAGTTCTGTTGTAGTAACCATTTGGCCTTGCTGAATCCACTGTCTGAGGCCATATGTTGGCAACTCTGTACAAGGTCTCTGGGCAGTCCTGTTGTATATTGCTCCAGGTAGTAGAGGCAGTCCCTGGGGTTATTGTTTTTGCTTTCAATATTGAATTGGAAAGATCTCACAAATGTTTGGTACTGAAGTGGGTCACCATTAAACACTGGAATGTCTTTCTTGGGCAAGGATGATAGACACTGTTGCTGGATTAATAAAGCGGTTATTTCATTTTGTTTTTCCATGACTGAAAATATATTGCACTTGTGACTGTTGCTTGTGGCAGTTGCTGGATCTGGAGAAGTTACATTTAGATGTTCATCTAGATTCCTGATGCCTGCATTGGGTGTTAGGGGAGCTGTATCAATGTTAGTGACAGCTCTGTCTGTGGTGGTTATGATTGGTTGTTTTAATGATATAAACCGTATTTCCCTTTGTCCCGTTTAAAAATATGACTGCAAGCCATTGGATGATATAGAACAATTAGCTGATCCCCTGGGGGCTGCCAACAGTTTCATTTTTGCAATGGTGGCAGCAATGATTCCTTCTAATTCCATGTGCTCCTTTTTCCTCCTCAATTCCTGCTCCTGTGCTTCCAGGACATGTTTGTCGTTTTGGAGTACTTTCATGGCTGCCACTTCGGCCCCAGCTTTTCTGTGTGCAGATGCGGTGCTGGAAACTCTTGATCTTGAGCTTTGCCTGTTTTTTCTCCTACCAATGTTTGATATGCTGTCACCAGGTTGTATATCATCTTGTGTGCATGATGTAGCCTTCATGTTTGACGGGGGAAAGAGAACGTCCTGCTGAGCCTCAGTGTGTTCGAATTACTCCTTTATATTGGCAGGTGCCTTGTCTGGTAGAATGAGAGGAATATCTGTGTTTGCAGCGATTGATTTATTGACAGTCACATGACCTGTTTGCAGAAAGGGCCTCCTCCCAGTTTCCAAGAGCCATTGTTGTACTTCCTCCATACAATCATTGTTATGTTTTGTTATTTTTTTAAAACAGTTATTTTGTATTTCCAGGTCGTCTTCGGAAAGCAACATAATAACTGATTAATTTGCTGTTTTTGCATTTTCATATTGATGAATTAATTGGTCCAGTTTGAGTTTAACATCTTTTGCATTTTCATAATCTTTCATTCAATGTTTGATTTCCTGTGTGCGTCCTTTAATCTTCTTCACGTTTGACTGACGTTCTTTTTGCAGTTGTTCGATTTTGCAAGCCAAGGCTTTACTAGTAAGCTTGACTGTCCTTTTTTCCATTCCATCCCCATTATCGTTTGTGTCACTCATATTTGATGCAATATGTGTGGTGCCTTTGGCATTTAAAGTAACACGACAGTGTTCACTGGTATGAAACTTAAACCATTTGGGGCCCAGCAGCCACAGCAAAACAAACAATTCGAAAACTTCCGCCGCTCACGGCATAACAACCACACAATTCAAAACTTCCGCCGATCACGGCATAACAAGCACACACAACAAAAGCCAAAGTCCCCAATGGACAAGCGGTCATGCTTCCCAAACAGTGTCCAGCAAAAATACACAAGAAAGGAAATAATCGTGCCTACCGCTTTCAGCTTGTTGTGCGCTGAAGTCAATGAGTGTCCATCAGTGAGTCCTCGTGGCTACTCCAATCCATATCGATTAGGGAAAAACTGTCCGAAGGTTCCAAAGGTACAGAATGTTAAGTCCATTATCCGATGCGTCCAAGCGATCCGTAAGCTTAGGAAGCCGGCCGTTCCGCCCAGTTCGGTCTCTGATGGGAATCACTGTTTTCTATGTTGACTTAATGTGGCGGCTCAATTTCCAGTTACGTTTGAGTCACAGAGAGGCTAAACTTGGCTCTAAACTGTGACGCATTTTCGAAGAGAAAGTCCATAATGAAGCAAGATAGTTTTACTATATTTAACCACACCCATGTGACAATTACCGGAAATGCTCAACAAACAAATAAAAGTGACCTAAACAAATAATGATAATACAAATAATGAACTTGGGCTAAGTAGAGTTATGGCACCAACACCTTTTTTTTTTTTAATGACTTTGAGGGGGTGATACACTGTTTTATCACAACTAAACTTGACTACTGTAACGCTCTCTACGTTGGAGTTAGCCAGGCTTCCATCTCCCGCTACAGCTAATTCAAAATGCTGCTGCTCGCCTTCTCACGAAAACACGCAAGCGCGAGCACATTACACCTGTACTGGCATCAGTGGCGAGCCCGAGCCGTGACTTTTATACCTAGGCCCTCTGACCCCCACCGTGTGAACACAAGCCGAACCTTCTGAAAAATGAAACAATGCAACAAACTGTCGTCTGGTGCGCACCAGAGATAATGTATGATGTCCTTTATTGTTTTATGTTTCATGTGGAACCTATATGCTGCAGGTCTCCCTTGAAAAAGAGATCTATGATCTCAATGGGACCAATCTGATTAAATAAAGGTTTGAAATGAAATGAAATGAGAGAAGCAGACTATTAGGTTTGAATGAGACCTTAGAGCGTTTTGCATCTAAATAAATAATTAAAATGAACCTTGTTTTGACTTTGCCTCTTTTGTTGATATTTGTGGTTTATGCTACAATGTGCACCAATATGTATAAAAAAAGTTTACAAACATCAAGTATGATATATAAATACAAATGTTATTATTGATTGGTGATGGTGATTTTATGATTTTCTTAAGCCTGCTTGCTTATCTTCCAGGACTTTTTCAAGGCTGCAAACAGAAGGAGAACGTTTTATGTTAGTTTAGTGGTTCTGTCATGGAGAGATGATCATTTTACAAAATACAGTTACTCAAGTACATCTTCCATCTTCGCAAATCAGTTATGAGTCTGCAAACAAATCACGCTCAATTTAAGGCGGGGCCTCTCATATGATCCACACCTGCACACTTGCTAGTCTGTCCCATTCTTCGTTCTCCGAATGCTAGGAAGGACCTGACTCGGAAGACATGTCCTACCAAGGAAGCGTCCTCGACATTGAGAAACACCCAGGGCCTTTTCTGTAGCTGCTCCCAGGCTGTGGAACCATTTGCCCCCCCGATCAGACTTGCTCCCACTTTGCCTGTCTTTAAATCTCGTTTAAAGACCTACTTGTTATCCCGTGCTTTTGCAGACCAAGTATAAAACGTATCAGTCTGTGTTTTTTAAAATTGGGGTTTTCTATTTTGTTGTGTTTTAAAATGTTTTTACATCATGTATGAGAGTTTTTCAGTCTGTGGCTATACGTATGTTTTTATTGTCTCGTGCTTTTACATTTGTTTTTTTTGTCTTATCGGTTTTGTCTAAATGTATTTATGCTGCTTTTTATATATATATATGTATTGATGCACAGCACTTTGGTCGACTCTGTTGTTTTTAAATGTGCTATATAAATAAAATGTGATTGGATAACTGTGTATAATGGGCATGTAGATTCAAGTCTATATTTACTAATCCCCATTTGTATTGATAACATACATTAAACTGGCCTCATAGAAAAAGTATTTGGCCCCCATAATTCAATGCATCATAGAATATTATTTTCCTCTAGGATGGCAAAAAGGTCCGACATTATACAATTTAAAATAATAAAGTAAAAACAATAATTGTGGCTTGATATTGAGTAAGAAAATGTTTTTATGAACCCCACAGCTTCCAAGACCCGACCGGACAAAAAGACGTGGTGCAGGCACGAAACATACTACCAATAGAAATACATTGCTTTTAAAATCGTTTTGTGTGACACGAGAAAAATGGGAACATCGTGTTGGTGAACACGAATCAATAGATTACATTTTGTGACTGTAACACGAAATGCCGTGAGACTGGGTTATGTTGGCGGGGGGAGGAGAGAGTGGACAAAGTTTCAGCTGTGGGAACAGATAGTGCTCGCAGTGTTATAGCATCAGTTAGTACACTTCCTGATTTCTCTTAGCAGTTTCTAACGCATTTCTTAATTTCAACACCACACACGTATTTGTGTTGCTATTGATGTTTGAATCGATCGACACCACTTGATGTTATGACTCCTATAGCATGCTAGCGGCTCTTTGAGGATGTTTTACAGCTTTACTATTATTAGCATGCTAATATGCCAATGTTCATATTCAGATGTTTGGTAGGTATAATGTCCAGCATGATTAACAAATTTGTTCAGCAAGTTGATAATTCATCTAGTGGTTGTAAAGATTTTAGTAGTAAAGTAAAGTAGTGGACGCAACATTGCTTGCTTTTTTACTTACGTTTTGTGTTTCGCAGAGGAAGCCTCCAAGTCACTCCGTTCTGACCACAGACCAGTTGGTCTGAGATAAGTGAGCAGCCCAATATTTCTGAACATGGACAAGGAGGACATGAGGCCTTGCATCCTCTCTTCAAACAAGCAACACTTGGACTTGGACACAGCAGCACTTACCAGAGAATAGGCAGTAGAATAATATTTTAATTTGAGATCGATTATGTCCAGCCTTCCCCCTTGTTTCAGCATCCTTCATTTTTGAATTTGCCTAATGAAAGGCATGGTTTTCATGCAGAAAAACCGGAGAGAATGCATTTTCAGGTGTCCTGTCATGCAAAATGCACTCTTTTATACATAAACACATAGGACCCCAGTGTGTCAGGGAACTCACAAATTGTCAGACAACAAAACCCACTCTCTTTTCCTCCGTACCCACATCTCTAAAAACGGGGCTACAACGGAGCTGATCCAGATTTGCGTCCGATATGACATAACATCTGAAATGTGGGCTGGCTTTACACCCACGGCCCTATCAGAAACAATAAGATGCGTTTTGGACGTAATATGGTCTTTGTTTACATTAGCAAGCAACGCTAACACTCAGAGCTAACCTGTACTGGAGAGAGTATGTGTAAAAAAGCAGAAAATAAAGAAACTCACCTTTTAGTAAACACGCAGGAAAATAAGCATTTGAGCTTGTTAGAAATTAAAATCAATGTTTTGATGGTATAATGTAGCTTAAACATACCGTCAGTTTAAACGCTCTTTTATACTGAAAAACCAGAAATTCTTGTGCACAATCAGTTAAGCTTTTATTCTGAAAATCCTTCATCTACGGTTAGCATTTAGCATGTGGCTAATATACGATTTCCTAAAGAGGTGAATTGAGTAGCGAAATGACGTGGTGTGGTGAAAACCGAAACCTACTGATTTAACACTACAACTATAGATGTCGAGATACTACCATGCTGAATATTAAATGAAAGTACAGTTTATTTGAATACACTATTGTTTACAGACGAGAGTAGCATGTGACAACATCCGGAATGACCGGAAACCAAACCAGCCGTGAAGCATTTTCTGTATGTTTTAGAGTATTGATTACAGCGTTTAGAATGTGTTACATGAAAAGTGATGAAAGAGAATATGAGGAGAAAAGGCGTGTTAAGCATATGTTCAAGGTGAAAAGTACCAATCCTCTGTTTAAATGCAACAACGGACATGAGAGGCGAGGTGAGCCGGCTGGCGGGGAGGAGCCAGCAGAGGATATATAACGGCACCGAACGGGGGATTTCGCGCTTTTCTTCTTGCTCAGGAGAGCCAGATCACAGCTGTTTTCTGCCAGAACAATATTCTGTCTGTAACACTTCCGCGCCTTTTTTAATTAAAGTATCCCATTTGAATCTTTTCAGAGACTCCATTTAGTCTCATTTTAAAGCTTCTCTCCTGGACGCGAGAATAAAGAACATATTTAACAATTGGGACCCGGACGTGATCTCGTTTCAGCGGGAGAGCAGTTGCAGTTTTCAAAGGAGCTTGAACAATGCTGGCAGACATACACTCGGGCCCATACAGAAAGGTAAAGAAGTACCTGTTTATTCAAAATCTTCAATAGATTACATAGTGAACAATAGGAGTGTGTGTCTGTCTGGTAAGTTGGACACCTGAGAAAGACTGCCTAAATTTAAGTTAAAACAAGCCTAAATTGATAAACATTGGTATCCTACCACGTGGCGTTGCTTTGTCACAGGCAGGGTGAGTTCAATTTCTTTTTTTCTATTTAACCCTGCATGCTATTCGTTTGTCTGTTATTACATGTCGGCTAGAGGCCAATCACTTCTATAAGTGTCTTTTGTTGCGTTTTAAGTTAACGTGAATGGTTTTAGGCCATTAAGCAGTCGGGACTGCTTGAGGCAAAGACACAGCCAAAGTTTGAAGCTAAGGTTATTGGAGTGAGTGTTTTGTGTTAACAACAGTGTGAGGCTGTTTTAAAAAAGTCCTTTTTCAAGGAAAAGGCCTGAGAAGTTTGAAGCTTTCAGTGGTAACTTTATTTCTGTTTTCAAAAAGACATTGCGTTGTGGATTACGGCAGGAAGTGCGACATTCGTGCGTTAGATAGACGATATTCTTCTGATTGTGTTTGGATAGCGTCCCATTTTGTCCCATAAATAGCGTGTTTAAACAGAAGAGATGACCATAGTGGCTCTTAAAGTCAAAACATTTACGTACATGGGTAGAGGGCTATGACGTAAGGGTATAAGGCCCATTTATCATTGTAAACTAAATAGAAATGTTATTTTAAACTATAGTGTTGTGTGTTGAATTTACTAGACAAAATATCACCTCACCATTATTTCAACTCCAGGTGTTTTCTCAAATCCCTTTGTTCTTCAGGTCAAAGGTTGGAAAACCAGTTGCCATCTTGTCTTGACCTCATGTTCACAGTGAGCCACACGGCAGTCGCCATTTCATGAAATGCTAATTGAAGTACTCTGTTTGCTTTAACACACTGAGGCTAGGCATTCCATCTTCTAAAGAACATCATACTTCTTGTTAGAGTTAGAACTATTGGAAGTACTTCTGCTGGTAAATGTGTATTGGCGGTTTTGTGAATATTCTTGTTTGCAAATGTGTTTTGGCGGTTATGTGCTGTGTTGTTTAACCATAGTATAATGTTCTTCCTATTTTAAAGATATTTTCAAGGAAACTAAGTTTCTCCTTGTTAAAAACGAGTCAGTTTTGCAACAGCTATTCCCTAGTGGATTAAGCTGGAAATTAAAATAGCGCACTCTGGTGGTAGTACAGAATTATTACCCAAATAGAAGAAACACCATAACATTGTGAAGTATAATTTTAAGTGTTATAAATAAACACATGCTTGATCGCCAAGACAGAATTGCAAGTGGTTTCTAATTATAAGAGAAGAAACTTTACATAATACTTTTTCAAACACCAATTTATTGAAGCTAACACAAGTGGTGACATTAGCATAATTTCATACATTTCGGTATGTACTGTACACAGGAGATTTGGATTTGAACCAAATTCATATTTCAAAGTCAAAACCATACACGGTACAACTTTATTTTAACATTTCATATTTTAATTTTGCATATTTTTTATATATTAATTAACTTTATTAATATTTTACCTTAAACTTAAAAAAAAAATCTATAATTAAAAAGAAATTAATAAAACCTTGAGAAAAAAAAAAAAAAAGATTTAAAGTTCGGACGAACAGCAACGAAGGTGCTAGTCAGAAGATTAGTGCTTCATCTTTGATAAGTTCATAAATAATTAGAGAACATGTCACCAAAACAAACTAAGTTGAGACTAGACGCAGGGCCAGGCTCAACAGCAGATATCAAGGGAAGGATACAAATCAGATCAGATGCTTAACAGTTCCAAATCTTAGACAAAAGACATGGAACCACATGGAGAAACTGTTGGAACAATGGCAAACGAGAGGACTGTATCCAGCTGATGATCAACCAACACCGACGAAAGCCCATAGAAAAGCAGTAATTGACCATGAAAATTGAAAATACCTGCGAGAACAACAAGCATGGATCAAAGCCGGACAACCCCCTTGGTATGGACCTGCTAAAAGCGCTATAAACAGAGCTGAAAAAATAAAATCTAGAGTTACAAGTCTGGTACTCCATCTAAAATATGTCAGCCAAGAATCAACGAACGGCATGTATGTGGCTCAAGGAGCAGTGCTCACAGCAAAGGAAGATAAGAAAGAAAAGACAGAAGAAGCTCCAGTAATCCAACCTTCAAAGCTCCTTCCAAGCCTGACAGATGCGCCTCCTCCCTACATGACAGAAGAATACAGTTTCTTTCAACCCCCAATACAAGCTCCAACTCTAGGTGTTTTAGGAGGAGTATTGGAGTTGGACGGTCTCCCCACAGCTACACGTGTCAAAGACTTGGAGTATGAGGTAAGACTCCTATCTGGTGAGCTCAACAGAAGATTGGAAGAACTAGGCATAAGAATGGAAGAGGAGCTCAACAGAAAGATGGAAGAACTCAGCAAACGTATGGAAGCACAACTCAAGAGAAGAGAAGGCGAAGGTTCTCCAGACACCACAACCGTAACTGAAGCTGGAAGACTCAAGAACTGCTCAACACTCACGCTACCGGTGATAGCGGCTGGAGAAGGAGGATTGAAATACCAATCATGGACTCACAGAGACATGGAAGCATTAGCGGCAAAACTACCTCCACTTAAACAAGGAGGTCAGAAGTGGGTGAATGATCTGGAGAAATACACAGTCCAAGACCACCTGTGCTTGGGAGACATGAGGGCACTGCTTGGACGGATAGAAAACTAGAGGCAAGAGCAGTGGATTCCAAGGCCAAATGCACCAACTCAGATTACAGATTACATTTCCTTCAACAAAGTCAGGTCGAGGTATTGGGCTGCCATTCGTCAAATCTACCCAACAGCACGGAGTTTACATGCCCTCAACAGCCTGAGAAAAGAACCGGGGAAAGACATGTATGCCTTCCTGAAGAGATGTGAAGGAGTGTGGGAGGACTGCACTGGAGAACGACATGACGTTTCACCGTCTGTCAAAATGCTGTGGAAGAACGCGGTCATTAACGCCCTTCCCCAATCAGTGCAGGCAAGCCTGGGAGATGTGGTGGCATTAGACGCTATACCCATTGAAGAATGGAGACAACATCTCATTTACCACGATATGAAATACCAAGCAACCCAGAGATGTCAAAGACGTACAGGATTTCCAAACATGAACCAAATGCCACAGACAGCCTGGTATCAACCACAACAATGAGGAAGCTTAGAGGACCAGACCATCAGGTGATGCATCTTCAGCACTAGAGTATTTTGAAATCCAGCTACATAGAGCCACATATGTCACCACAGGAGGGAGAGGTTGAATGTTATTTAAAAGATAGTGAGTAGAATATTGCATTTACACAGAGCATCCACAGATTAGAAGTAGCAGAGTAGAACATTTAGCAGACTATTTTTGTAATTATGAGAAGGAAAATACATTACGAGTGATGTTGTTCCCCCACACAGAAAACTATTGTGTCCACACAACTAGTGAGGTCAAGAAGACGGGCTTCCACCCAAAATATGCAAGGGGCGACGATACACCTGACGTGAAGCTGTCCAGACCTGAAAACAGAAACTCGATTCTGCTGTGGTGAAGTCTGGCTACAAAGGGAGGTGTCCGATAGGGTCGCTTGTCTCAAACCAGTGAAGAAGTCAACAAGAACCCAGCTGAACTAGAGAGTGACTGTTAGCGGGAGAACAGTGACGGAGCGACAGAGACTGGCCCAACATTTTCCAGCCAGTACATAGATAGACCCCGTCAGAAGACCGGGGCTGTGTTTAAAGGGGAACGTAATTTATTGTTAGCCAGAAGTGCAGTTTTTAATCAAACAATTATGTGATTTATGGAGTCAGATTACATTTTTCTCATAAACAGAATTTTATAATCGGTCTGAAGTATCTGTTTTAAGGCATGAGCCGCAGATTAAATAACATAACACTGATTGAGAGCTTGGATGAAGAAGTTGTAGGGTTTTTACAACAGTTTCAAGAATCAGTCTTTATTTATTTATTCTTGAGTAACTTTACTGATTTATAGTGTAGTGCGTAAGGCAATATCTCATTTGAGTGAGGGGCACCAGCCCTTCATGCAGGTCACTCTCTGTGAGAATAGTTCATATTTTCCCTCCAGTTTGGAGAAATATTATTTTATCATATGTTAGTTCAGCAGTGTCAACCAATCCTCTAATCCTATAATTATTGAGACGCATTAGCAACACCAGGGGTATTGTTTTTCACAGCAACGATGATGCATAATACCATTACAAAAGCCATTATTGAAACAAGTAAACTATTAGAAGTGCTAATTGCTGATTTTTTAGTGAATATGCATTTATACCATCAGAAAACCATAAATCATACGATATTTTTGTACCCCTTGTGGGTACACGGAGAAGTTATATTTATTTAATGCAACGTTATGGGTTTTACATGTCCTGTTCAGAATAGGGTAATCATTGCAATATTAATTGAGCATTTTATGCTCAAAGGAGGGAGTGTCATGATTATACAGATATGTTGATTTCAGTGACGTTGTAGTTAATAAATAATAAGATCTAGTCAACAATAGGTCTCATAACAACAAGAGGTATGCCGAAGCTTGGGCCTTCTCCAAGGAGGGAGTGGTCCAGTTTTAGATATTAGACAAATAGAAGTGGATGAATATGTCAGAACTCTGAGTAATATTATGCAAGTTTTGTCTACACAGCAGGCTAGGAAAACTACATATACCAGATACCAGATACCAGACGAGACACCAGAAGAGACTCCTGTTCGGCCAGGTGATTGGGTGAGGGTGAAAGTTCACAAAAAGACAGTGGGCTCATCCCCGGTGGACGGAAGCGTGAAAAGTTGTAACAAACTTCACACGCGCTCCGGTTTAAAGGTAAAGAAAAAGGAGCAAATTGACACCACCTCTCACACATTGTCACCCTTCACTGGCAACTTCCAGAACATTATTGGGAGTTAGGACTGATTTGGCAGAGCTGGAAGAAAACAATAAATAGAAATAAGATAAAGATAGAAACAGCTCAAAAGACAAATTGTCAATAGATTTTTATAGATTGTACATTAATGTGAAAACCTATTTTTTGTTTTACATCTGAAAAAGAGTCCAATTTTTCATGTTATTTTTGTACTCATTATTTAAATTCTGTAACGGACACAACCAGGGATAAAATAGAGATGATGACAAGAACAAAGCCAAACCACTTGTGGGGTCCCCTAGGGATAAGAGTCAGAATAGCATTGTTGATTGTGCTCATTACACTTGGCACCTTTCTGGTTGGATGGGGAGTACAATATCAAGTAAAACATGGAACCATTAGTTCACTCATAGAGAATGCCCACATCACTAAGAAGAGTCCAGCTGTGTTTCACAGACTTTCACTTATCCCCAGAGCCAAAAGATCAGCTGAGCAACAAGAGGAGGAGTTAGAAATACTCGGTCCCAAACAAGAGGCGGTTATAATCAAGATGATTCACCCCCCTATATGCAGTTCTTGTATCAAATGATGAGATGGGTTTAAGTGATGGGGATTTACAGATTAGGGGAATCTCTAAATACACTGGATCCATGTTTTAGTCCGTACCAGAAACACCCCCTGTTAAGCTATGAACAACCGATCGGTGACCTGAGCACAATTATTGAAAATGATTGTTAGACACAGGCTACTAACCCACAAGTACAGCTTTGTATGTACAAACTCTATGAACAAGATTCCCCAGCAGATAGTGGCGACATTGCAGATATGTCCAGTCACAAAAGTTACTACGGTTCTAGATAACAGTGAGATTTAAAGTGATGGAGAAAATATGGAGACGTTCTTTTATAGTGTGTGAAATATGTGGTGCTTGAAACATGTAGGTATTTAAATTTATAGAAGAAAATGGTTTCCTGAAAGAGTTAATTGGAGTAAACATGTTACAGTGGGTGAAAGCAATGTTTAGGGATATGGTAAAATTATTAGTAGACATGAATTGTGTTTAGATGACATTTAACAACTAAGATAGATAGTATGATTAGGAAAATAGAGTGGAAAAGGTTGGATTTATTTTACCTCAAGTGTGTTAGAATTAACTATAGATAATGCGTCCCGAGATCTCTCTCTCTCTCTATCTATCCGCCTGTCAGACCGCTACGACCCCAACTTCCAAGCAGACAAAAGACCTCACCACGGAAGACTCCTCCTTCTCCATCGAACAGACAGAGAAGCAGAGCTGAACCATCTCCACCTGAGGAATCCAGAACTACAGGTGAAATAAAAAGGCACACTCTCATCGGTCCCCCACAGGACATGAAGTTCCAAGCTGAGCCACAAGATTTGGGCACAAGAGCAGAGTTTGGGACATGAGAGCGGAATACGCCCTCCATGCAACCAGTAGAGACTGTAAAGGAGGAGAAGAAATGCAAAGCAGTTGGGCCACTCAAAAGAGTTACAGCGGAAGGATCTAAGAGCAGATGGACTGAGGAGAAGGTGGACGGAGGAGAGGAAAGGACGGAGGAGTTGGCATGGTACGGCAGAACGTGAGGGGGTCGTGGCTTGACAACCAGAGGGGGGGAGAAGGAAAACGGGAGTGAGTGAGTTTACACATAAACACACTTATTCACCAACGAGAAATACGTAAAGAAAAATATTTATTAGCCATGAATTAATCAATTGGTGAATTTATAAAGAAAGAAAGAGGAAACTATTAAATAACCCTAAAAACACACTGAGGGTAGAACATATTATTCAATCTTTTCATCTTATGAACAAATTATTCTTTAAGAGATTTTTATTCATGTTTGAATTTGGGCAAGATTTAATTTGTTACAGTATAGACCTACAGTTTAAAGGGATGGTTTTAGTAACCACTCTATAAAAGCAGACAAATCTTTATTTGTATGGAAAATGTTAAAGGTAGAGCTAGTACCAAGCCAAAGATAGTATTCCAATCTAAAGTATTGATTTCTCCATTGTAGCATGGTTATTACCTCAGGAGGGAAGATTAAGGTGGAAATAACATATGTTTTTTGTCCAAGATGTAGAGTTTTAAAAAGACACTGGGCAAAGAGCGATAGCAAAGTTTAATTTTTTTAAAACTAATGTAGTTGGGAGCAATACATGCAGGGCCTTGGATCACTCATTGTGATGGTGCATATTTGTTACAACAAACATCGTTCAGGGAGAAGGGGTCGCTCAACCCACCCTGCAGATGTTTTAAATCTTACTTGCAGCTTCAGAGGGAGCGCACGGCACCAGAGTATGAGTTTTAAAAGACAAGCGCCACCAGCTCCTAATGGTCATCCATTCAATCAGTGATGACCTGACATTTAGAGATGTTATTTAAAGGAAAAACATATCTGCCATAAATGTAAATTCCTGAATTAAACTACAAACCATTAATGAAATGACTTCTGTTTTTAAAATCCTTGTTAAAGGAGGAAGTAATTATCACATGCTCGGGCACCCAAGGTTCCACACACTGTTAAAGGGGTTAGCATAGTTATTTAAGTAGACCAGAATTGAAAATAAATTAGTATAATGAGTTATTGATATTCCACGAGTTTTCACACCATTTCAGGGACTTTATCACAGCATTATAACAGACCACCCAAAGGTACTTAGTAGGAACTTTTAAGTGATGAAATTCTACAACTGTTGTAACTGACCAAAATCTTCTCCCAGAAATGACTGTCTATAATGCCGTACCCCAGAGTAGAACGCACAACGGCCCCTTCTAGAGAACATATTACTTTCATACCTTAAATGGTATGAAAGGAGGGGAGTACATTTCTCATGAGGAGACAGTTACAAATGCTAGCAGAACAAGACGACCAACCCCCGTATACAGATGTGGATGACAATGATGTGTTAGTTTAAATGATATGGATGTTCGGAGATGAGATTGATCAATGAATGTCCAGCCGATGTGATTCTTTAAATGATATCATGTGAAGAAGTGAGCAAAATTAAAATGGAGTGAATCCATTTCAATTTACTTCATACTATTCCAAGATAGTATATTTTTATTATTCCAATTAATTTTACACTATTCTAAGATAGTCCATTTTATTTGACTTTATTATTTTATACTATTCTAATATGGTAGATTTCATGTTGTATAAATCATTGCTATTCTAAAATGGTTTGTTTCTTTTCACTTTGTAAAAACAAGTGCCTTAACACTGAGCGTGGTATGAGAATGGTTTCTGTGAAAGGAGGGAGGAAGAAATGTTCTGATACCAAGCCATTGCTGCTATTTTGAAGAATGATATTGAATGCAAACACTAGAAGTTATACACATGGACGACTTGTAGGTTTGAAGCAGGCAAATAATTTATTTTGTGTTTTTGTAAAATTAAGCCTATCATCATTCCATTTAGATTGTATGTTTGTAATATGAGATATGTACTATGCGAAGTTCAGATGAAGAACTCATTGATTTCAGTATTATACACACCTTTTAGGTGTGTAAGGAGGGACTGTTAGAAATTAAAATCAATGTTTTGATGGTATAATGTAGCTTAAACATACCGTCAGTTTAAACGCCCTTTTATACTGAAAAACCAGAAATTCTTGTGCACAAGCAGTTAAGCTTTTATTCTGAAAATCCTTCATCTACGGTTAGCATTTAGCATGTGGCTAATATACGATTTCCTAAAGAAGTGAATTGAGTAGCGAAATGACGTGGTGTGGTGAAAACCGAAACCTACTGATTTAACACTACAACTATAGATGTCGAGATACTACCATGCTGAATATTAAATGAAAGTACAGTTTATTTGAATACACTATTGTTTACAGACGAGAGTAGCATGTGACAACATCCGGAATGACCGGAAACCAAACCAGCCGTGAAGCATTTTCTGTATGTTTTAGAGTATTGATTACAGCGTTTAGTGTTACATGAAAAGTGATGAAAGAGAATATGAGGAGAAAAGGCGTGTTAAGCATATGTTCAAGGTGAAAAGTACCAATCCTCTGTTTAAATGCAACAACGGACATGAGAGGCGAGGTGAGCCGGCTGGCGGGGAGGAGCCAGCAGAGGATATATAACGGCACCGAACGGGGGATTTCGCGCTTCTCTTCTTGCTCAGGAGAGCCAGATCACAGCTGTTTTCTGCCGGAACAATATTCTGTCTGTAACACTACCGCGCCTTTTTTAATTAAAGTATCCCATTTGAATCTTTTCAGAGACTCCATTTAGTCTCATTTTAAAGCTTCTCTCCTGGACGCGAGAATAAAGAACATATTTAACAAGCTCCATACTGTTTCAGAAATAATCCTTGAAGTGCTTTGGAACATCATCATTATGGTGTTTAATCATGGAAGCATTTTGTATCTGAGCAGAGCAGACAGCCTGCTCGTCACTCAAAAGCAATCTTATTGGTATTTATTGTCCATCGTCTTTGTTTGCATATTAAATATTGAGGTAATCCAAGAGTAACAGAAAGTAATCAGGATACATTACTTTATTATTGTGGTAGATTAAATAACTGATTCCTTATTTTCAGGTCATTAGTAATTGTAATGGATTACATTTTAAGTAACCTTCCCAACCCTGAATATGTGTGAGTAAGTGGTTGCAGAATGGAACATTACAATTGCTCTGATTGATTTAAAGTCAAGCTGTGTGTATCAACCCAGTGTAAAAAAAAGAGATCTAGATTATGTGGTACCAGGAAATTACTTGATTCCAGCTGAAAAGGAAGGATTTTACGCTCTTTCTCGTTGTGAATAACATGTTTGCGCCGTCACCATAGGAAGGCCCAATTCAATGTCTACATTCTGCGTAGAGTGATGCGGGAAGCTGTAGGTGGAAACAGGAGTTTTCATTCTCACTTGAGCATCAATCTTTGGGAGTGGAGGGGATACTTAGTGAGAGAGATCTTTGGACGGTCTTCAACAATAACAAATAAAGCAGAGCACTGCTGGCAGCTCGGAGATGGATGAGAAGGAAAGGAAAGTCAGGCAAGTGTAGCTCGCTGCAGATGCTGCCCTTTCACCCTGTACAACGCAACCTAAACACTTTGGGTCACAACACGGCCAATAACATTTAGCCATTTTTCCACACTGTATTTGAGAAAGATTTATGGCCTCACTCATTTGAGTCAACTGGAAACCGGACTGTGCTACAGCAGCTAAACTGCATTCAGTCTTATACTCTCACTCAGTATGACAGCCTTCAACATTTGGAAAAGGCTGCCTTCAGCTGTTGAATAAAACTACCTCCATTGGCCATGAAGATTATTAATATATCTACTTCCTGTTATGTGATGCAATAGAGCTCTGTGGCACAATGAGCCAAACTGCAGCACTTGCGCGTTGTTTCGTTACCACACACACACACACACACACACACACACACACACACACACACACACACACACACACACACACACACACACACACACACACACACACACACACACACACACACACACACACACACACACACACACACACACACACACACACACACACACCTCCTTGAAGAAAGATGAGGTTAGCAGGCATTTAATAATATCTATTTCTTGGAGCAGTCATTTTAAATCCACGTTGGTTAAATTTGACAATATATGATGATTAAATATGATTTTGAGTAGAAGCATAGCGGATGTGCCTTTTAAGCGCAGGACTCTATTCCCTATCAACGGTGTTGGATTGAAGATCTGATGATAAATAGCTGGGATCATTAATTTAGAGAAGAAGATTACAAATATGACCGTAGATGTGGCATGTCATGTTCATTATTCTAGCCATTGAAAAAGATGACAACTGGTTTCAAATACAGCTCCAAGACCTCGACCCTCAACGGTTGACTCCATCATTGTCTCGATGGATGCTATACCAACATCCTTCCCGAGTACGAAATCCATCCTAGAATAATAACATTACAGCAGATATATTTCAACATCCCATGTCTCCTTAAACGCGTAATTCAACAGCAGTCTAGATTCGGGCCCACTGCTCCGGTGTCATATTTTAAATCATTCGGGATCTAACTTTCGCAGATCATGTGATCCTACTGGTATCAGTTGAAAAATCTCGGAACAACCACAGGCATTCTGAAATGCTGGAAGACGCTAGTGCAAGGTCTCTCAACTTAGCTTGCACTGATGAGGATGAAATGCTAAATAACAACATAAGGCTATGTCAATATTGTATGGCTTTGTCTTTTTTGTCACAGCAGGAACAATTGTCAATGGAATGCACATTCACGGTTAGTAAACCAAGGAATATTATTATATCATGTTAACATTTTATTTAATAAGAAGACGTAGACCTGTAATCGGTGTGTTTTTTGCACTATACCAGGCATCCTCAAAGTCCGGACTCCGGTCCGGATCCGGACCGAACGACAACTGTCTCTGGACTCTGAGCGAAATTATACTTTTCATATGTATTATCTGTATTATCTGTGTTATTTTTGAGACAACGCAACGAGTCAAAATTCTCCGCTGTGTACAAACAGCGCTCTATCTGTCTGTCTGTCTGTGTGTGTCTGTGTGTGTCTGTCAATGCATTGGTCCAATCACATTCAGCATCCCGTCAGCGTTTTTTCCCCCCCACCAACACTCTGCGAATCAGAGGCACAGTAGGGCGGGTCTTCGCGGAATGCGGGTGGGAAAAATGTGTGTTTAAAAAAAAAAAAGTCAGAGCGAGAGTTAACAGCTCATCTAGTTGCATCTGTACTGTAGCTAGCAGCCTAGTTTCACCTACCGGGGACCCCGGGGCGGCATGGGGTGGCAACTGCCACCCTAAAAATAGGCGCTGCCACCCCAGTTGGCAGCTTTGTTTTGAAAGAAAAGTTGTGGCTCATCGGACATTTATGAGAGAACGTCTCTAATGTCCGAGTGCAAGTGAATGCAGCACAAGACACACGTCTTGTAACGCACGTCAACCCATGGCGCGAGCGTTGAAATATGATTGGCGGCGATTTCATTTGAACGGTACGGCGCAAAACGAGAAGCATTCGGACCATAGACTGATTCGGACCTAAGTACTGAAGGAATGAGGTATTTGCGGTCTACAATGACAGAGAAGAGACTGTCAAGTTTGGCTGTACATTGAATCAATGGCTGTTCATTGAATCAAAACGCACTAAAGCTTTGGATCTTACTAATTTGGTGAGGCGTTTTGCTGAACAAAATGGTAATCGCGGCATTCAGCTGTAATAGACATGATGCTCTGCTCACGGCATGAGCATACAAAACTGTTAAGATGATGACCTTACGTGTTTTTTCTTTGTGGGGGTCTGCCCCCAAAAAACTGTTCTAAGTCCTGAGAAAGTCAAATAAGACGGTGTGTAAAACTACACTGCCCAGCCAAAAAAAAGTAACCACTTTTTTTTAACTAGGCCAGTAGGTAAGGACTTTCCACTGGATAATAACTGAAGTATAAAATAATGCATGACTGAAGTGATGGAGACCATGTTTGAAGGCAAACAAAAAGAGGAAATAACAGGTAAAATAAAGCAAATCCCCCTCTCAGATTCCACAGCAACCAGAAGAACATAAATACTGGCTGGTGATTTGATTAATCAGCTTTGTGATGGAATACAAAATGCACAGTGCATTTCCTTAGCTGTGGATGAGACCACTGGCACCACTGACAATGCTCAGTTGCTGGTGTTTGTGAGTTTTTATGATGAGGCAAAGGGGGAGTTTGTTGAAGATGTGTTGGGCCTGACGAACCTCAGTGGACACACAAGGGGGCAAGACATTTATAAAGCAATGATGGGAATGCTGAATGAAAGAGGGTGCGGCTGCCTTTATTCATAACTGCGCAGCTCTGCGACTCTGAGGGATCAAGCACAGACGCAATAACAATGAAAACTGCTGCACACAGATTATTTTTGTTTTTGCAACCTCGTGTTAAGAATCTTGTTGCAATTGTTTAAAATGTTGAATGACCGTAATCATCGGACCTTTGTCTTATTAAAAACATTTTTTTGGACCTTTAACATTTGTATTTGAGTACCCCTGCACTATACACTATATAGACAAAAGTATTGGGCAACTTTTCTTCTTTTTTTTTGCCGAGGTACTGCTCCAAAGGGAATTAATGATTTCAATGCAAATGGACCCTCCCCCCTCTAACTCCCAAAGTCAGATCAGATATTCTTGAAGGCTTTGCAAAAGAAATTATGAAGTACACAACATGTCTAAGTGATGATCGGTTTGAAGAAGTACCTGAGGCCTTGGTAGGGACCCACCCATATTTGCATTAGAAAGGAACTCGGATTGGGTATTGTGGATGGAGGCAGTACATTAAGATCGAGATGTTGAAGTTCTGCACCAAGCTCGCCAAGCTGGTCCCCCTAGAAGTTATTTTCAAATCACTTAAGCACGAATGGAAAGGTCAGGGCAAACCAGCTGCAAACATAAAGAAACCTGAAAGGCAGAGTTTACGTTCTGTTCAAACCTTCTGAGAGGAAAAACCACAGACAGACTGGAGCTGGATAGGGTTGCTCCACTGACTGAGGTGAAAATAAAAAGGAATAAAGAAACAAAACAAAGTTGCAACGTAGTTTTTTGTACACCAGGAAGAGACAGGAACATTTGAAGACGTAAGAAACTTGGGAAGCAACCGTAGGAAACATCCATGGGAATATGATGACAACGGACTGACAAAGAGCACTGGGCAAGACAGGTATATATGGACAGGACTAATTACATTAACAACACACAGCTGCAGAGGGAAGGTAAAGACACAAGAGCAGCAAGGAGATCATACACAGGTAGAAGGAATCAGGGCAAACGATTAAAGGCGGGAAAACACAAAAGTAAAAACACACAGGGAAGACACATTTCAAAATAAGAAATTAAGCACAAAAACCAAGTTCATGACAGTCTTCACCTATAACCTATAACATGACTGCAGCAATATTAAAGAAAATATCTTTAGCAAAAATCAACCCTCTTTTAAGTCAATGTTTAGTCAATGCCAGTTATGTTAAACAATAACAGTGTTGAGTTGTCATTTGATAAAAAAGTTATGAGATGGGCTAATCATTTTTGTAACCTTAAATGACTAAACGTTCACATTTGGTCAGACAGCAATTGAGTCTGTTTTCATATATTGTACACGTGGGACACAATACAAAGTGCTGTCTATCCTCCAGGAGTGCACATTTGCTGATGCTGAGCGATAAGCATCTACATGATTCGGTGAGAGGGTGCCGTTCAAGGAGACAAACCTAAAGACATTGGCGTTGTACTTGAATGTGTGGAACCCTTTTGTGGAAATACAAAGTGTCACACTTGGATGTGTCCTGCTACTTGGACTGGTTTATGCACTTAACTTCAGCTACGCCAAGGACCTCAAGTGCACATTTGAAGTGTTCCAAAAAGATTCTAATGGACCTGGATTCAGCAAAGCTTTCACCAAAGATCCAATCACTGAAAATAGCTCAAGGTATTGTGTGATTGGCCAATACAAGTGGTTCCTTTGCTTGAAAATTGTCTTCATAGGCCTAAAGGTATTTGTATGTATTGCATGTAATGTTACAATGTTAACTTCATATTACAAAATTGTTGGTTTTCCAATCTTCCTTAAGTTCCAAAGAACAAAGAAGTTCAAGGACTTTACCTTATAGCTGCAGAAAGGTTTGTTTATAATATAGATTATTTTACCTATAATACGCAAAAATATATTTTGCAATAGTAATCAATTTGTTGTGGTTGAGTGCTGTTGTGTGCTTTTTTGAAGCAATACAATGTGAAAAAAGGTGGCCTGACTTTGATTTTTTGTAAGACAGTGCTGTACAGTATGTGTGGCGGAATAGGAACAAATAAGTGTTATACATTTAATATACAATGGGTTTATTAATAAAAAATATCGAAATATTTTTTAAGGAGAAACTGATTATAAGGCAGTTTAAACGTATTGGATAAAGTGAGAATTTTAGATGTAAACAGTTCAAATGAGCTTTAAATAAAAAAATATTTCTAATATTAAAGACAGAAAACCGGTAAATAAAAAATGAAGCAAATAGGTTTAATAGATTTCAAATAAATAAACCTGGTCCCTGTGAATTTCAAATACGTAGGCTTGATTACATTTAATACATAAGCCTGCTCCCAATAAATTAGGAAATAAATTGATTAATTGACGAGTTTATATAATTGGTAATGGTGTATTTATAAGGCATTAAGCTTATTAGTCGTTTATGAAATAACTTTGTCATACAAACGGATGGAGATTTTAAATAGAATTATAATACATTAACTGAATAAAGTATCTTGTAATTTATGTATTTTCTAGTTTGACTATTTTTGTATACATGCTTCTTGAGATATATTAAGCTATCTTTGGCTCTCTGCTGTAACAATTGTAAATGTCTCCTCTGTTGGACGAATAAAGGTGTTCTGATTCGGATAATATATCTGTGACTGTGTTTGTGTGCGTGCGCCAGCGATTGAGGAAAGTCGTCTCAAAAGGAGTTATTGGTTATTGAAGCCTCCCCATGTGGTCCTCAGGAAAAAACACAGTGAAAACACAGCTGTGGATGTCCAATCCCCTGACAGGCCGGACCTCTACCGTGGAGGCAGAGCATCCGTCTGCCTGAGGGGTCCAAACCCCACGCTGCATTCCCACCTCATGCCGTTCACTTTATTTACTCTCTAGTCACATGTTCCCCGCACGGTCGCAGCGGCTCTGGCAGAAGCAGTTAGCATCGCCGAGCCTCCCCTCGGTCTTTCTGCAGATGTTAAGGAGGTTTATTTGTATTTAGAGAGCCTTTGTTTTCCTCAGTTGCATCAGTAAGCTGTTCCTCCATCGGTGGGGTCACATGTTTTGTGTCAGACTGTTTCTAGCAGTTGAACAGCTGAATCTGCTGGGGCCATCGTGCTCATGTGCTCCAGTCAAACCCCCAGAGGGGTCTTACTGCCCGTGATGCTCAGATTGAAGATCTGATGGTGAACTTGGAGTGAGACATAAAACGTCTCTCCACCTGGGGAATGTGTTTTTTTGTTTTTCATGTCTGCACTTTGAATCGAATCACCCATTACAGAAGTGATTGTTGGGATCGTTTGTGATTTGTCATCTGCTTTATTTTGTTAAAGGAATTAATTAAATACCTGTAGAGGCCAGAAGATATTATTCACACAATTATTCGCTTGACATCGGGCACTTCCACATTGCCTCGCTAAACTTTCATTTAAAGTGTAAGTGCTGGCTTTATGCCATAACTTTCCTAGGTCAGAAGTTAACCAATTATATTACTAATGTGTGATTAGTTTATCCACTTACTCATATTTGGGAATGTAGGCCTATGTTTAAAGCTGCTGGCGTAACACAGGTCCGCACTGTAAATTTACCGCACCAAATAATTATCATAAATTAAATTATGAGATCCACCCGTTTGGTGATAGTTAGCTAGTTGGCCAGTTTTTGCAAGCTAATCTGTCACAAAGGCTAGCTAACATTTGCTAGCCAACTAGTTGGATAGCTAGCAAACCTTAGCTATGTTTTGCTAGCTAGATTTTTCCAAAGATAAGTAATGTTCGCCAGCTAGATTGTTTATTAGACAGCTAACGTTTACTAGATAGCTTGAAAGAGAGCTAACGTAACAGGAAACTGACAGGTAAACTGCATTTGATTAATTTGCCAGAAGACAAATGTCTACAGAGTTGAGATGTATAACAACTGTTGACGTGGGCTTGAGTATGGATTCAACTGGTCGGTGGTATCTGGTACTTTTCATAGTTACTCATAGTGGGGCAATCTAGACCAAAATACGCTAAAGAAAAAATGACCTCATGAGATTTTTGGCCATTGTCACCTATCATCCTGCCAGCCACTTAAAGAGGATGGATCTAGTAGGCCTTATGTTAAAACAATCCAAAATACAGCTGTATGCATGACACTTGTGACAGCTGGGCAACAGAAAGAAAGTAATTTCTCTAGATAATGCATATGTAGAAAATATACTGTATACTGATAAATTGATATTTTTATTGAGTAAAGAGTTTAGTAATAGAGCTAAGAGAAACATGTAGGAGATGGTTTGGAATTGGAGATTTTTCTAAACCAGTAATTAAGCCGTCTTGTAAACGTACTCAATGTGCTGGGAAGCAAAGAATATGAAGGTGACAAATTAGCTGAAGCAATGCCAGAGAACACACTGTCCTGTTGCACATCGGTCCGTGATGCAGATGTCTCTTCAGCAGGACAGTGGTGCATCCTTCTTGGTAGTCTTTCCTCTGTCTGGTTGTCATGCTTATCCAAGTCTCTTCCAACGGATATAGCCTTATCTCTTATCTTTCCCAGTAGAATTTTAGAAAAAATTTGTATTTTGTAAAATAAATAAATCAGTAGAAGTAGTAGCTAATTTAAAGCTTTAGGCTGCACTGTTGAAGTGAAGGGCTTTTAGGGCTCACTTTTGCAGAGTTCAAATTAATCTTGAGTATATTGTTTTCTGTATTATCTCTGGTTCCTTGCACATCGGACAGAAGAAAGGTTATCATCTAGTAGTATATTTGGAACGATCAAGTTTTTCTTTCGATTTGAAAAGCATGCATTGAATACATTTAAGTATTCATAAAAAGGACGAGGCTAATGTATCTATTTCATAAATTCGTCAAGCTGTGATAATCACAGTTCGGGTCCTGCTTTGTACTGTCTCAAAAGAGCAGACGTCTTAATGAACTATTTTACAAAGCAATGTAGGGAATGGTCTTAATACTGCACTGGCTGTGCTGTAAAACAAAGACAATAAAGCTGAGTCTTCATTGGATGGCCATTGATCTCGTCTGTACATAATCAAAGACAGAGCGGACAGTGTAGGTTGACCAACGAGACTACGGGAGTCATGTTTAACACATCCACATCTCCAAACCCCCCTCCCTGTCCCTCTGTGGGGCATCATGTCACTTCCTCCTGGGAGCTGGAAGTCATAGGATCTTCAGAAGTTTTTCCACCTGCTCCTCTGCCTCTGGTGTGAGGCCTGCTGGAGCCGACTGACAGGAGTCAAAGCCTCCATGTTGATTCAGCTTCCTCTCATCTAAAGCAATCCCTGGGGAACGGATCCTGTGTGTGGGACAGGGGGCGGGCAGGGGGTGGATGTGCCCCGAAGCCATCCATATGACATGTTCTTAAAGAACTGATTAAAGTAATGCTTTTAAGATTTGTTAAATCAAAGTGTCGATATGAGGTGAACCTTGCCATCTTGAGTCAAACACAAAGCTGAATCTGTATCATAAGAATAAACCAGTATTCCCACTCTGTCCCATAGGACCTTTTCCAACATGCTTGCCACCAAAGGGAAAGGGTTAAGAAAACATACACACTGACTTTGATGTCCACTGTTCACTCACCTATGTATAGCCACAAGAACACATAAGAAAATATTGATACATCCAAAACAAGACCATTGAAGTCCAAAGCCTGGTGGAAGTCTCATGACATGAAAAGCTTCCTAGTCAATGAAGGAAAGAGAAGTGGCTTGCATCTGGTAACCAAGACTACATGTACCACATCTGAGGAATTACACTTAAGTCAGAACTGATAAATAGGATGTTTTATGTTTTTTTATTGCAGGTCACACGGTTGGCAATCAATTAAACAAAGATTTAAAGAGAGTAGAATCAAATAGACTTAAATGCTTAGTGAAATAAAGAAAAATATGGAAACATTAATAAAGAGCTTCTTTATGGTGTTATTGGCAACTTGTCTGATCTGATCCACCTTCTGAAGGTAAGAAAAAAGAAAAAAAACTGCAATGTTCATCCAATCAGCCCATTTCACAGTCTGTTGTCTGTGTTATTTGAGAATGTGTGTCTTAATGGATCCCTTGTCAGCAAACCAAATATACCTAAGGATCCAATAAATAACCTGAAGCTCAACTGAACCTGAGCTACTGTGGCTGACCACCTCCACAATAGCCAAGCTGACATCTTCCAAGCTGCCCGGAAACCAATCACTAATTTTGATGTCGGGTCAGCGAAGAGTCACCATTTACGAGTGGCTGACCAGCAGATACGCTGGTATCATTGTGGCCGAAAATTTGTAAAATCTTAGTTCGAGTTAATTTCTCTCCATTTATTTGAAAGAGAAAAGACCGGCCGATAGGGGGCAGTGGCGCCGGAAGTAGGGGGGCCAAGGTGTCATTGGCCCCCCCACTTTACAGCCCTGCCCCACAATTTCGCAGCGGCGGATGCCGTGGAACACTACATCCCGTTTCAATAATTCCCCTCTACTCTAAAGTCGCATCTAAAAAGAACTCGATCTGAGAAGGACTGTTTCATTTCATTTTCATTTCATTTTCATTTCATTTTCATTTCATTTTCATTTCATTTTCATCTGTTCTTGCTAGTAACGGTTTACGCAGAGTCCTTGTCATTCCACTGACCTGCACATTTGGACAGCTGAACTAGGTAGCACCGCACGTCATGGTTATGGGGAGTGCTAAGTGAAGTTTGAGTTTTAAATGCCCGCGGAGAATATCTGACGTAGGCCTACAAGTTTAAATGCCCGCGGAGAATCTCCCCGCTCTAAATCTCCCCGCTCTAAATCTCCCCGCTCTAAATCCCCCCGTTGTTTGTTTACATTAGCTGAAATTTTGAATTTTGCACATAGTGAGGAGATGATAAGACAATCTCCTTAGCCATTTACCATTGAGGTCACCGAGGTCCGGACCTCGGTAATATTTTTTGAGCTGTGTTTACAAAACTTGTGAAATAATTGCACTAAACGGGGATCTTTGTAGTACTTCCATTTGCTGACGATGGGGGCGCTGCATAACTACGTAGCCTTGATTAAAGCAAACATAAGAAGACGACATGTATCAACAAACCTCCGCAGCCCGGACTTGTACCGGAGCAGCGAAGGAGTGATGAGGTATCTAGAGATCTGAGTCCAGCAGGCTGCTTGTGTTTCTGTTCATCAGGACATCATATGACAGCAGATCCTGTGTGAACGGTCTACGTTAGTCAGTGGACGTCCGACAACATGCACACTAACTTATATTGCAGCTATAGGCTATACTTTGGTTTAAATTGCGTGAATAAACTAGCTAGAGAGCTAAAATTAATTACATTCATCCAATGTCAGAAGGATTACCTTTTAACAAACGTTGTAATGCTTTTCTTTCATTTCAATTTGAGTAAAACAATGGAGATATAACATTGTATTGTTTTCTTTTTACACTGACTCAGATATAATGAAAAGACTACGTCAGTCGAAGCTCAGCTTTGGTAAGGGGGAGAGAGAGAGAGAGAGAGAGAGAGAGACTGAAGGTACAGTCACACACAAATAATGTAGGCTTAATAAGCCCATCTATTGATCTATCTATGTATCTATAACAATAGTCTTGATTTACAATAGGCATAATTTTAAAACAGCATACATCTATTGCCGTTATGATGTCATAATAACATACAATTGTATAAACACCATTTGCTTACATCTTTTTTCTCTTTTGAGAAAACAGGCTGGTTCCGACTGCGTGGAGGTTTGTTGTCGGGACATTGAGACGGATAAAGCTGCACAGCTAATTGTAGAAAAAAAGGAGACCGCTAGATCATCTATGCCAGTGTTTCTCAAACTTTTTCATAGCAAGGACCACTTAACCAATAAAAAAACACTCGCGGACCACCTAACTCCACAAATATCCAAAGACACGTCGTTTTTCTAGAACAGATTAGAAGTCGCCTGAAAATGGTACAAACAAGTGGCAACATGTGTGGTGAAGGTGTTGCGCTGGGCTATATCATGCGATTGAAAGCTCGCTCCATTGCGGAGATATTCCTGCGAGAGTGCGGAAAACTTAAATAAATTAATTTAGTTAAAATGGGAAATTTTACCAATATACTCACGGACCACTAGGGGGCGCTAGACCACACTTTGAGAAGCTCTCGTCTGCGTCATGCGAACTTCGTTTGCCTCGTTCGCATGTGTCCGCGGCGAGGCATCATTCAGCAGGCTCTCCAGCTCACTCTCACAGGGTGACAAGTGTCAACACCTTCTCAGTTAGTTTCCCGACTTGACACAGCCCACCTTTACCGCTGCCACTACCAAAGACGGGGTCGAGCACCACATTGACACTAAGGGCCCCCCAGTCTACGCTAGGGTACCCTGACATGTTGGCGGTCGCCAAGTCGGAGTTCAACAACATGGACCGTCTGGGCATCATCCGCCGCTCAGACAGCCCTTGTGCCTCACCGCTCCACATGGTCCCTATTTCTCTGCACACCTGGCGGGAAAGCTGGTCTTCTCCAAAGTGGATATGGTGCGGGGCTACCACCAGGTTCCAGTGCACCCCGCAGATGTCCCCAAGACTGCGGTGATTACGCCGTTTGTGCTGTTCGAGTTTGTACGTATGCTGTTTGGACTTAAGAATGCAGATTAGTCCTTTCAGCGGCTGATGGATTCGGCGCTCAAAGACATGCCATTCATCTTCGTCTATTTAGACAACATCCTGGTCGCCAGCTCCTCTGAATAAGAGCACCAGGCACATCTCCGAGACCATTTTGCAAGGCCCAACCACCACGGCCTGATTATCAACCCGGCGAAGTGTCAGTTCGGGTTGTCCTCCATCCACTTCCTCGGACATCTCATCAGCAAAGATGGAGCCGCCGCCCTCCCATCGAAAGTGGAGGCCGTGTCTGCCTTTCCCCGACCGCCCACACCGGGCCGTGGGAAGTAGGGGTGCTGAGGGTGCTCCAGCACCCCCTGGTGGAGGACAGGGGATCTGCACTTCCACAAGATATAATACAAATATAATTAAAAAAAAACGAATTTTCAGCCTTGATGTAAGAACATTCATAATTAAGTAAAGATAACACCCTTTTCACCGCGGTTACATTTTCCATTTGCCCCGTACGATGGGCGCTGTTGTGATGAAAGTGGGGGGTGTTGGCTTATCAGGCGCCCGCAGCTCACAGCCAAAGTGAGGGAGATAGAGAGAGGGGGTGCACCTGTACCGGCGGGGATTGTTTTTAGCTTCTGCTGCGCTAACGGATATAAGAAGCTGTTTCTACAATAATGTGGAGGGAGAGTTCTGTCCTGTCAGACTGAGAGGCTCAGTGAGGTAAAGGACTCTGAGGGTTTAGATAGTTAACTTCAGTCTAAGTTATCTCAGTGAGTCTCAAACGTTTTGATCACAATTTATGTAAACAAATATTTCCAAGTTACACCTTTATAATTATTAGGATAAATAAAAACAGGCTTGAAATCATTCCAATGTATACTATAGGACAGTAAACCAAAAATATTGTTTAAAACTGGAGAGATTTAAAGATATGCATAAATAAATAAATGTTAACTGGTAAAATAAGATATGAATGAACAACACAAATAAAATAAGTTACATTTATTTGTTATTGGCTATGGTAGGTTATTGGAAATGTTCACATACTTATTTGATTAATAAAATGCAAACCAAACTTTTTCATATGGGTGTTTTACAGTTGTACCCCCTAGATCAGTCTCTAGTAATTGGGAGCTCAAAGTGCACCAGATTGAAGCATTTTACTTTAAAATGTTTAAAAAATCTTCCCGGGAGGGCACCCCTGGACCCCCCTAGAGGAAGTGAATTCCACCCCCCAATTAAAACATGTTATAATACTAAATACATTTGAAGCCTTTTTATATATAAATTGTCCACCATATCAATATGTTTCTCTTTTGGTAGTGTATTGGTCTTTTGTAGAGGTTTTTCATTGCCAACTAAAATCTTGCCTATAGGGCAGCACATTGGTCAGAACTAGCCCTGGTGTCATCCCCACAGCACCCCCCATTTGAAACATGTTCCCACGGCTATGCACCCACAGCTCGAGCGCTCCGAAAGTTCCTCGGGATGGTGACGTTTTATCAACGGTTCATCCGCTGGGGTGCCCACACCATGCGCCCGCTGTACGAGCCCCTTAAGGACAAGTCCCCCAGCCAGGCCATAGACTGGACGGCCGCCTTCGATGCCAGCTAAGCCGCCATGTTGGCTCACCCGTCACACAAGGCCACCATCACTATCACCACCGACGTGTCTGACTACGCTGTAGGCGCGGTGCAAGAACAATGGGTCGACAGCGCATGGCAACCGCTCGTCTTTTTCAGTCGCCAGGTGACCCCCAGGGAGTGGGGAGCCCAGTGCTTTCGACAGGGAACTCCTTGGCCTCTGGTTGGCGGTTCGCCACTTCCGTTTTCTGCTGGAATGCCGTGAGTTTACAGCGTTTGTGGATCACAAGCCACTCGCATTCTGCATGTCCAAGGTGGCCGAGCCGTTGTCCGCCCGACAGCAACGCCAGCTCTCGTACATAATCCAAGTACACCACGGACATCCATACAAGGCTAACGTGGTCGCGGACTGCCTCTCCGTGAAGTTGGTGTCGCTGAAATCTGTGTGGCAGGGGCTTAAAAAGGACATGAAGTCCTGGGTCGACTCAGGCTTGTGTGGTGGGTTGACATAATTCACCCACGGAACTATTGGGGGGGGTATTGTTCCGCACGGACATTTTAGTTGGCCGGACTGACTGTTTCCCCGGTCAGTTATTCCCGGGCTTGAAGTTGTTTACATTCTGTTTTTCATGTCTAATAAAAGACTAGCTTTGTCTTTCGACACACCACCTCTGACTCCCGTCTCTCGGCACTACACTCTGTCCATTGATGCATCCAATCATGGACATGTAAAGCTGCTGCCAATATTAGTAAGATATTGTAAGATACATGATAGCATTTCAGTGGAAACAAAACTACTCGATTTTGTTGAACTCAAAGGAGAAACGGCAGAGGAAATTGCAGCTGAGGTCCTGGTAGTTGTCAAAAAAATTAAACCTGAAAAACTAAGTTGTGGCATTCTCTGCTGACAACACAAATACACATTTTGGAGGACTGAATAGACTGGGGAGGGTCAATGTCAATACCAAAGTAAAAAATGCTCTGCAGCGGGAGTTCAATGGCTTAGGTTGCACTGCACACATTATTCGTAACACGGCCAGAACAGCTTTGGATAAGATTCCCCTTGATGTTGAGTACCTTCTTACAAAGATATTTGGTTATTTTTACATTTTCACCATCAGAGTAGAAATTCTTAAGAGCTTTTGTGAATTTGTTGGCCAGGAGTACCATAACATCTTAAGACACTGCAATGTTCGCTGGTTGTCCATGCTCCCAGCTCTAGAGAGTGCTGAAAATGTATTTGCCCTTGAAATCATTTTTCCTCTCTGAGGACAAGTGCCCAGCTGTCCTGCAAAAAATATTCCAAGATCCTCTGATTGAACTTTGGCTGGCCTTTGTTCATGAAAACCTGTCCATATTCGGTGACACAATGAAAATGTTTGAAGGCCAGGGGCCTCATCAGCCCAGTCTCACTGCATTTCGTGTTATAGTCACAACATTTAATCTATTGATTTGTGTTCACAAACACAATTTTCCCCTTTTTTTCGTGTCACACAAAACTATTTTAAAAGCATGTATTTCTATTGGTAGTATGTTTCGTGCCTGCACCATGTCTTTTTGTCCGGTCGGGTCTTGGAAGACCGGAAGCTGTGTGGTTCACAAAAACATTTTCTTACTCAATATCAAGTCATGATTCTTGTTTTTATTTTAAATCGTATAATGTGGGACTTTTTTTGCCGTCCTTGAAGAAAATAAATGGGCCTCAGAATACTGAAATATGTATATTTGAAAAAAAAATGTCCTTCTAATTTGTTATTATTTTCGAAATAACACACTGTTATAAAGAGGCGAAGTCCCTCCTTTTCTGGGGGAGCTCCATGGGATCTTATTTCGGCAAAAATTATGTATTGAAGTCAATGGGGAGAGAAAGATTATCTTTCGATTCCGGTTGAATTGTGCCACGAATTACACATATGATGTTTTTCAATTTAAAAGATCATTTTGTAAGTCAAAAAAATAAAAATGTTTCGTAAAACTGTGAAGTAACACTTTTTTTGTGTGAAACCGCTCAATGAACTACATCTCTTGTCTCGCAACACACACCAAGATGGCCGTCACGTTAGCATATTTCACTTCTTTCTTTCAGAATGAGGCGAAAAGTATTAAACGAGGTGAAAATCACTACAAGTCTGAGCATGTTGAGAGCTGTACATACACAAAACGGGAGTTAGTCGGTTCCGTAAGAGCCAGCATGCGGGACCGGGATTCTGGGATTTCTAGTCTTTCTAGTTGCGTATTTTTCATAGTCTTATATTTCAACAGTTTCACGACAAACTGTGAGTTTTTTGACATGGAAATTATTTTTTAATATTGCCAAACATCATATGTGTAATTCCTGGCAGGAACTGAATTTTAAAATAAAGTCATTAATAATATTATGTATGAAATTATTTTGTCTATTAACTAGGGCGCCGGGTCATGTTATGATCATCTTTTCTATGTTGCTGTGGGGTTTTTCCATCGGTTTGGGCATTAAAATATAAAAACAGTAATAAGTAATAAGCAATAAGCCTTATCAGCCATAACTATCAACAGAATTGCGTTGGGGTGAAAACAGTATTTCCGGTCTCTAAGTTTTCATAGTAAAACCGGAAGTATTCCCCTCACTGTCAAAAGATTTTACAGCTATATCTGCAGTACTCATCAACTAAAAACATCAGTTTATACCTATTGGTTTAAATTGTGTGCTTTTGTGTTTTGCCCCTTCGATTCGGAGAAACAAATAGTTTTTTCGGAGTTTAATATGGCAGAAGACACTACACTACCCATAATCCTCAGCTATCGTTTGGGACTACACCAGTCCGCTTTGCTTGACAAACCCCGTGTTTAGTCTTCAAGCTCTGTGATTGGATGTTGGAGTGGCAGTGCGCCAAGGTTACGCCGAGCGTCAAACAGCTCTTTGAAATGGATTGAAGCCATGGCAGACTATCCAAAATAGGATTTCGAATGAGTCCACCCTCCCTTAGAACTACACATGCTGGCTATTGTGTTTTGCAAAATGTTCCATGGCACGTCTCTACTGGGAATTGTAGTTTTAAAAAAGACGTGATTGTCAAGTGCCAACAATCAGGCGAGATATTTGACAGTTGGTGCCTGAAAAGACTAAACATTTATCTGTAGATCCCTATAAAGTATATTCATTACTCGTTATTCTCAACTAATAGTTAATTAAAGACTGTATATAATCCGTGTATCTACCGTCCAATTGTTTTTCTTTATTAGACACGTAAACGGAAGACCGTCTGAGAGGCGTTTTTGCTTTTTACTAGAGATGTCCCGATCCGATCACGTGATCGGGGATCGGAGCCGATCATGTGATTTTCAAAAGATCGGAATCGGGAGAAAAAAATCGGGGATGGGGATTTTTTTTTTTTTTTTTAAATACTTTTTTTTTTTAATTAATTGTTACAAAACAAAAATGCCCATGTTCAAGTCTTAAAGTCATCCTGAGGCCTTAGTTTTGGTTTCAAATGACACAACATCATGTATGTGTTGCTTCTTTGGGGCTTGTTTTCATAGACCTTGTTGCTTATTTCTCTCAAATCTGGCAACAGAGTGGGCAGGGCGCAGTGTCTAATTGTAGCAATAAGCTAACGAGTACTGATAAGCTTTTTTTTTATCCAATGCTGCAAAACTGAACTGATCCAATGCTGCTGTGAAAAAAAGAAACTATATCCATGTTGGATATCCAATTTAAATACAAAAAATAACCTTAAGGGACAACTTGAATGCTTTTTTTCTTTTTTTCCTCTTAATGCATTGCATAAAGATCGGATCGGGAAAAATCGGTATCGGCTAATTGTCAAAATCAAATGATCAGAATCGGATCGGCAGCAAAAAAAGGTGATCGGGACATCCCTACTTTTTACCTTACTAAATGGTCAAATGGTCATTGGAGCGAGGGGCGGGGCGAAACTCACGGAAGTGATTTCAAAACAAAAGCACTCGTTTGCTTGGAACGGTGATAATGTTAAGGGAAACAAGGTGAATTTAGCGATCACAATGAAAACGGCCAAGAGACATATTGAGCCCAGAAAATGGATGTTATTAAGAGCTGTAAATATAATAAGCCTCTGTCTAAAATCGACAACATCGTTCGGAGATTTAAACTATACAGCGATTCTGCACTACGGTCCCTCAGCCGCCTCTCGAGTTTGTTTTTTCAAATCAGCTGCTCTTCATTATTCCTGCTATATTTGACGAGTGATACAAATATTTGTTACCACAAGTTCTTAAGAAAACTGACACTGTTGGACTCGGTTCTAGTTTGACTTCTACCAGAAATAAAATGAAGTACTTTTGCTGTGTACATTGTGAGTAATCCTCTGTCAAAGTCCCCTCCATAGTACATAATGCATGTTTTTCTGCTATCTTTGATGAATGATAAAAATATAATGTTACCATTAGTTCTTAATGAAATTGATACTGTTTGACTTTGTATTAGCCTACTACTTACAATACATTGAAGTACTTTTACTGTGTATCTTTTGAGGAATCCTCTGTCAAAGTCCCCTGCTGAGAACAAAGTCAAGCCACTGCTGCTAAATTTGATGAGGGAATTCTTTTTTGTTGCCATTAGTTCTTCGCAGTGGCGGTTCTACGGGGTGGCACGGAGTGGCAGCTGCCACCTCTGAAAAATGCCTTTCCACCCCAGCTGCCACCCCAGTTGGCAGCTTTGTTTTGAAAGAAAAGTTGTGGCTCATCGGACATTTATGAGGGAAAATCTCGAATGTCCGAGTGCAAGTGAATGCAGCACAAGACGCGCCCCCCTGGCGCGAGCTTGGAAATATGATTGGCGGCGATTTCATTTGAAAGGGAGGACAGCGCAAAACGAGAAGCATTTCGAATACAAGTAGACAGAAGGAATGAGGTATTTGCGGTCAGGGTATGGCTGGGGTAGGCTACAGCCATACCAATAAATGGCTTAGCCCCACCATGAACAATGATGTTAAAGTAAGCAAAATAAACTCTGCCAACTCGCGCTGATTAAATTGCACAGACAGCAGTTAGTAAGATTGATTTCAGTAGCCACTTGTCTGGAAATACCGAAGACTAAACGTTTTTGAAAACTTTTGTCACGTAGTGATCGTCTTCTCAATAGAACATCTTTGATAATGTCTTCTGGCCAATCAGAATCAAGACAACGGCGTGGTGTTGTGGCAGGAAGTCCCGACGGAGAATACTTTTGCTGTAATACATCTCTAAACATCGATACAACATTACGAGTTGATAGAAATCAACACGTAATGAAATAAGACCCCACGGTTTGATGAATAATAGGTGTGTGGGCTGTCTTTCATTTTGACACACAGAACAATGGGGGCTATCCACCCTTATCCACAAAGTAAAGTCATTCACACAGCCTCTCCCCTCTTCTCTCTGTGAGGAGCAGCAGGTTCAGCTTTCAGAACAAAGTAACAAAAAACTAAAATGGCATTAATTTTTTTAAATATGTCGTGTAGTAATAGATTTATTTATTTTTCTTCTCAAGAGAGTACCAGAATGTGTATTTTATGTTAGTATTTCAAAAAATATCCTGGGGGAGAATCCCCCAAGACCCCCCTGCAGGGGTTGGGTTTTCAGCATGTCAACTCTTTCACCTGGGGGGAAATTGCAGGATTGGCTCCAGGTCGCCCTTTTTATTTACTAAAAGACAAATGTGCCTATTTATTTCATACAGTTCAATTTGAATTGAGACAGGAAAATAATCTAAACCTCACGCGTGGCGTTTCACTGTCAAGGGGAGCGTGTATGTAATTACATTGCAAATACTGACTTGAGCCCCACCACTGTATGGGTTACCCCAGGGGTCTGCAACCTTTTTGACCAAAAGAGCCATTTTGCTCCTTTTTCCAAAACATTTTTTTGTCTGGAGCCGCAAAACATATTTCATAGCTTGACAGCTAATAAAGTTGTATTTATTGTTATATCAGACAAAAACTACAGTTTTTTTGCATGTATTAGGCTATTTATTACATTATATAAAACTGTTAACCTCTAATAAGAAACAAAGAACTCCTATAAGGAGAATTAAAAATAATACACAGGCCTACTTTAAAATAAATTAAACACAGCACTTGGGGAGTCCTCTGCACATTTGAAGGAAAACAAATATTATTAAAATGGGCTCACTTTGAAATAAATAAAACATATAGCTGCACCCTATAAAGAGTTAAAGGTAGGGTAGGTAAGAATGGAGAAACCAGCTCGAGTGCGCTAGAATTTGAAAATACACAACCGGAAAAAATATGCCTCTTCCTTCAGACTTTCTTACAGAGTCCCTCCTCCAACACACACGAACGCGCATCATCAATGAGGCCACGAGATAAGTTTGTGCACAGATGTAAGGCTGACAGGCAGGTAGGACCGGCTAAAATGATTGATCGTGCTTTTTACAGCGCTACGGCTTCTTAGAGATTAATTTTTGTATGTATTTATTGTCAAAGCATTTAATATATTAATTGCTATCGGGACGTTAAGAGCATTCCATGGAATATAACAAAAAGTGTTTTCTGAAATAAATTACATACCCCATTGAATTATGACTGAAGATTGTCAGCTGTCTTTCTCTCCCTTGTTGTTACTCGATACGTAAAGGCTGCAGCACCGTTGACAACTTCTCTCTACATATCAAACATACTGGTAAACCAGCATCGTTTGCTGTGAAATAATATAACTCTGTCCACACAGAATTAAATCCTGTGTTCCTCCGGTACTTTTCTTTGATTTATCCATAGTTCGCTCATCGAGCCGGGGGTCAGGTTATTCACCCGCAGGAAAAGGCGCTCGCGCGGGACCGTAGCAGGATGTGACGCATATTTTAGTTGACCTAATTAAAACCGTTTTGTTTTTTTATTTATGTGTCACAGTATCACCTCAAAATACAAGATATGAAACATTTTCAACCATGCAACAAAATATAAATAGTCCTACAAATACTTTTATTTTATTTCCTTCTTATCTTTGTCTAAGCTCAAGGGAGCCAGAGCAGAGGGCTTAAAGGGCCGCATGCGGCCCGTGGGCCGCGGGTTCCCGACCCCTGGGTTAGCCCTACCATAGATTACCCAACAAAAATACTCTGGAGCCGCAACTGTTTGCGGTCTACAATGACAGAGAAGAGCCTGTCAAGTTTGGTTGTACTCAGCATTGAATCAAAACGCACCATAGCTTTAAATCTTAATAAGTTTGTGTGGCATTTTGCTGATCAAGATGGTAATCGCCACATTCAGCTGTTATAGACATGCCAACTTGATGCTCTGCTCACGGATGAGTCGATGAGAATAATAAACTGTTAAGATGATGACCTTACTGTACCTGTGTAAATACATGTTTCTTCTTTGTGGGGGTCTGCCCCCAAAAAACAGTTTCAAGTCCTAAGAAAGTCAAATAAGACGGTGTGTAAAACTGCACTGCTCAGCCAAAAAAAAGTAACCACTTTGATTAAACTAGGCGAGTAGGTAAGGGCCTTCGACTGGATAATAACTGCAGCGATGTATATGTTTTAGTTGAATACACTTTTTTTAACCCTAACTGATGCAGTTAGTCATTTCTTTAATTTTTTTTTTTTCTGATGTAAACTCAAGGTTGTAACTGTTTGCAATTAAGTTGTGGGGCGCTGAACTGTTCTTTTGGTTATTTTGATTTATGATAGTAATTACTGGTCTTTCAAATTTGAAGGAGGGTGAGCAAGCATCTTGAGGAACGTTCATCATTAACTCCTCCAAAAAATATAGTTTATTTAATAATAACACTGAATATGTGAATCATAACAGTGATTGACAGCTGATAGGAATATGATTGTTAATATTATCATATTCATACAGACACACATCGATGAGACAGTTAATTAATGTACTTATTGCAGCAGTCTGCATAGATTTGGTACCCCTGCTGGTCTATAAGAGTGAAACAAACTCATTCAGTTATTGTTCAGTTAAAATTCATTCAATTAAGTCTGCCACCTTTTAATTTATATTTAAGGCTTTACTGATGTGCCACAATAAAGTCACCAAATGTTATTGAGTTAAAATATCAATATTGTGGCTTTCCAAGTTAACATTGATTGATATGACTGCGATTAAATCAGCATATACTTCTGCCAGGGGATGCCACCCCTGAAATTCTCCTGCCACCCTCTTGCCACCCCATGAATATTTGTCTAGATCCCCCCCTGGTTCTTCGTGAGATTGATCCTGTTGGACTCAGTACTAGTGAAATTACCCCCACAAGTACTATCAAGTACTTACTGTGTACTTTTCCAGTACTCCTCTGTCAATGTCCCCTCCTGAGAACAAGAATGCATGTTTCTCTCTCTCTGCGTTAAAAAAACCTTTCTTCATGAGACTGATATTGTTGGACAGAGTATTTTAAGAGGATGGACTTGATATCAGCACTACTTCCAGTCAGTACTCCGGCAGCAGCATTTTTTACCCCATAGAAAGTCTTTAGAGTCTGGCCTGGGTAGCTGGTCTATCCTTTGGCACACTGACACACTCTGTCACTCTTGTTGGCCTCTTATGAAGCTGCTGTCTTTTAATATATGATTATTTCTCTGCTCCTAGTTAATTCCTCGCAGATTCTTCCATCAGTCCCAGTCATCGTATGTCAGTCAATAGAGCTTTGAAAAATGTGTCCAATAGAGAGGCGAAGTCACGCCCATCTACTTCCGGTCCATGGGACCCCGGAAGCGAAAAATTATACATTGAATTCAATGGAGAGAGAAAACGTATCTTTTGATCCCGTTTGAATTGTGCCACGAACTACACATATGATGTTTGTGAATCTTAAACAATCATTTCCATGTCAAAAAAGTCAAATTTTGTCGTAAAACTGTTGAAATATAAGATTATGAAAAATACGCGACTACAAAGACTACAAATCCCAAATCCCATTCTGGGTCGCGTATGTGATGTCACAGGCGATAATGCTCCAAGTGGTTGAGACTCGTAATTAAAGCGAAGAAGAAGATTTCATAACTGATTTATTCCCTCCAATAAATATAAGAGATTGCTCCAATAAATTCACTTTTACAAGATGCCTGTGTGCTTTGTACCATGTTGTAATCACAAAAGTGATCATACCACTTGCTCGTTCTATCGCTTCCCGTCTGATGAAAGGACCAGGAGTCGCTGGATCAGACATATCAGGTAATATCATAGGTAATATACATGTTGTGCATGGAACATAGTCAAGTTAGCTACCTAGCTAGTAGCGACGAGTAGCGAGCACGTTAGTTAGCATTACATTACTAAGCCTTGTCATTTTTAGTAGCCTTACCATGAAGTTATTATTTTATTACATGAAGTACACCAAAATGTTAAACAGTAAGAGTAGTCATCATGGTAAGTATTTCGTGAAACATTTGAGGAGTAGCCTACTGCGCCCTCCACCGGGTGCTAAGGAAGCAGTTCAGGGAGAGTCGAAGGAAGGCAGGCACGCAGGCAGCTTTGCATGACATTCTTCTGGACGTGTTTCATTGTGATGATAGTGAGAGTGAGTCAATCTGTTTGTTGGAAAGACAGTAGTTGAGTGATTACTGAGAGAAAATTATTAAAATAGATAATTATTCAGTGTTGTTACTTTAAAGTGTTGTTACTGACCTTTTTCTCTTATTGTCTTTACCTCACCTGTAACTGCTGAGACCCTGAGGAACATGCACACTGACCTGCTCTGGCAACCTGATTTCCACTGTACGTAATAGTATTTGGTTATGGTATATTATTTATATACATCAAAGGCACAATGCACCCCCCAGAGACACACATGTATTGAATGTGATATTTTGCATAGGTCATGTGAAATCATCTTTACATACTAGAAAACTGTAGGAGCGGCAACTTGTTTTGAAATTGAATTTTTAATATCCGATAATAAAGTTGATCTGTTTTCTTTATTCTTCTCTCTTCCCAGCTCCATCCATCACCATTCTCTGTTCCTTCAGGTCCTGCTTGCTAATCAATGCTTTATTTTTTTACACAATTACAAATAAAGTCAATGTATTGTATGACATGAAGTTGTGCTTCATTCTGACTCAATAATAAATTCATTCTGCCTTCAACTGCAAAATGATTGTGGACTGCACCAACATCCATGTAGCTGCCCCCAGTAAGATGAACCAAGCAAAGCTGACACTCAACATACAGCTGTGCTCTTAAGTTGACATGAAGAATTTGTGAAATATTGGTAATTATTTGGAAAAAATGACTGACGATGCAGAAAACTTTTTTTATTTAGGAACAGTGGTCAAGTGAAGCATTTATCACCACATATGTGTCACACTTAAAAGGCAAAACACACTGGCCAAATACACCTCGTTTACAACTCCCCAGTTGACAGCCATGACTCTGTCTAAATTGTAGCCCCCAAGCACCCTCTTCATGAGGGACGCGCATGGAGTGGATGAAAGTCCCGACCTCAGCACAGCACCAAAATTGCTGGCTGTCAACCTGCCCCGCCTTTGTAACTGCCACTGAGGATTTGTCCGCTGTCCTACGGTGGCTGTCTGGATGGCAGCTTGCTGGTCTCTGCTCAGTCGCATTGAGGCAAGAATTGCCTCAAGCCCCCGACCCCCATGCTCCTTCACCAGCTCCGGCACTTTGAAAATGGCCTGATGTTGAGGCTGCAGCTCTGGCTCAGGTGACAAAAGCCATGCCATGCCACGCTGCGCCCCTCAGTGCAGACCTGAACCAGTCTACTTCCTCCGTGGCGATGTCTCTGGCCAGTGGGTTGTAGGTCTCCTCTTGCTGTTGGTAGAGTTGAGACACCGGCTGGACTACTTTTGAAGTGCCAGGCTTCCTCCACTGGCACTCAACTTATGTGGAGCTGATCTGCCACATGGCAAATATTGCCAATGCTGCAGCGTGGCTGCATTTGTACATCCCCCGTGCACAACCACAGACAGCGCTCTGCATCGCGCCATCCTCTCCCATGTAGATCTGTACAAATAAAGTAAGTACCATGTTTGTTAACATGCTATAATAGATTGAATGAGCAATACAAGGATGGTCCGGATCTGGGGGTGGGAGGGTTTATTTTTCCATAGTTTTGTCCTCTTGTCTGATTGTTGTTATTGTTTGTTTTTTCTGTATTTTTTGTAATTTGTGTTGTATTGGTTGTGATTGTACATTGTATTTCTTTTAAATGTGTATTACATTTTTGAAAAACATTTGATCAAAAAAAATGGATTTGGTCAGGATCTAGACTCAGTGTGTAGTTTATGAATTAATCAATGCTCTCTACATTAGGAAAACACATACCAGTGTACTAGAGGGAGTCACACACAGCTGTGCCAAGATAACCAAACAAATTGACAAGATAACCAAAATCCTTGAATCTACACACAGCAAATAAACTCAAATGACACAACGAGATGTAAAAAGGAGATCACACATATAGTCGATATAAAACTGGCCGCTTCAATCTGAAGAGCAACTAAAACAAAACACGGGAGTGTACCTTGTTCTTGTGAACACTAATGTTATCCATAGCATACACACCCGTATACAGTACACCCGTTCTAGGTTCTGATTGGCTCTCTAGGTTGGCACTCTAGCTTCTGACTGGCTGTCCAGGTTGTCAATCACAGCCGTGGGCATATTATACTAGTCGACTCGTAACATCACTAAACTTTTTTTCTTGACGGTTTTCTCAGTCAACTAATGCTATTGATAACAGTAACATAAATTGACACAGCCCTGCACACTGCAGTCATTATATGCCGGGTCTGTGGTTCATCATCTTCTTTTTCATTCTCCTCCTTATTGACTGACATTAACGTTAAACATTGCACTTATGTTACTCACCGAAACCTTGTAAAGCCGGTCCCGCATGCTGGCTCTTACAGAACCGACTAACTCCCCTTTCGTGTATGTACAGCTCTCAACATGCCCAGACTTATAGTGATTTTCACCTCGTTTTATACTTTTATTCTCATTCTGAAAGAATGAGGTGAAATGTGCCAACGTGACGGCCATCTTTGTGTTGGTGACGCGTATTGTGCGGGACCAGAGACATGTAGTTCACTGAGCGGCTTAACACAAAAAAATGTGTTACTTCACAGTTTTATGACACATTTTTATTTTTTTGACTTGCAAAATGTTCTTTTAAATTGACAAACATCATATGTGTAGTTCGTGGCACAATTCAAACGGGATCAAAAGATACGTTTTCTCTCTCCATTGAATTCAATGTATAATTTTCCGCTTCCGGGGTCCCATGAGCTCCCCCGGAAAGGGAGGGACTTCGCCTCTCTATTCAATTAAATGTTTTTTTGTGAGTGAAGGCAAGAGCTAAATTATAGATTGTTTGAATGTGTAATTACAAGGTGAGAGAAAATAAATCCACATCCTCCTATGAAATTTATTTTATTTCCTTTTCCATGTTATACTTATACTTACTTGCATTAGAACATTTGCATGTTGAACTACATGCTGGATATCTTCCCAGCCTCAAGGAAATAGAATAAAATAAATGGATTCATAATTTTTTTTTAAATGATAAAAATGTATAAATTAATAATGTTGTGGGCAAACATTTTAAATTTAAATATGAAATGAAAAATAAGTTTACTTTTGAAATGATTTCTCACAAAAACCTTTCTAAATTATAGTAAATTATTAAAAAAGTGTTTGGTATACGTTTTTCTGCCTAAAATAGTTGAAATTGAACGTAAACTATATCAAACACCACATGCATGGCAATTAACCCATTTTTGCCCACTATTTAAATTGACTTTGGTTAGTTAAGACAAATATTAATATTATATATATATATATATAATATCAATATTTACATATTATATATATATAGCATATAATTGATGCAGTCTTTCTGAACACTTTTTTTAAAAAGTACTGCAAATGAAGAATATTTAAAATGTTCTGCACAGACAGTGCCTTAACTTACAGCAGTTGAAAAGATTTTTGAAAGGATACATTCTTCATGGGCTTCAATGGCTCTCTAGTAAAGGGTGTTTTATAGTTGCTTGTATTATCCTCAGATAGTGGTTTGTTTAAATAACTACTGACATTTTATAAATATTGCAAAAAAAGGCATATACAGTATATAGCATGGCCGGCTTAGCCAGTGTGTATTTTTTCAAGCACCACAAGATTCAGAGTTTATCAAGTACAATTCATGGCCAATGATTGTGTCATTTCTCCAAACACATACAGTAAAAATGCCTGTTTGGAAGCCTTAAAATGGTGCAGGAAAAGGACTTTACATTGTATTATACTTAAAGACAGGACTATTCAGTTAAGAGAGGAGATAAAAGGAAAGCAAACTGTTATAATGGTTGATGTAACATTAATGACAGACATAATATGAGGTCCTTGGCGCTCAGACTCTAGAGGGGTAATTTTGTGATCATGGGGCATCACCCTTACAGCATCAGGACAATATCATATGGAGTCAGACACTGGAAGTGTGCTGGAGGCGTTGACTGGGACTGATGGAAGGATGAGGCTGATGAGACTGAAGAATCTGCGAGGTAAGAACTAGCGGCGGAGGAATAATTATATATTAAAAGACAGCAGCATCATAAGAGGGCAACAAAAGTGACAGAGTGTGTCAGTGTGCAGTCTACCATCCTCTTAAAATAGTCTGTCCAACAATATCAGTCTCATGAAGAGAGGTTTTTTGAACACTTATTCAAAATAGCAGAGAAACATGCATTCTTGTTCTCAGGAGGGGTCATTGACAGAGGATTGTTGGAAAAGTACGCAGTAAGTACTTCATAGTACTTGTGGGGGTAGTTTCACTAGCACTGAGTCCAACAGGATGAATCTCATGAAGAACTAATGGCAACAAAAAAGAATTCCCTCATCAAACTTAGCAGAAGTGGCTTGATTTTGTTCTCAGGAGGGGACTTTGACATAGTATTTCTCAACAAGTACACAGTAAAAGTACTTCAATGTATTGTAAGTAGTAGGCTAACTAATACAAAGTCAAACAATATCAATGTCATTAAGAACTAATGTTAAAATTATATTTGTATCATTCATCAAAGATAGCAGAAAAACATGCATGATGTACTAAGGAGGGGACTTTGACAGAGGATTACTCACAAAGTACACAGTAAAAGCACTTCAATTTATTTCTGGTAGAAGTCAAACTAGAACCGAGTCCAACAGTGTCAGTTTTCTTAAGAACTTGTGGTAAAAAATATTTGTATCACTCGTCAAATATAGCAGGAATAATGAAGAGCAGCTGATTTGAAAAAACAAAGTGGAGAGACGGCTGAGTGACCGCAGTGCAGAACCGCTGTATAGTTTAAATCTCCTAACAATGTTGTCCATTTTAGACAGAGGCTTATTATATGTACAGCCCTCAATAACATCCATTTTCTGGGCTCAATATGTGTCTTGGCCGTTTTCGTTGGGTTCGCTAAATTCACCTTGTTTCCCTTAACATTATCACCGTTCCAAGCAAACGAGTGCTTTTCTTTTGAAATCAGTTCCGTGAGTTTCGCCCGGCCCCTCGCTCCAATGACCATTTGACCATTTAGTAAGGTAAAAAGCAAAAAGCAAAAACGCCTCTCTGACGGTCTTCCGTTTACGTGTTTAATAAAGAAAAACAATTGGACAGTAGATACACGGATATATATATATATATATAATGGCTATTTTGCACATCCCTTTCAAGATTTTCTAAGGTTTATTGACATATCATATACACAACTACGGTGTAGTTATGCAATGAATGAAAAACTTGGGTCGCAGGTTCCTCAACAGTGCATTACAAGACATAATCAATATGTATGTTTACCTCCACCATTAAACTGTCATATTCTGAACATTTCTTATACTATCTACATACATAAGAGTATAATGCATATGTATAATATCAGTTAAAATAAGTGCTTCAACATAGTTAACATTGCAGGGAAGCAATATATTAGACGTTAAGTACTTTGTCAGGCTTAATATGTATCTGTAGATACCCCCAAAGCTTTTTTCTTATTTAAAAGAAGATCTTAACCTAAAGTATTCTTTAATGTTTAAATGAAGGTGAATTAGTTTGTCTGTTTTGCACATAGGCTACTCCTTTTAATATCTTTGTACATCCGGCACTAAACTGTTTTATTGTAGAGATCACTTAGAGTACCTTCTTGATTTTTTTTATTCTATATTTTTATCATTGACCTTCTACTTTCCCCCTATTTTGTATGTACTCTTAATATTGTTTTCATCAAATATAACATATTCATCCAAAACATTAAATAACGTGCTTTAATGACTAGGTGGTGCGGGTTAAAAATTGACAAGTTTAAAGAGCCTGTGACAGCCTCCCAACAACTGTTGTGCAATGAAATATTGGGCTACTAGTAATCTCGAACCGTCAGTTTAAAAAATAAGGTGCGATACCGTTCCGATAAATATCAATAATTTCGAACATCGCGGGGAAATTCCTTCGACTCATTTTGAAGTTTTGGGGGAAGCCGGAAGTGACGTCAATTCGGGAACGCTTCACTCTGCGGCGAGAAAGCCAAACACGGACAAAGTGTGTTGTTGTGCGTAGAAATTGTGAATTACTGAGTTTAGGCACGTTAATAACGTTTGAATGAAGTTGACTACAGTATGTTCATATTTGTCAGTGCTTTCATGTAAATTCGGTGAACATAAACATAAATGATCGTGGTGAAGATGATGATTAAATTAGGATTAAAAATCGGTAGGGAGAGCTGCTGAATTTCCTCCCGTTGGATGTGATATAAAAACAAATCGATTATTTTTGTCTTTGTAAACTCAAGTGGATGAAACTACATTTATTAGTGCTTTCATGTCAATTCGGCGAACATATGATACATTAAATGATCGTGAGGAGGATGATTTCAAAATCGTTTGTTTGAGCCGGTCTGCATTTCCTGATGAAAAAATAAACCGATGCTTTTTGTAGTTGTAGTACACCAACGTGGATTAAACGTGTGGTTTTTTTACCACAATGTTGGGGAAATTAATGGATAAAATGCACGGATTATGATTATTCCCACTCCGATCGGGACACTAGGTCCACCGTTTCCCCGCAGCGAGGCTCCCCCCGTTGACAGTTTACGTGGGCTGCGCTGGGTGCAGTGGCGGACTGGCCATCGGGACGAATCCCGATGGGCCGGTACCGAAGTGGGCCGGTCGGATAAGTCACTTGCACATCTCCCACTCCCCCCGTTGACAATTTACTAGCGGTACCGAAGTGGGCCGGTCGAGAGTCCCGGGATGATTTTTATTCCCAGTCCACCACTGGCTACATGACCGTATTATCGCCCATATTGACGCACCTAATTCCTAAACTTCTAACAGATACAACATAAACCGATCCTTCAGCCTCATATGAGCTCTCAGACACGTTCAAAATTAAACTGTCATCGCTGTCTGAGCTTGCTGCTGTGTGCGCCATCGTGAAATTACATGCAGATGCTGGGATCCTGAACGGTGCAGCTGGAGCGCTTGGCCCGCAATGACGTCACACATAATTTGGCGGGACTTGAAGAATCCCCGAAAAGATCCAGAATATGGTCAACATTGAAGGGCAGATTAATGGTTATCAAAGTACAAATATCCAAAATCAGTTCAGTAACGGTTTTCAAGGGGACAATATTTACTCAAATTGATGTGTTTGGATGATGGGGGAAACTCGTGTCACAGGCTCTTTAAAGTGTTAATACAATAAATTATACTTTCCAGTATGTTTCCAGTTTAGTTCATGACAGATGTATTTTTGTTATCCACACATGTATTTTTTTTATATTTGAACCTACACCTGTAAAAGTAAAAGACAGGCAACTGTTGAGGAGTTGAAAAGGTAATTTCTGAAGATCTTACAAATAAGGTACACACAGCATACAATGCCATCATAACTTTTTATTATTAGTGTAGGACACTTATGTATGTATAACATCTGAAGATGTGTAGTTTTATTCATGTTTTCAGATAATTTTACAGGATATTGCTATATTATTTCACATGTTTTACTTCTACACATTAATATCTGATTTGTAAAACATCACAGACAAGGTATATCCGTCATTTAACGGTAAGCTATTGGAATTCTGATTCCATAGATGTGTCTCCTATCACCCAAAACCCCTGACTATTCTCTCAACTCAGTATTTACATTCTTATATTCAAAGAAAATCAATAATATCTTTAAAAATGGCAAGTCCCTTTACAGTATATTAGGCCAGCGGCATAGTAAAAAATACGAAACCAATTGTTCGAATTGTTCTAAAAGCACCAAAATTGGCACACATGTAGATTAATATATTCTGAACATTTTTGGATATGGAGGCATTCCAGATTAGCCCTGTGGAAGATATGGCGGCCATTTTTCAAAATGTAGTTATATAGTCGACCAAAAGCCCAGTCTCTAGGCACAGTACTTACAGTTATACATTTATGGATAGATCTAATATAAATGAACAAATCTAAGTGGATTCAAGAAGAGGACACAATAAACAGTTGCCAATACAATAACTTTCAGTATTGTGTAATCCTGCAGTACATACATGTAATACAATAACGTAGCTTTTGCCACACTATAACTAGTAGCGTCCATCCTGTTAATTATGAATCTGGTAACCAGGATTATGAATGTCTACAGATCATAATGTTAGCTAGCAAGTTATCTGTCCTAATCTACTGGCATTCGCCTTCACAGAAACACAGACCAGTGCATTGCAGTGAAGCCTTCTTGCACTTGCAGCTGTTTCTGCAGCCTTTCTTGCATCCGCAAGACACCAGCTCATAGCAGGTCTTGGATGCCTCAGGGAGTGTGGTCCAGAGTGGTGTGTAGGGCCCATCATCACTCCGATGCCAGCCCCAGTCTGTTGGTGGAGGGAGCACGGGCTCTGGTACCAATGCCTGGCCCCAGACATGACCACCCTGAAGGGCAGATCTCTTCACATGCTGCTCCAGAGCAGCGTAGGTTGGCGGGATGTTCTGAACAGAGCTCTTCTTTGCAAAGAGCTTCTTTCTCACCTTGTTGACGTCCTTGCATTTGCTTGTGCGGTCATACAGGAGTATTACAAACCTCTCGATGACATGCATTGTGTCCTCTTGGAGGCTTGTGGGTGCATTTGCCAGACTCAGCAGGGCATCAGTGAGTTCTGGCAGCGAGTTCCATGTTGCCCAGGCAGATTTCTTCCCATGTCCGACGAAGGCTGACGCAGTATCACACCCTGTGATGGCATGAAACATTGGAAGAGCACATGTCTTCTCTGGACCAAGGGAGGAAGCTATTTCATGGGCTGCAATGTAGCGGTAGTTCTTGCCTGTCCCAAAGGCTACCCAGAGTTCGTCTCCAGCTGGTAGTTTCTGGACTACCATCACTGCTAGGACCACGACGTCAGTGTCTACTGTTCGAACCTGTATCTGGTGGTGGCCATGTTGTGTTTCAGCATGCAGCATCAGCCCAACATAGGTTGGAAGAGGAGTTTCTTGAGACGTACTGTGTCTGACAGCTGGAGGCTCCTGTGTCTTGGTTGCTCCCTGCTTCCGCCTTTGCTTGACACTGTTGAACTTGAGAAGCTGCGCAATGGAAAGAGCTGCTTGTGTCGAAGAAGAATGGCTTTGGTTCTTGATGCTGGGGCCATCCAGCACCATATTTATCATTGCAACTAGTACGTTTGGCACAGAGTCCTCCTGACAACCGCCTTGGAATGATCCACTCAATCGGTCAGTGTCTTCAAACATATATCGACGAACTATCTGTGCAGCACACGCAAGGTGAACTGCCTCAGTGTCACAGTCTTGCTCGCAAGCTTTGCCTAGCGCTTCACCAATGTCTTCATCAAACGCTAGTAGAACATCTCGGCCTTTACTCTGGGCTCTCAGGCCTGGTAACTGGGCTAGCAGGCGCTCTTTCAGCCTTGTGCTATTAACTTTCTTGCACAAAGCAACCCCGAGCTGTTCCATTCTTGTCGTGTATAGCTTTGCAAGATCTGCGAGTCTGAAGACTGGGGCGATGCCCTCTTCTAGGTGGGTCTCCTCGATATACAGGACCAGTTCAGCCAGTACGATTCTTGACATCACACCTTCATGGTCAGTTTTCTGCTCGGCTTCTACAGTGGTCTTTGCACGATAGTAAAGAGCCAACAAACACTTGGAATGGTACTTGGCCTCCAGAGCCACCATATCACCCATGCTGAGCCTGGCCAGGAGTTCATTGTCCCCAACTTGCGCTGCTCACTTCCGTACGCGTGTGTCCACCTGGAAGGTTGCTACTTCATGTAGGGTCTCTGTGACAGACTCTCCAGAGAAAAAGCAGGAGGCGTCGCTGGTAGTGGCTTCTGAAGAAAGTGATCTGGTGCGCTTGCCTGGGACATCGTCACTCCTACCAACTGCTGAGCTGCTTGCGATGGGTCTCTTCTCTGCTCTTCGTAGCATTGTGTTATTGTATTGGAGCATACATGTTTTATGCCACTTGGCAACCATTGTCGCCTCAACACCTTGTCCTTCATCTAGTCTCTGTAACTGAACAGTTCTTGGCAGTTTTCCTAGTTCATCAAACTTGACCAAGTTTGCAGCCATTGTCGTGTATCCACTCCCAGGATCTCGGCGTTTAGACAGTACTGGGCAGACAAGTGACTCTGTTGTCTCCTCTTGACATACAAGACACAGCTTCCAGTTTGTCTCAGGAGGTGTTGTGGGAGTACGTTGCTCAAAAGTATCGACCAGTTGGAACTTCTTTGCCATGGCTGCAGTTCTGACAACGCGTCTCTGATGTCAGGTGGTGCTGCTGCTGCTGCTGCTGCTGCTGCTGTAATCCACCACCAGTTGAATGGCCATCAAAGCCTCACCTGCAAAGACACAAAACACCACTGTAACCACTACCACAACCTACTACTACAAGTACCATGACTACCAACACTATACTATTACTGCAGCCGCCGTCACTGCCACCACCGCTGCCGCTGCAAAATTCATTTTTCTTGTAAAATGGTAGCCATTTTGTCAAAATGGCTATCATCAATATTTGGTAAGCACACAAGTATGTGTAATTGTACAACATTACATTACATTACATTGCATTTAGCTGACGCTTTTATCCAAAGCGACTTACAATAAGTGCATTCGACCAGGAAGATACAACCTTTAAGAAAACAGAATCATATAAGTACATCAGGTTTCATAGAGCCAAACATTTCAAGTGCTACTCAACTGGCATTTAGAAAGCCAGCCCTTTATTAGTATATAAGTGCTTTGTTAGTAATTTTATCGCTCGAAGTGGAGTCTAAAGAGATGAGTTTTCAGTTTGCGTCGGAAGATGTGTAAGCTATCTGCTGTCCTGATTTCAATGGGGAGCTCATTCCACCATTTTGGAGCCAGGATAGCAAACCCACGTGTTTTTGCTGACGGGAACTTGGGTCCCCCTCGCAGTGCGGGTGCAGCGAGCTGTTTGGCTGATGCAGAGCGGAGTGCACGTGCTGGGGTGTACGGTTTAACCATGTCCTGGATGTAGGAAGGGCCAGATCCATTCGCAGCATGGTACGCAAGTACCAGTGTCTTGAAGTGGATTCTAGCAGTTACTGGAAGCCAGTGAAGGGAGCGGAGGAGCGGTGTGGTGTGGGAGAATTTGGGAAGGTTGAAGACCAGACGAGCCGCTGCATTCTGGATGAGCTGCAGAGGTCGGATGGCACATGCAGGTAGACCAGCCAGGAGGGAGTTGCAGTAGTCTAGGCGTGAGATGACGAGAGCCTGGACCAGAATCTGCGCTGATGTCTGGGTCAGCTGGGGACGTATCCTCCTGATGTTGTAAAGCGTGTATCTGCAGCAGCGGGTTGTAGCAGCGATGTTTGCAGTGAAGGACAGTTTGTTATCTAGGACCACACCCAGATTCCTTGCAGTCTGAGTCGGGGAAACAACAGAGGTGCCGATGTTGATTGTTAGGTCAAGAGTGGGACAATCTTTTCCCGGAAGGAAGAGCAGTTCAGTCTTGTCAAGGTTGAGCTTGAGGTGATGAGCAGACATCCACCGAGAGATGTCTGCTAGGCAAGCAGAGATGCGTGCGACGACCTGGGTCTCTGAGCGGGGAAAGGACAGAATTAGTTGGGTGTCGTCAGCGTAGCAGTGGTATGAAAAACCATGCGGGCTAATGACAGACCCGAGCGAGTTTGTGTACAGGGAGAAGAGGAGGGGACCAAGAACCGAGCCCAGAGGGACCCCTGTAGTTAATTGACAAGGGTCGGACTCGGACCCTCTCCAAGTAACCCTGTAGGTGCGGTCGTTGAGGTATGAGGTGAGGAGGGAAAGTGCGGTGCCTGAAACTCCAAGTTCTTGGACAGTGCGAAGGAGGATCCGATGGTTCACCGTGTCGAATGCAGCAGACAGGTCCAGAAACAACACTTATCACCTCTAGCACACTTATCACCTCTTATCTAGCATCCACAAAAAGACAAATTATGGTACATATTCAATGACGCTAATGGTAAATAGCCAAATGTGCTACCGGGAGAATCTTGAATGCCTCCATATCCAAAATTGTTCAGAATGTATTCATCTACATGTGTGCCAATTTTGGTGCTTTTAGAACAATTTGAACAATTGGTCTGCTATGCCGCTGGACTATATCAGCTGTGCACCGTTATGGTGTAAATATAGCCTATCTACCAATTGGATCAAATATAAAAGTCAACCGAATTAGTATTGATACTGAAAGGAGACGTATTGTGTGAAGAGAAATTGAAGATGTTGTTTAATTGCTGATATATTTATGATCCACATCACGTATTCAGTTTCGGTGGTTGTTCTTCCAGTAGTCTTTTAATCAGGGCTTTATAAATAAAGAAATACGGCAGATGTGCAGCCGAACCGTGTATTACAATGCCGTTATGTGATGACTTTCAAAGAGAAAAGCAAGCACACTCGGATTAAATAATTATTTTCTTTTATAAAAAAAATTGCAGATTTCATATCGCATAAACACCATATCCCAACGTGCCAGTGGCGAGCCGTCAGGGCCCTCTAGGGGGCCTAATGCTGCATTCACACCAGACGCGATGCGACTATTCGCTTCGCTCTAAACGCTCAAGTTTCACCGCGGGTTGCAGTTTGTTATATCGCGTCATTCAAAACAGACATACCGTTGACGCGCTGCGCCGTTGACAGACAGTTGAGGTTGTTTACACTTCCATGCAAGATCGTTTTGGTTATTTCTGTCCTTGACTATGGAGGAACAACTATTGCTGCTTTTACCTTCTGTGGAAGTCTATCGTATATCTCAGGGAACCCACTCACAGCCACAACGATCATCTCGTCCATCTTTACAACTGATCAACAGCAGGACGGCAGAGGGAATCCCAACGCTGATTGGCTTTCGCGAGAACGCGTCTCGTGAAGACAATAGTAAAAGAACAAGTAAATTAATATATCTATTAGTGTCAAGAGGGAGTAAACCCCCCTGGTTTCTCTCTATAACTAACTGCCATGAGAAACTCAAATAAATTCTCAAATATCTGTCACCACAGTTGGTCTTAACCCCGTACCAATACAGTATAATATTAAACATACATTGTTAAATCACTGACTTAGCAACTGATATCATACATCCCTGGCTTAAACACTTGTTTTGGTGATACGGATGTAGTCGAACAGCAGGATATTTTCTCCAAGATTTCGGATAATGCGTGCAAGTAAAAAGAAGAAGAAGATGAAGAAGAGAAAACTCGCACAACACGATTGAGCCATATACTCTGTTTGCCCACTGTTTCCTGACATGAAACGTTTTATTTCACCTTGCTATGTATTTTTAACGTATATTAAAAAACAGGGACATTTCCGGGGACAGGCCAAAAAAAACGGGGACGTCTTGTCACCCTACTCTAGGGATATGAGGGATGTGAAAAATTAATGATCTGTTTGGTATTTTGAGCAAAACACATCATAGACATGTTTTTATATATCTGAGACCCATAATATATGCCTAAAAATAGCATTATTGGAGACCTTTAAGCAAAGTAAAATGGAACGGTAGTGTATGGACCGGGCAACGCATCGCTGCTAAGCATGTTAGCATTGCCTAGCTGGTTAGCCTCAGCTAGCTCGGGAGCTTAGAGTTTGGCGGACACGTTTCAGCAGCCTAGCCCGCCTCAGCTCCGTCTCTTTACATTTAATTGGATTGGACGGGAGCAGGCAGGAGTAAGGCGCCAACTAAACGTCTGTGATGTCGCCAGCCGGTCCACACATTTTGGGCTTCACAGAAACTCTGCAGAAACAAATGGATGACGTCACTAATGCCCCTTTCACACCAACGCGGCTCCCGTTCTATCTCCGTGCTTGCGCTCTTCTGGTTCGGAACCGTTTTTTCTTTTCAGCCCCCGTTTTGTTCACACTGCCCAGAGCCCGAGTGGTGCTGCGTCATTGCGTCATCGTTTGCGCCATGACGTAACCGTTTATGTGCCCACTTCATAAAGCCAAACCGCGCGGAAACCCCTCACATCGACAACAACAACAATGGCCGATTGTATTGAAGCGCTGCTCATTTTCCTTTTGCTTTGTCGAAACCAAATGGAAATAATAAGGCTGACTTCACCACAAACTTTCCATTTGTCACAAGCGACTTTCAAATGTTCTTCACAATCATAATCATCAACTTCAACGACGATTACATAGAAGAAAGAAGGTAAATATACGGAGGGGTGCACATAACATTCTCAGTGAGGTACTCAGATGATTACCTGGAGTCAGTGTTTGGTACTCCAACTTCTGGATCCACTCAAAGTTATGTGATGAAGCCCTCTGTATCGCGAACGTCAACGGGGGACAGGGGTGCTTGTGGAGTACTTCAGGAAAGTCGACGGGGGGGCTAGTGGAGTACTTCGTGACCACAGCATGAACGTTGTGGTCAGCTGTTATAGCGCAGTTCTCCAGTGAAGGGGGGGAGTCTCCCTCCGCAGCCGGTTGCCGTAGTTTTGGCACAATTCCGTTGTACAGACCGACGTTAACAGCAGCCCTGTCTGTCACGGAGACCGACTCTGTCATCCGGTGATCTAACCGCCTTCCGGAAAAGCTTCACAATTACGTTGGTACGCAAATGCGCTTTGTGACACAAGTGACCGTACGCATTTCAGATTGTTGCCGCACATGCGTACCTGCGTACCAGTTAGCCTATGTGCACCCCTGAATATATGTCCTATTCGATGGCGTTAGAGCTAGCCGTTGTTAGCCTCTGCATAAGCCAAGCTCAAAATACCTAGCTTTGCAGCATTAATTACTATGGTATAACATTAAACATGATTCTCAATGTTATTTCTACAGATTATGTTGAAGTTGGCGGAAATGCGGAGGTCGCATTTTATTTGGACACAGCCCAGATCTTGCGACTGCTGGGACACCATTGCTTCAGACTTCTCCCCTCAGCAATTCATGCAGAATTTCCGCGTGTCCAGGGAGTCCTTTGACTGCATCTGAAACCAGGTCAACTGCGTTTTGGGGAGAAGAAACACAAATTACCATGTGTGTATACCCAATTAAAAATTGGGCGGTGAATACAGGACCATCAGCCATCTTTTCGGGGTTGGTCTAAGCACCGTTTGCATCTGTGTTCAGGATTTCTGCAGGGCAACCATGGAACTGCTTGGTTGCAGGGGGATGTTCTGGGATGTGTGTGTTGGCGACTCAGGTAGTGTACATGATGCTAGAGTGCTAAAACAATCCAATTTGGTTGACTAGGTTGACTTTTGAAATCTGTCCAGGGACTACAGATGAAAAATAGTCTCTTGACTAACTCTGGCACATTTACAGAAATGTTCATTAATGTGCACTGTCCCTGTTAAATAAATGAATAAATAAATAAACAATCTTTGGGTGGTTATCAGTGATGGATTGTTGCTAGGCCAAAACAAAATTACCATCTCTGGCTGTGATGTGGGACATTACCTGATTGGTGACCCAGCCTATCCAATGCAAAGATGGCTAATGAAACAATTTACGGACACTGGGAGACTGACCCCTGAATAGCTCACCTATAATTACAGGCAGAGCAGTGCACGGTCGGTTGTTGAGATGTCTTTTGGAAGGCTAAAAGGAAGATGGAGGTGCCTCCTAAAAAGGAACGACTGCGAGCTGGAGCTCAGCAAAAATAATGACATTATAGGTTTCTAATTTCTCTAATTCCCTTCCTCGACTCCTATCCTCGTGTCTTAGTCGCACAGGAGATGCGAGCGGAGGAGTCGGGGAGGGGAACAGAGGAGTGGAAGCAGCAGGCTTTAGAGAAATGAGAAATCCTCTCCTCTGAGCGGTGATATTAAAGCGACGTCCGTTAATTATGACTCGCTTTGTATGTCAAAAATATTTAACGTCAAACTTAAATTTTTATTTCAAAATTAAATATTTTCCCAAACATAGCATAAAACAATTGAACAAATCCAAAGCAAAAGAAAAAAAGCTAACAAACTATTATTTTCGAACTAATTCCTCAAACAGCTCAAGGAATTGTCTTGAGGTTTCCTTGGCTGCTGACGGTTGAACTGCAAGAATTGCAACTTTTGTTTTCTTTTTGCAGGGAGGAGGATCAGCAGAGGTGGATGGCTCAACATCCTCCTGGCTGTCCGAGCCAGACTCGGTGGCCTCCTCATCCTCCACTTTGGCCTGGCTCTGGACAGAGAAACTGGACAAAAACGTGGGCTTTTTGTTGTTGTTCAGGAGGTTGATCCTGCCCCCCTCTCTCCGACGTAAGCGTGACGTATGCGGTTCTTGCTTCTAGACTGACAATTTTTCCGAGCTTTGTAAGAACCAGTTTTCAGGGAAAAGAGCCGGGTCCGCTGCGGTGTGAACAGGAAAAAATGGTGCTTATCAGGCTCAAGCTCCGAACAGGCCCTGGAAACGCGTTGGTGTGAAAGGGGCATAAACACTACGTCCATTTACAGTCTATGGGAGAAACCTGTTTAGGGCTACACCAGATATCCCAACTCATTTTATGGGCCAATCAATTCAGATGGCACAATCTCAACACACTCTCACTCCATAAACGTCCAGGAGCGACGCTTGGTCAGGGTCCCGTGGCGTGCAGTTGGGACGCTCCTAGGCTCCTTCAGCTTCATAAAGGGACGTAAATAGCTTTCAACTGATTGCAATGTATTCCCGTCTGCGGCGGTATTTGACGCTCATGGAAGCACGGCATTCATTTGTGTCGGCTGCCCTTAAAGGCAATGTGAGCGTCCATTCCCATTGGATAACGGAGAATTGTACACCCGGAAGTAAGTAATCACCTTACTGTCAATTGATTTGACAGTGATATCTCAACTACTCATCAACTCAAAAACACCAGATTATCCTTGTTGATTAAACGACATTGATAGGTTTTGTGAACATTTTCTTGTTGCCCAAGCTGGTCGACACCTCTTTTAGCAGAAACAAAGGCTACATTCATGTATTAAATCGATGTTAATCCAGGTGGATGTGGAATTAACGGACGTGACGTTGTGTGATTGCGTTGCCAGGCAACAGCTTCGGTTCATGTTAATTTACAAACTCTTCAACTACAACCGTGGTTATATTTAAAAACATGTTAGAAGGCCTCACGAAATACTTTAATGTAAATTAAAATTGAAATGTGAAGGAATGTGTGTACAACAAAATACATCCTTACGAAATACGAAACCGGAAATAGACGGAGGCAAGATCCTCAGCTCGATTTAGCCGCAAGGGACGCTGGGATTTGGTGTTTGTAAGATGTGAAATCCGAAAACATATTTTAAAAATAAAATAATACATTATTCCGAGTGTGCTTGCTTTTCTCTTTGAAAGTTATCACATAACGGCATTGTAATACACGGTTCGGCTGCATTAAATATGAAATATCTGCCGTAGTTGTATATTTATAGAGCCCTGATGAGAAACATGAGGGCTTTGTAGAGACAAACAGGAGGAAATGCCGCCAAACTGAAAACGTGACGTGGATCCTAAATATATCAGCAGTTAAACAACATCTTATATTTCTTTTCACACAATACGCCTCCTCGCAGTATCAACAATAATTCGGCTGACTTTTATATTTGATCCAATTGGTAGATAGGCTGTATTTACTAGGGGTGCACCGAATGGGAAATTCTTGGCCGAAACCGATACCGAAAATAGGAAACAGTTGGCCGAAAACCGAATGCCGAAAGGCCGAAAATGATTAATAGAAATATATATAATGTATACATTTTTTACCAATGTTGTTCAGCTACCTGATTATGGAAAAAGACATGATTATGGCAAAACTTAACTTAAATAATAATCACTATTATGGGTCCATAAAACATTTATTCAGCACTTTTGAATGCATTAATTCCAAGTCAAGTGCATTTTCTTTTCTCTGTAGGATAACTACAACAAAGTGCATTCAGAACAAAGCCAAGGTGCTTTAAAACTGCATAAACATCTAGGCCAGTAGGCGTACAACAACATAGTGTAAATAAAGACTGTAACAGCCAGGCCTTCAACAACAACAAATGCACCTATAAGTGCATGCATACAAATGTGCAAACTGGATAAATCCACATGAATGTAACTATTTACAAATGAAATTACAATTGAATTTCAAGAATCTGTAAATAAGGCTGTCTGTCCTCATAAGCAAAGTAGTAAACATTGTATAAAGATACATAAAGTGAAAACTGGATACAAAATCCACAATCAATTACAAATTAAATTACAATTTCAAGAATCTGCAAATAAGGTGGTCTGTCCTCATGAGCAATGTAAACAACATTGTATCATTTAGATACCGAAAGTACAATATATTGAACACTATGCTGCTGTCATTTCCCCCTAATGATAACCTGAGATGGTGAATTATAACTCACAATGAAAATTGTTCAGGAAAGTGGGTATAGAGTAGATATGTAGAACTAGATAAGCTTATGATAAGCCAGCCTTGTCTACTTATTAAGGAAAAGTGGGAGGTTCTTTTTAATGAACAGTAGCTTCTCTGATTTATCAGCCATAAGTCTGTTCCTCTTCTCATCAAGCACATGAGAGGCAGCGCTGAACAGTCTCTCGCTGTCAGTGCTTGTGATTTGATCTTACTCCGCATATTTGTCCGGGTGTTTTGATTTCAAGTGGTGGAGTAATCCCGAAGTGGTGAAAGTCTTTGCAGTTACACCCCCTCGAGAAATGTCAGCTGAACACGTTTTGAAAATCGTAATCCGCGCCTCTTTTAAATATCTCCAAGCGCCAGACATGTTGGCTGTGAGCCAGCTGCGAGCATGGTCGCGCGCCGTGCTTGTCGCCGCGTTTTGATTACGTCATCACAACAACACGTTAGCTTACCAACGTAACCCTGTCCCCTGACATTCGGTGATATTTTTTCGGTGCTAAAACCTTTTTTTTTTAACAATTTTCGGCCAATAATTTTCGGTGGCCGAATATTCGGTGCATCCCTAGTATTTACACCATAACGGTGCACAGCTGATAGAAACGGGCACCTAGTGGTTAAAGCGTGTTATTGCATTTTTATTATTTTTATTATTAGATAGTAATAGAATCCCTATAAAGTATATTCATTACTTGTTATTCTCTACTATTAGTTAATTAAAGACTGTATATAATGACTATTTTGCACATCCCTTTCAAGATTTCAAGATTTTCTAAGGTTCAATAATTCTTGAAGTGGTTTGGAACATGATATGGCATTTAATCACGGCAGCATTTAGCTGTAGAAATCTCTCTCTACCCTCTGCATCTCACAGATTGCCTGCTCAAAAGGGGGCGGGGCCAGTAGCTACACTCACATAATCGGCCATTCTCTCACACATCACCCTGAGACCAAAGAATGCGTACTGAAGGCGTCCCGACCTTTACGTCTGCTACGTCGGCTACGAACACACCGCAAAGACTTCAGTCGACGAGTGGCAATAACTCTCCTTACCAGCAGGCAGCGGTAGTGTGTATTCGTCATTCAAAAGAGGCAACAACCGGAAGACAGACTATAGACCGAGAGAAGAAGAACAGGCTGCGTGATATAAACAAACAACAAATAGCGTCTGGGTTCCATTTTCACTCTCTCTCGTCGATCGAAAACATGTAAACATAAAAAAGAAACTCTTGCGTCCGGGTGAGATGAAAATGAAAAAGATTAACCGTCTGTGTGTGCCTTCTTAATCGTTTGTTTTGGTCCCTCACTTCCGCTTCGCTTCTCATGCACTGACTCGCTAAGCTGAACAGCCAATCAGAGTGATTTATTTTTCCCGACTTTCTTTGGCCTCCCGCGGCCGTTTCAACATGTTGAATCGAAAATTGGGCTGGTGTGTAGCGGCCGTAACAGGCCTGAACTTAAGGGGTATGAGGGATGTCTAAAATGCATGATCTGTTTGGTATTTGTACTGTATATATATCTGAGACCCAGAATATATGCCTAAAAATAGCATAAAAGGAGATATTTAATGTTGGTTGAATAATGTTCCTACGCCAGGTTGTGTTGCCTTTGACATGAAGATGTTCATGTTAACATGTTTATCCCCTATACAATATGCTTTGCGGGGAGGAGTTTCCCCTTTGACCTGTGTGACGCATGCACAGTTGGGTTCTGTATGTGGAAGATGTCGGTCAGTTTTGTGAGAGCGCAATAAAGAAGTAAGCGTATACAAATGTTGTGTTTATTACGTGTAACATTGGTAGCAGAGGATGGTTTCCAACTATAGAGCCCCGCCGAAGTTTGACGAAGCCAGGCCCTACGAGTGTTGGAAGAATGAAGTCAACGTCTGGAGACGTGTTACAGAGCTCGACAAAAAGAAACAAGCCCTCACTGTCGCTCTTGGGCTTGAAGAGAGAGCCAGGGAATCATCCATGGAAATACCAGCGGAAGATTTGGACAGTGATGACGGTATGGCGAAACTATTTGCAAAATTGGACGAGGTGTTCTTAAAGGGGGAAAAAGACAGAGCGTATGAAGCCTACTCCCATTTTGACGGCATTTCAAAGGACAGTGCTGTGTCCATGGCGGACTACATTATTGACTTTGAACAGAGATAAAACCGGATGAAAAAGTATAACATGGTGTTGCCAGATGCTGTGTTAGCATTTCAGCTGCTAGACATGGCTTGTTTAGACGAGAAGAGCAGGCAACTGGCATTGATGGCGTGCACGGAATTGACGTTCGCCTCCATGAAATCGGCGCTAATGAGCTGGGTAATGCAACCTTTCCTGTTTGGGGAAAAAGTGTTATTGACTCACCACCAGGCTATCAATATCTCCCATGACCTGCTCGCAGAGAGCGAGCGCTTCCTTCTATCACCCTTCTGGCGCAGATCCATCGGTCCAGTCGGCCAGCACATTCTTCAGAGAAGATGTTCAGTGTTAGAAGAAGGTGTGTATATTGTTTGGTTTGGAGTCGTGTGGTTCAGTGGGTTGAGCTTTGGTGTTCGGATCAGAGGTCACAGGTTCAAACCCCAAGTCACTTTGGATAAAAGCATCTAACAAGTGACATGTAATTTATTGTAATGTTTGGAGAAAACCGCCCATTGTGTCCTAAAATGTGTTGCATCTGTCATAGGTGACGGTCTATAAGGTTACCTAAAGAAATCAAAATTTATTTAGACTTTTTTTGTACATCAGTGCTTTTCATTTGCAGCTCTTTTAGTAAACGCTGTGCATGTGTTGTCCAGTTGGAAGATGTTTCCTCATTCTGTTTTTGAATTTGCACTGTTCATAGAAGTGCAATGTATTTATACTAATGGAATGTTTTAGGCCGTTGTAACGTGTTTGCACGTATCGGTCACCTTAGGACAGGGATGGGGACATTGCGGCCCCCACCTCCTCTTTTTGCGGCCCTCAGGTTAATTTATAAACAACGTAATTAATTAAAAAATATATATATATATTGTTTTACTTGTAGTACTGATACCGTCCACTAGACTCCTAGTTACGTCGTGAGCTGCGTACATGATTTCAAATACCGCAAAATAATCTGTGACGCATTTGTGTGTATTGTGTTTGTTTCCCGGGGAAACCCTCACAAGAAACACCGGCTGTTATATAATAATAATATTCTTAAAACCAAGACTTTGTTTATTTGAAATCGGATGAAAACAAACTGTCACGGACCCTGCCGTGTTATCTAGATTACTACGCTTTTCATTCATAATTTCAGCGGGAGGGAGAGGGAGTGGTGCTGAGGAACAGGTGTCTGTGTTGACACTCCCCTTATTGTGGAATAAGGGGAATGCAGAGACTGGCTACAAGTGTTTTAGGTTCAAGTTAGACAACTAATGTCTGGGTTAGTGTTCATGACTTCATGTGTATGTCATCTTAATGGTTAATCTCAATACACACACATTTTCCGTGCTTTCCAATAGTTTAAAATAGTTTTATTCCACTGTTTAATAACCTGTTCAATACAAACATGCCACTTGTAAAAATGAAATAACATTTCTGTGAACTGACATTTGTTTAGTGAGCTTATTAGAGGATGTTCCCCTTTTTTGGGGATGTTCCCTTTGATTGTAAAATGTCAATGAAGATGTCAGACTTATTTGTTAATAATTACATACAACACATTGAATTTGTGTGTGTGTTCCAAGTGAATCTGCGGCCCCCTGGTGGCCAGTACATCAATGATGTGGCCCCAATCACCATCAAAGTTGCCCATCCCTGCCTCAGGAAATCCCCATTCAGCTCATACACGTCATGTTCATTTGAAACCAATGTGATAATGGAGGAAAAGAAGAGTGTTTACTGTAAAGGGAACCCGTCTGTTCCATTGGTGTGTTATCAATAAATTAGCTGCAAACCTGTTGAATGTTTGGAATAAAGTGCAACAGTAAACTGACAGGTGTAACATGAGGTCATGTTGACAAATTTAAATCTGCAGATCATTATATGTGGAGGTGTTATTCTAACACTGAGCTCATGTAATGTGCATATTCTGCAAAGTAAACATAAATGGTCACATCAATATAACTAGCTATTTGCTACTCTTTTCCCACAGCTAATTGTCGGGTTTGTTGTTATGACACTTTAGAACTGCTACTAATTCTTTCAAAGATACATTCAGTAAAGTTTTTACTGGCCCACAGTGCTACATGAGCATCATATATCTGCCCAGGTTGATTGGGCTGTTAATCAAAAACAATGACTCATTGATTTCTTGGCCAGGCGCTGAAACTCCCCACAGGAATTTCAATTCCCAATTCCCTAAGACGTCTTGGTATTTTCAGCTGCGCGGCTATGGAGGACAGTGTAATGAGTGAGGGAGTTGCAAAACCTTTCAGGCTAAAAAAAGCCTGATCCTCCAGCCTGGGGAGCAACACTAGCCTTAGCCTAATACCTCTGGGTTGCTATGTGGCTAATGACTATGGATTGCTTGACGTCATTTTAGTAAAGCCTCGTTCATATAATAATCACATATGCCTGTTGACATATTTTTTGTTTAGAAGTCTCCAATGAGAATCAGACCTTTGATCCCTAAGCTGCTGCTGTGTTGTGGGTTTGCAGCAATGTTGAACATGATCCATGAAATGACATTTCAGAGGGGAATAGGTTTCACAGAACTCTTAAACATTCATCTGGGCTGGGTGAATTTCAAAAGATACTGAGGTCAGAGTATGTTTTGAAATGTGATATAAACAACACATTGCTCAAATATTTGACCCTGATCGGGAGATATCACATTTGACTAGAAAACCTCTTCAGATACTAAAAGAAAGATTTATTTGTATACTACTCTTGAATAAATCACACATTTTTCCAATTTAAAATACATTTTCTTGTTATTTGTAATGTTTAACAACTGCTGTTTCCAAGATCACAAATTCACGTGATCCTTGAAATGCTCCCAAAAAAAAGGATAGTTCTACAATACCTTACATTGTCGAGAACAGCGACAGATGGTCGAATAAATTCCGTTTTTATTTATGACAGACACATAGGTGATATATTTAGAAGGATCTCTTTATTTAAGTAATATTTGTCTTCAAGCCAAGTGTTCAAAGTGTGTCCAAATTCTACAGAGTAACTTAAAACAATTCTAAGTTAAGTACGGAGCCCTGGAGGGTTCATAGAGAGAAAAATAAATAAAACGAGGCCACTTTTTATTAACTGGCGCACGATATGTAATTCGTGGCCTCAATTTAAATAAAACGAGGCCACGCTTTATGAATTAGTGCGCACTACATACTTTCTCGTGCGCACAAGAAAGTTACCGGTGCGCCAAGTAGGAAGTGGAGCGCACAGGAGTCAACCGTTTCATTGCAGATTGTTATGTTTATGTGGGGAAATGACAGTGCATACATTATTTGAGATATATTTCAAACTCGGACTTCATTTTAGGGACATTTCGGCCAGAGGTGTAGAGCTATTTGTTTAAGCACCGGATTCGCAAAACTGGAGAGTCTGTGAACCAGTCTGCCTTGATCTATGAATTAATGTCTGTGACTCTCACAGTATCTGCTATCTGCACACAGAGAGCTGTGTCTTTTACGCAGCGCCTTCACTGTGTTTACCTTCAGAACAGCTGAATAGAGATCGAGGCTGCTACGTTAGACTTGGGTTCAAATCGATTAAGCATTGCAAAGAGAAGACAAAACGGTAAATGAACACTAGAACCGCCAAGGGATTCATTTGGACTAACCCTGATACTGACGGGCTGTCAGGAGAGGGAGAGAGAGAGGAAAAGAGATGCCTCGTTTATTTCCCCTGTGTTATTATCAGAAGTTACTGTAAACCTTTGAATAATGTAGTTCATCTACTTTTAGTAGTTTGTTGTTTTTGTTTGTAGAAGTGCATCATTCTTTGATTTATTGTAAAATGAATCTGAACTTTTTGATCTGTTATGATGATAAACTGAAGCCATTTCTAAGTTAACCCAATTTAGTGAGTTTTAAATCGTCCTGCTTAGTTTATAAGGAAATGATGAAGAGGAACAAATTAAATGATTTGAAAATGATATCTATGTAGGTGCTGACGCTGTTGGTGGTTCTAGTGTTAACAGAAATTTAAATTAAATATGTGTAATGGCAAATGCCATATATGATTTTCTTACCTGGAATTCTGCCTTTTTGAACAGACTTTTGAAAGTCCTAGCTATATTGTCTGCAGTTCTGGGGTTAATATGAATCTAAAATGATTGTCATCGGTCTAAATTAGATTTCAAATAATTAACTGTGTATGTAATGAAGATCACAGTGTGGGTTGAATCCATTTTCATAGCCACTGTCTTTTAACTGATTTAAATGCGGAAACTGGGCTTATTCATCAGAATTTCATATGACTTGACTTGTGACATGCTTGACCTGAGCAATGCTTGACTCTCACCACAGTGACTTGGGACTTGCTTGATACTTGTAGGTCAAGACTTGAGACTTGCACATGTAGGAATCACTCCCACCTCTGCCTCTTTGTTGTGGCCTCTTGAGCCAGGTCATAACAAATGGGGCTCGTCCTACAGGTTATTTGTAAAAAGTTTGGTTAAAGGTTTGTGTAGTGCTTAGAGCACATGGTGTCATTGAGCAGCTGATTAGTTGATGTGGTCCAGCTGTGTGCTGGCTTGGCGCTGCAATCTGGGGGACACATCATGTCTTTAGTGTTTCAGGAAGCTTTAGTGTTTGACAGGGCGTCAGGTTTTGTGTGCCAATCAGAAGGTAAGATGTTGCTGTTTAAAACACTTTTGTAAGGGATTTCCCCGCTAGGCTTAAGTGGCGTTTCCCCTTGGGTTGCGTCTGTTTTTTTCATAGTGTTGTGGCGACGTGGTTAGTGTCAGCTGTTTTCGGACAGCTGTCTCTGGGGCACGTCCGCGTGATATTTTGGTGTTATCTGCGTGCAGGTCGCTCCACAACTCCGCTGGGTTCCAGTGCATAATTACCTGCCGCAAGCCACATGAAGACTAGGTGAGATTAGTAAGATTTTGGTTAGGCAGTTAGGGGGAAATTCTCTGTTGGGTTTGTCTTTTGCCCATGCATGTTGGCAGTTTTACACTTTGCTTTCTGATTGGTTATAGGTAATATATTATGGCTTCTTTATCGGCGTTTGTGGATGCGCCCTCAGTGTCTTTCTTAGACGATTGCAAGAAGGCGCAGTTGGTCGATATTGCAGAGCATTATAAAATTGCTGTTGGAGGGAGCAAGCGGAAAGATGAGATTAAAGCTGTCATCGTGTCATCTTTGTTTGAGCAGGGGGTGTTGCAGAAGAGTGAGTCTGGTGCGGCAGGGGCCGTGCAGGTGGTGGTTCAGACAACTGGTTTGACGTTTGAGCAGCAAAAATAGCTTTTGTCCATGCAGTTTGAGCAGGCAACACACTCTCACTCCATAATCGTCCAGGAGCGACGTTTGGTCAGGGTCCCGTGGCGTGCAGTTGTGACGCTCCTAGGCTCCTTCAGCTTCATAAAGGGACGCAAATAGCTTTAAACTGATTGCAATGTATTCCCATCTGCGGCGGGATTTGACGCTCATGGAAGCACAGCACTCGTTTGTGTCGGCTGCCCTTTAAGGCAATGTGAGCATCCATTCCCATTGGATGACGGAGAATTGTACACCCGGAAGTAAGTATTCCCCTTAGTGTCGATTGATTTTACAGTGATATCTGCATTACTCATCGACTAAAAAACACCAGATTATCCTTGTTAATTACACAACACTACACTACCCAGAATCCCCAGCTATCGTTTAGGACTACACCATGTGCTCTGTTTGACAAACCCCATTTTTTTTCACCATTCATTCCAATGGCTGGCTTCTATGTCACGTGATCTTCAAATTTCTCCCTGCAGAAAAAGAAAACATGGCCGAACTTCGTTTTATTCTCGGTGGAAAATGCCTATTTTAAAGTTTTTCTGTTTTTCTGCAAAGGGACCAGGACGACTGATCCGTGTAAAGGAAAGAATGAATGGGGCCATGTATTGTGAGATTTTGAGTGACAACCTCCTTCCATCAGCAAGGGCATTGAAGATGAAACGTGGCTGAGTCTTTCAGCATGACAATGATCCCAAACACACCGCCCGGGCTACGAAGGAGTGGCTTCGTAAGAAGCATTTCAAGGTCTTGGAGTGGCCTAGCCAGTCTCCAGATATCAACCCCATAGAAAATCTTTGGAGGGAGTTGATAGTCCATGTTGCCCAGCCACAGCCCCAAAACATCACTGCTCTAGAGGAGATCTGCATGGAGGAATGGGCCAAAATACCAGCAACAGTGTGTGAAAACCTTGTGAAGACTTACAGAAAACGTTTGACATATGTCATTGCCAACAAAGGGTATATAACAAAGTATTGAGATGAACTTTTGTTATTGACCAAATATTTATTTCCACCATCATTTGCAAATAAATTCTTTATAAATCAGACAATGTGATTTTCTGAATTTTTCTTTTTCTCATTTTGTCTCTCATAGTTGAGGTATACCTAGGATGAAAATTACAGGCCTCTCTCATCTTTTTAAGTGGGAGAACTTGCACAATTGGTGGCTGACTAAATACTTTTTTGCCCCACTGTATATTAATGCTGCCCATTATGGGCACAAGCAATCTTCACCCATTTATTAATTATATGTTTTAAATTTGAGTGTTTCCTATCCCCTAAACCTCCAGAGATGTACACAGTATACTGGCAACTTCTTATTATGGGAAATACGAAAACGTCTTTTAAAACTACAACTCCCAGTAGAGACGTGCCATAGATAGAGAACATGTTGCTGTTCAAGTGCTGTTCGACACTCGGCGTAACCCTCGGAGCACACTCTCCAATCACAGAGCTTGAGGACTATCACGGGGTTTGTCAAGCGAAGCGGAGAGAATACTTACTTCAGGGTGTAATATTCTCTAAAGCAAATGAGCTGCTCCGACCCTCAGTCCTGACGGACTCCAACTTGGGTTTATTAGTTAAACAAATAAATAAACACAAGGACAATTATGTGTTATTGTTGAGTAAATAGAGAATTGCACAGGGGAAAATAACGTAGGCTATCTATGCCACAATTTTAGATGCAGATTTTGTTAAACTAATACGTCTGCGCTGTGGACCAACACTATACATTGACGGGGAAGGGGGTAGCGATAAAGATAACATCATTAAACAATTACACAACATAACATAAACAATATAGATAGCAGTGTCCCTAGCAACAAGTAACAAGTAGTTAATAATTAATAAAAGACATTAAGAAAAAGGCATTTTAAACAGTCATTCAAAAGCAACACAATCTAACTGCATTGCATTACTCTAAACGTGTAATAACGTGCTTTAACCAGTAGGTGGTTTGGGTTAAAAACATAGACTGAACAAATTTAAAAGCTGTTTACAGTGTTAACAAAATAAAATATACTTCGGTTTCTGGTTTAGTTTACGACGGATATATTTAGTTATTGTTTTGATATTTGTAACACAAAAGCGATGGGAAAAACCCACGGCAACACAGAGAAGATGGTCTTAACATGACCCAGCGGTCTAGTAGTATTAGTAATAAAAAACAATAATATCAAAACAAAATATTACAACTAACTTTATTGTGAAATTCAAACTGAACGGTAAAATAATAGTTTCCGGTCTATTCTGAGCCCGATCTCTGTAGATAAATAAAAATAAAGATGTGTAATATATTTAATGCAGCCGAACCATTTATTACAATGCATTCATGTGATGACTTTCAAAGAGTAAAGCAAGCACTGCTGAATAAAGTATGATTTTATCTTTTAAGAAACGTTTTTTTTCATATGGAATGCAGTTGGAGGTCAACCAATCACAGAGCTTGAGAACTAATCACGGGGTTTGTCTGTCAAACAGAGCACATGGTGTAGTCCTAAACGATAGCTGGGGATTCTGGGTAGTGTAGTTCTGCCATCCTTTAATCCGAAAAAATATTTGTTTCTCCGAATCGAAGGGGAAAAATACAAAAGCATTGCACACAATTTAAACCAATCAATGTTGTGTAATTAACAAGGATAATCTGGTGTTTTTTCGTCGATGAGTAGTGCAGATATCACTGTAAAATCAATCGACAGTAAGGGGAATACTTACTTCCGGGTGTACAATTCTCCGTTATCCAATGGGAATGGACGCTCACATTGCCTTTTAAGGGCAGCCGACACAAACGAATGCCGTGCTTCCATGAGCGTCAAATCCAGCCGCAGATGGGAATACACTACAATCAGTTGAAAGCTATTTGCGTCCCTTTATGAAGCTGAAGGAGCCTAGGAGCGTCACAACTGCACGCTACGGGACCCTGACCAAACGTTGCTCCTGGACGATTATGGAGTGAGAGTGTGTTGGAGCAGGAGAAGTTGCAGTTGAGGTTGGAGCAGGAGAAGTTGAGGTTGGAGCAGGAGAAGTTGGAGTTGAGGTTAAGGAGCAGGGGGTAGAGAAGCGTTTAGAAGTGGAGAAGGTGGAGAAGGTACTGGAGGTGGAAAAGATTAAATGTGAGGTGGAACGTGCTAGATTACGGCTGATTGGAGAGGGCAAGCTTTCATCTCATGGTTCGGAATCAGGTAGTAGTGATGTTATTTCTAACTTGCGGTTGGTGCCAATGTTTAATGAGCACGATCCTGACATTTTTTTCACCCTATTTGAGCGTGTAGCTGCGGCAAGAAACTGGTCAGATTCGGACAGAGTGCTGTTACTTCAGTGTGTACTCACTGGGCAAGCACAAGAGGCCTATTCAGCTATTTGTGGCGAAAATGCTTTGGGCTATACTCGGGTAAAATCAGCGGTGTTAAAATCATACAAACTGGTTCCTGAAGCGTATCGTCAAAAGTTCAGAAGTTGGGTCAAGGGGGATAAGCAGGCAAATGTGGAGTTTATCCGTGATTTGACTTCTCATTTTCAGCAGTGGTGCGCGGCAGCAAAGGTTGCCATTTTTGACGGTCTTTGTGAACTGATTGTATTGGAACAGTTTAACGATCTTATCCCTCAGCATGTGGCCACTTATGAAAATTAGCAGAAGCCTTCCACCTCGCATAGAGCTGCCGAATTAGCGGATGATTTTGTGTTGACGCATAAGGGCAGTTTTACAGAGAATTGTTCTAGGGGTGATTGGAGACGTGGCGAAGATGGTGGCTATTCCCGCGGTGGTGCAAAGTTTTCACCAGGCTCCTCCCGTATATTTGCAGGTCCGGGGCGACCCGAGGGCGCCAGAGTGGGTCTATGTAATTATTGCCGTGGAGAGGGTCATTGGAAGGATCAGGGTCCATTGCTGGAATCTGAGGGGAAGCCTCGTTTTTCATCACATGCTCAAGCCATGTGTTGTTCTGCCGTTTTGGTTAAAAAGCCGCAGGGTGTTGGATCGGGCATGGTGCCTGATAAGAAGCTGGTTTGTGCCGACTTGGATGTGGGTTCTGGTTTGGATGTGTGTTCTGGTTTTGAACCGTTCATAACGGAAGCGGAAGCTGTTATCAGTAGTCGGTAGTGACAAGTATGTTCCGATGTTCCTGTGCGACGTCATACAATAGTGCTGGATTGTGAGCTGGTGCGGGGAGTTGTGTCTATCGGTGTGCGTCCCGCATTGCCACTTGATGGGGTACATATGATTTTGGGCAACGATCTCGCTGGTAGTGCTGTGTGGGCTGGTGTGCCACCGCCTGTGGTGGTTTCCAGGCCGTTGGTATCTGGGGAGCCAGATGAAAGCGGTTTGCAGTTTCCAAGGGTGTTTCCAGTTTGTGCTGTTACGCGTGCGCAGAGCCGTAGGCATACTTGCCAACCCTCCCGATTTTCGCGGGAGACTCCCGATTTCGGTTTCCTCCCGGGGTCATATTTCTCCCGCATTTCTCCCGATTTCACCTGGGTCTGGTGCCCTGCTGTTATTTAAAGCCTCTGCTCCTCTCTGTCTTCCCTCTGCTTTCTCCTACAGGCACCCGGTTTTGGTTGAGTATGTTCAGTTGCTTCACTTTGTGCACTTCAACACGCTCACACTCATACATGTCCATGCAATCCTCACCCTGCACTTACACTACTGATACCACTGACATCCACACCTCATGCTTCATTTGTTTCGCACTTAATTAATTTGGCTAATTTGGACTACTTGCTTTAATAAACATATTTAGTTAAACCGTTGATATGGTGTGTCTCTTCTTTGTTGTGGCCTTTTGAGCCAGGTCATAACACCCACACAGACACAGACACAAACATACACACGCCCTGGTGACCGGACATCTTCCGCATAAAACTAATGATGCGTAATAATCGTGCGCACAAATTAATAAAGCGTGTCTCGTTTTATTTAAATTGAGGCCACGAATTACATCTGGTGCGCACAAATTCATAAAACGTGGCCTCGTTTTATTTATTTTTCTCTATGAACCCTCCAGGGCTCCGTAGTTAAAGGTAGGGTATGTAAGTTTGAGAAACCGGCTCGAGATCGCTAGAATTTGAAAATACACGACCGGAGAAAATCTGCCACTTCCTTATAGAGCCCCTCCTCCAACACACACGAATGCGCACATGACCAATGAGGGCACGGGATAAGTTTGTGCACAGATGGAAGGCTGACAGGCAGGTAGGCCATCCAGTTATTTTAGCCGGGCCGGCTAAAATGATTGTTCGTGCTTTTTACAGTAGGCTACTACGGCTTCCACAGATGACTTTTTTTTAATGGATCTTTTGTCAAAGCACTTAAGATATTCATTGCTATCGGGATGTTAAGAGCATTCCATGGAATATAACAAAAAGTGTATCTCAAGCCGGTTTCTCAAACTTACATACGCTACCTTTAAGCACTTATTTCAATTATAAAATGTAACACTGGCTGACACAGAAGCACATCAGACAGCACGTAAAAAAAGAACAACATATTTGACATGAAGAGTTGGGCAGGTGGGCCAAAATACCAGAGACTGCAAGCAACAGGAACTTTATGAGAAAGATCTTTAATTCAAAGTTTGGCGATTACGAGTCAAAACTGCACTCTACTGAACAAAAACACAAGGATCTAAAGAGGACAGAGTAGAAAACATGGGTTGCGGTCGAATAGTCAAAAAATCAGCTCCTAACGTCTAACCCTATCGTCTATCCCTTGACCTCTGAGTGAAACGTAACAGGGTTAAGGGATAGTGGATAGGAGAATAAATCATAAAATGTGCGTCTGCTGCTGTGGGGAAACTATGGAAACTACAGTTTTCTATACAACGGACTACAACATGGATGTATAATAAGAACGAGGGACTACTGTAAACTCATCTAGAGACTCTGCACCATGCTCTGATGCTGTTGTTTTATGCTTTATGAACGTGGACAACAGAGAAACATATTCTTCATGACCAAAGTTGGAATTGAAATAAAAAATGAAAGTGAAACTTATGCTCGTCTCCCTCCGGTCCACATTAATACAAATGATCCCAATACGTATGATTGTATGAACTATGAAAATATTTATTATAAACCTTAGTCTTTAACATCTATCACTGTGTATATCACCATTCAAACATCTTTTAAAAGTTGAACAAACCCCACACAGCTCAGTAAAGACTGTGAAATGTTGACTTTATTTGATCATTTCAGTAAAAACTAACGTTCATATTTCTCTTTTTGATTATAATACTGATGATCATTCAAAACAAAGCACTTTGGCAAGTTACCACATACGTTTTAAAATGCTTAATAAGCACCGTAACTTTCATGATATAATTTCTCGGTCATAATTGGTTGTTTCCGTGAACGGCCGACTGTTGTGTTACGGCAAGTGCTGCGGCTTCAAGGCATTGTGGGGCAGCATTTTCTCCTCTCCTTTCGGTAAGGGAGGTCCAGTGGTTCCTAAGCTAAAGGAGGTTATAAAGGAAGTTTGAAACCTCCTTTTCTATCAGCAGTGTTTCTCAAACTTTTTCATACCAAGGACCACTTAAAAAAACTTGCGGGCCACCTAACTCCACAAATATCCCAAATTACATCGTTTTCTAGAACAGATTACAAATCGCCTGAAAATGGTACAAACAAGTGGCAACATGTGTGATGAAGGTGTTGCGCTGGGCTATATCATGCCATCGAAAGCTTGCTCCATTGCGGAGATATTCCTGCGAGAGTGCGGAAAACTATGTATTTATTTATTTCAATTGTGAAATTGTACCAATATACTCACGGACCACTAGGGGGCGCTCACGGACCACCAGTGGTCCGCGGATCACACTTTGAGAAGCACTGATCTAGAGAATTCGAACGGCACTTATCATGGCTGCCACTGAGGTACTTCCGGGTCATTTCACTCTGTTAGTAAGGTTCCTAAGCTAAATGGACTATTCGACTGCAGCCCAGGACTTAAACCGATCTAATTAGGGGGTGAAGTGCAAGTGTAGAGAGGGGAGGAGGGGAAACAGGTGATGTGCAGGGAGCTGATTAGCAGGGGAAACACTGGGGTTACATTCGAATAGTCCAAAAATCAGCCCCTATCGTCTATTCCTATCGTCTATTCCTTGACCTCTGTGAAACGTCACGGGATTAAGGGATAGTGGATAGGAGAATTCAAAAGGACTTACGAGAAGAGACTGCGGTACTTTAGAGAATCCGACTGCACTTTCACTATCCGACGTGTTTATGATGCGCCAGTGGAGGTCATAAATGTGCGTCTGCTGCTGTGGTGAGACTATGGAAACTACAGTTTTCTATACAGCGGACTACAACATGGATGTATAATAAGAACGACGGACTACTGTGAACTCACCTAGAGACTCTGCACCGTGCTCTGATGCTGTTGCTTTATGCTTCATGAACGTGGACAACAGAGAAACATATTCTTCATGACCAAAGTTGGAATTGAAATAAAAAAGGAAAGTGAAACTTATGCTCGTCACCCTCTCCCTCCGGTCCACATTAATACAAATGATCCCAATACGTATTATCGTATGAAAATATCTTAAAATTAATACAAATCTATTTATTATAAACGTTAGTCCTTAACATCTGTCACTGTGTTTATCACCATTAAACATGTTTTTAAACGTTTAAGAAACCCCACACAGGTTAGTAAGCACTGACGTTCATATTTCTCCTTTTTTAATTTGTTTTATAAACTTCATTTTCCTTTTTCTTAAACAACACCTACAGTTTCAGTGACAAAAAAAAAGTGCAGGTTGTCCATTTTTTTTCTCCATGTGTAGAAACATCATAAATTCTGTCACCCAGTGGACATGAGTGGGAGACGCCTCCTGCTTCCACCTCATAAGTATAAGTCGCCTAGCAATTAGGGAAGCAAAAGCAACAGCGTTTGAATAATGTCTGGAAAGGACAATGTCGTCCGGGACGACTCCAAAAATTGCAGTAAGAAGAGGAGGGTTACATTTTACTTTAAAAATCTTAGGAAAACGTATCAAATATAGATCTCCAATAATTATGAAGATTTGGACATGTCCAGAAAGTATGAATGAGGGACCATGTTAGTGACTTACATCTGTTGCATAAGGGATCTACCCCTGGATAAATCTTAGCTAGCTTTTCCTTTGATAAATGAAGGCGGTGTAATACCTTGAATTGGAGAAGGCCATGTCTGGCACAAATTGAGGAAGAGTGAACTCTTTGAAGGATGGATTGCCAATTATCATCTGTTATTTTAAATGCTAGATCATCATCCCACTGAGATCTGATTGTCGAAAGAGAGGGAGAATGCAGGGAGGAAAGTACATGATAAAACACCCTAATTACTCCTCTATTCTGCACATTTATTTCAAGAAGCCTATCTAAGGTTGTTTGTGCTGGTTTATTTGGAAACTGCGGGTATTTGCTACATGTGAAATTTCGAATTTTGAAATATCTGAAAATATGGCCGGGTGGAATACAAAAAGGTTTCTATCAACTGACTAAATGAGGCAAATACCTTGTTTATATACAGATCTTCAAAACTAGGTATTACCCCATTATTCCAAATCTGAAAAGCAGAACCCATCACAGAGGGTGGGAACATATGGTTAAAATAAATCGGTGATCGTATAGACATCATATGTAATCCAAACCGTTTCCTACACTGTACCCAAATTCTAAGAGAATGTTATACTAACGGATTACTCTTGTAGGTATACAATTCCAATGGAAGAGCTGATCCAAGCAAAGCCGGCAATGAAGTTTTACCGCAGTATGCTGATTCAATAAGAATCCAAGCTGGTGTCTCTGTAGAAGGAGCACAATGGGAGATTGCTGCATCTCTGAAAATCTTTCTTAGTACGTTCAAGAAGGGGGGTAACATTTTCCTCAAATAACTTTCTGTACAGATTAGTAACCTTGATGCCCAGATACGTCATGTGATCAGTTTTTACCTTAAATTGAAATGTTTCAAATGAAATTCCTCTGGCTCCCGAATTCCGGCTCTTTTTAGTGAGCCAGATCATTTGGCTCGGTTCACCAAGTTCACTTTCGGCTCCCAAACGGCTCTTCATTTTACCACATATACCTTTTTATAATTCAATCAAATGTAGCCCTGTTTTGACTAATGATTTATATGTGTACACATATAACTTAAATTATTCAATACATCCTTTGTACTGAAGTATTCAAAAGTAAAAATTACATTTTTAATATAAAGACCCTTGTAACCAGGGCCGGCCAACTAAAGGCCCCACGCAAAGCAGCGAAACCGTGCCGCGCCACACTAATTGCGCCGCATTTGGGCTCAGATGAGGCTCCCTCCGCAAGATGAGGCCCCCTCCATGTGATCTGCCTGTAGGGAGGGACCTGCTTGTAACTCTCTGATACCACCCAATGCACTGACTTGCTTGTAGAACCACGCTTCACAAAACAGATAGCAACACCTATAAAAACTTTAGCATAGACATGTAACAAAAGTAAAGCTACTGTATCGGCATTTTAAGATTGTATTTAAAGAAAAAGCCCAAACAAAACAGCAGGGCTCTATTACAGTATTAACTAAAAAAGAAAAAACAGCAACAGCTGAAATAAAATCTTTGCTGAGCCTAAATGTAACCGGTGCCGTTAAGCGGTCTCTGCGTTGTGTTTTGCGTTTTTCATGGATGAGACCTGAGCCAGCATACAGTTTGGACGATCTCCGCTTAATCTGACTACAGATATAACAGATCAGTATTACATTTATTATCTCTCACAGTGACTCCTCTCACATGGAACATTTACAAAAAGGGAAGAGGAAAAGTGAGGGACACAATATAAAGGGGGGGTGTACCCAAAACAAATAATCTCCTGAGTACAGTGACTACATTTCAGAGGTTCCGCCCACTGATCTCCGTCCTTGTCAGGTATTGAACATTCAATAAATGAAAAACACAGAATGACTTACTATAAAATACAGAATGTGTGTGTGTTACAAAATGGGTCAACAAAATAACTAGGAATTAAATAAGATGGCTAGAGTCATAAAAATGTTATCCTTAAGTGATTTTATTAACAGCCAAACTGCTGAAAAGACAGAGTAACAAGGATGTACAGTATAAAGTAGAAAGAAAAACAAACCTTAATATATATAGAGGTCGAAGAAATATAAACTGCTACCTCTCTGCTCTACAGCCACAGCCAGACTAACCGAGTGGTTCTCAATTTTTTTCTGTCAGGCCCCGCCTTTGGAGAAAAAAAAAAGGTTGGGCCCCCCCAACACAAATAGTCAGGCTCAGTGGCGGCGCCAGAGATTTCTTTTGGGGGTGCTATGGGGTAGCTTGACATTTCATAGAGGGTGCTCAAACATTTTGGGTTCCCTTTGGACCGTGCCTTCAGTGTCGCTGCCCCCACCCTCTGGAACTCCCTCCCTGAAGAAATCCGCAACGCCCCTTCTCTCAACATCTTCAAATCAACCCTTAAAACTCATCTGTTCAACATCGCCTTCCAACAATAACTCACTCCCCCCCCCCGACTTACACTATCATTTCTGCCCACTGTTTTATGTTTATGTTTTTTTATGTTTTATGTCTTGTCCTTGTATGTTTCTTTGTAAAGAGACCTTGAGGTTATGAAAGGCGCTATATCAATTCAAGTTATTATTATTATTATTCCCATTAATGTACCGGTCACTGCAGTGGAATTTTCCACTGCAACACTCCCCACGCAAATACACAGTGTGACAGTTACAATGAAGGCTCGATAATCAGCTCACGGCATATAGGTGTAAGCAGGGGTAAAGTGCTATTTTTATAGGTGGTGTGTGCACCTCACACACCAAGCTCTTCCCCCGAGAAGATTTACTTTTAATTATTGAAATTAAATGCATCAATCTGGTGCACTTTGAGAGCAAAATGAAGAGATCTATGGATACATCTCTCAACACCCATTTGAAACAGAACTGTAAACAGATGTACTTTTTCTTTATGGATATTTTACAAATCATCCTTTTAAACGTTATTCTTGTTTTACTGTTATATAGTATTTCATACCTGTTTTTCATTTATTCTCTTATTTTTTTATAACTATAATGATCATATAAACGTGTGCCTCGGAAATAATTGTTTACATTAATCGTGACCAAAACATTTGAGACCCACTGAGATAACTTAGACTAAAGTTAACTATCTAAACACTGAGAGAGTCCTTTAGCTCACTGAGTCGCTCAGTCTGACAGGAGAGCTCTCCTCCACTTTGTTGTTGAAAAAGCTCCTTACATCCGTTAGCGTAGCTCGCTAGCACCAGAAGCTAACAACAACGATATCTGGTACCGGTGCGCTCTCTCTCTCTCGTGCACACAAAATGGCTCGTTCCACACACACACAGAGCCGTAATAGTACGGCATCATATTATTTTCGAATAAATAATTTTTCAATTTATGATTTATTTATTTTTAAATCTTTTTTAATAACCATTTTTCCTCCTGGTGTCTTGCTCCCCCCCTAGCATGCCTCTGCACCCCCCAGGGGGGGGCGCGCCCCCCACTTCGAGAACCACTGGGCTAACCCCAAATCACTTTTGGCCAGATGTATTATGTTAAGCCCCTCCCCATAGGACAATCAACTATTTATACACTTAATTACTGTTATTCTTATCATCTACAAACATATTCAAAATGTAGTTCAAACTAATTAAACACAATAAATCAAATAGGTCAACATATTCTACATTTCTGACCACAGAAGCCACAAGGGGTGGGGAACCTTTTTCCTCTCAAGGGCCATTTCAATTTTTTCAAATCCTCGAGGGCCGTACAAATTATTGACCTCTTCATCAAAATACTAAAATCACAACCCATTCATTTGGCCTTTTTTTCATGCTGTGCAAAGAAAAAGAAACCTCTCAATCCAGATATCTTACCATGACTCGCGCATGAATGGGTGCACGGTTCTGGCATGACCACCAAAACAGAAAGATAAGGAAACAAAATGTGTGCAAATCTATTTAGTTTTCTTTTCAGCTTCGGCAATAGAGGCTTTGAACACCGACCACTCTGGTTCAATGTCCCCAACCTCCACAGGAATGCCCGAAAAGCTCCGCTGGAGGAGTTATGTTGAAGGCCTCCTGAACTTGGGCCTCCTCCAGACGTTCCCAGTTCACCCAAACTACACGTTTGGGCTTACCAGGTCTATCCAGAGGCTTCCCCCGCCACTCGACCCAACTCACCATCAGATGGTGATCAGTTGACAACTCCGCCCCTCTCTTTACCCGAGTGTCCAAAACATACGGCCTCAAGTCCGATGATACGATAACAAAATCGATCATGGACCTTCTGCCTAGGGTGCTCTGGTGCCACGTACACTTATGAGCATCCTTATGTTCGAACATGGTGTTTCTTATGGCCAATCCATGACTAGCACAGAAGTCCAGTAACAAACCACCACTCCGGTTCAGATCAGGGGGGCCGTTCCTCCCAAACATGCCCCTCCAAGTGTCTCCATCATTGCCCACATGTGCGTTGAAGTCTCCCAGCAAGACTAAGGAGTCCCCTTCAGGAGCCCCATATAGGACTCTTTCCAGGGTCTCCAAGAAGGCCGTATACTCTGAACTGTTGTTTGGTGCATAAGCACACACAGCAGTCAGAGTTTTCCCCCCCATAACCCGCAGGCGTAGGGAGGCGACCCTCTCGTCCACTGGGGTAAACTCCAACAGCGAAGCACCCAACCGGGGACTTGTGAGTATCCCCACACCCGCCCGGCGCCTCACACCTTTAATTAAACATTAAAGAATACTTTAGGTTAAGGTCTTCTTTCAAATAAGAAAAAAGCTTTTGGGGGTATCTATCTACAGATAAATATTAAGCCTGACAAAGTACTTAACGTCTAATATATTGCTTTCCTGCAATGTTAACTATGTTGAAGCACTTATTTTAACTGATATTATACACATTCATTATACTCTTATGTATGTACATAGTATAAGAAATGTGCGGAATTTGACAGTTTAATGGTGGAGGTATACACACATATTGATAAATGTCTTGTAATGCACTGTTGAGGAACCTGTGACCCAAGTTTTTCATTAATTGCATAACTACACTGTAGTTGTGTATATGATATGTCAATAAACCTTAGAAAATCTTGAAAGGGATGTGCAAAATAGCAATTATATACAGTATTTAATTAACTATTAGTAGAGAATAACGAGTAATTAATATACTTTATAGAGATCTGCAGATAAACCTTCCCTGCCTTGAAAAAGAAGTGATCTTTCGTTGTGAAGAGTCTGCTTTGTGCGCTCCGCACCACAGCAGTAGCCCCGCTGCGACAGAGTCCAACAGAGAGGCAGGAGCTGCGGGACAGTAGCCTAGAAGCAGGGTTGGGTTGTAACGGAATACATGTAACGGCCTTACGTAATCAGAATACAAAAATCAAGTAGGCTAACTCTATTCAGCTGGCGTTACATTTGAAAAACGAGTAATCTGATTACAGTTACTTTCGTAAACCTGAAGTGAATACATTTTGGAATACTTATTGGAATTATTGGTGGAAAAGTTTCCTCACAAAATGTTATATTCATTACCGGCAGAACTGTGTGCATGTCTGTGAGCGAGAGAGAGATGCAGTGTCTGTGAGGCCCCAACCCGCACGCAGATGAGAGAGAGAGATCTCTTTTAAAATATTTTGAAAGTTAGAAACGGAGATGGTTAGATAAAATGTGCAAGATAACGTTTATGTAGCATTTATTTATTGTCGAAAGGATGACATTTCATAACGGGATCAAATCAAAGTGAATGGCCTGCTGCTGCTGAATGCATGGGGAAAGTGACTGGAAAAAGTTTTAAAAGTTATTACATCGTTTCAGATAATAAATAATAATGATAATTCATTCTATTTAGGTGCGCCTTTCAAAGCACCCAAGGACACCTTACAATTCATAACATATTCCAAGGAAAGGTTTTAAGACAGTACAAAGAATGCAGTCCGGGTGATGTTTTTTATGTGGGGTGCAGATAACCCCCCCCCCCTTTCTGGGTTATATAAAAATCGCTGGCCCGCGATAGTGTCTACTGGATACATTTTGGCCCTTGGATAAATGTAGTTGATGATCCCTGCTATAGAGTCATGCTTTCATTCATTCTGGAATCATTTATTAATTCACGGAGATATAAACAACTATAAACATAAGCTAAGCCAGGGGTGCCCACACTATTTTGGCTGGTGAGCTACTTTTGAAATGACCAGCTCACCGAGGTCTCCCAACCAAAAATAAAATCCCAAATTGCAAGGGTTGCTGAATAACACGTTTTATTTATACATGGGATAACTAGGCTGCAAAAAACGACTAATTTGATAATCGATTAATCTATTGATTAATGAAACGATTAATCGACTATTCTGACTATTAGCCTATGCCTTGCGCAATTTCTCAAACGCTCTTATTTAGCCATCAACTTTTAGATTTAGCTTGAGGTTGTTTTAGGCATGTGGAAACTAACAATGAAGACAATAAAGATGAATACTTGATTCAAAAATACATATATTATTAAATCAACTAAACAAATTGTGAACAAAATTAACATTGCTTTTTATTAATAAAATAAATAATATTTCACATCAAAAGAAACAAAAATGTTTTAACAAATCGTATTAAATAATGTGATGACAGAACTGTAAACAGAATAGCTGAAACTTTAACAAAATAAAGAGTAACTCTGTTACCTCTCATTAACCCTGTTTGTATAATTGTGTTAACTCCGTGTGTTGCTGCTAGCATACATAATACCTGACGTGGAAACGTGAGGGATGGGGGGGCTACAGAGCTGCTAGAAAGACAGTCGAACCCGGTGCATTCCTCAGTCTGAATGTGGTGCACTTTTGCAAAATGTTTAGACAAATTGGTCCGCCCTTACATGCTAAACACTATTGGCATCGAGCATTGTCCACCTCAAGACGGGTAACATTTAACCACACCTTGGAGCGCTTCTCTCCGCCATCCCCGCCGTGTGTTGCATGCATGTAGCAGCCGCGTGTGTGTAAACTGCCCCGCCCCCTCGCACACAGACGGGGGAGAGAGATCTCGTCTCGATTGGAAAGATCGAAAATTCACCGACCATAGACGCATTTGGCGACACCAAGACTGCGAGATAATGTTTTTGTAGCAATAATACATGACCTTTCTCTTTCTCAACTCGCTACTCGGAGGGAAGTCGCTGTCATATGCCTTGTGAACACTCCGATAATGCCTCTCCACGTTAACTTTCTTTGGCAGAGCGACGCTTGCTTTACAAATAAAGCAAATAACCTTTGAATGTGACATCACAAACAAATATTCTTCCTTCCATTCTGGGTGGAAGTGGTATGTTTTTCGCTTTTTGCTCGGTCCCACACTAATTTTGTTGTTTGTCTCTTGTTTGCCTCTTAATTTGAGTTTTCCCGGCACTTGACTGATTTTGTATCGCTTTGCATTCTGGGTTAACAGACTGGAAATCGATAGGTCGCTTTTTCTGTCAATCAAGTAAACTCCTGAATGAAGTGGCAGGGAGGCCAAGGGAGGAGGGATCGTTTATTTTAACGAACTGGATTTTCTTTTTTATGAAGGACTCACGATCTATCAGCATTGCGGTCGACCGCGGTCGACGTACTGGGCACCTCTGAGCTAAGCTATATTTGCTTCTGTGACAGCTTACCTCACTGGTCCCCTGTGTACAGCAGAGCCACCTACCGTCTGAGAAACCTCCTCCTGACTGCAGAACATCTCTCATTATATGTGTTATTATGTTTTTTATCTGATTATCTAATCATATGCACCGTCCGCTAGAGTCTGTTGATATGATCTCCAGATTAACAGAAGCATGAAAATAACCTGCTGATACTCCATGGTGGGGGCTACGGTAGAAATGGCCGGGATTTGCGTTTTTACCCGCTTAATGTCTGACCAATTGTTGAACAGCACTTCTGTGCACATTACTTTTGTTTAGTTTATAGTCCGTTTGAGTTTTGCGCCTGTGAACGCAAACCGAACCTTCTGAAAAATGAATCAATGTAACAAACTGTCGTCTGGTGCGAACCAAAGAAACGGGCTAATATGTGTGAATGCGACCTACATTTTATTTCTACAGCCATTACAAGCCTCTTGCATACTGGAAAAAGCTTACGAAATAATTCACAGATTACTATATTTGGTATAAAATGCCAGATAAGTGTAATATTATTCATGAAGATTTTGTGTGTAAGCTTAAATAATTTCAAAAAACAGCTAGTGAGCATAATTCACATTGTCAGATGCTAGCGTTAGCTGTAGCTTCTAGCTAATTAACATTACAGCCTGTCTCTCTGAGCCTCCCTCCCAAAAAAGTGTTTGGTATCTCTGCCATGTCATGCCAAGGAATGACTAATGGTGAACTGTATGGGTCATGGAGACTACGTCCGTGTTTTATAAAATGTTAACAAGAATTTTTTTAATCACACAAATGGCACCAAAAGACAACTCTTGTCTTTGAAATAAATTGCTCAAGTGACATGTATTTATCTTCAGTCTTGTAATGAGGTAGAAGTGTGATAGCAACCTGATGGTTACAATTTCTGTTGCTCCAGGTGGGGACATTTTGACAGGAACACAGTGCAGCGATTATAAAACAGTTTCAAAATTGATTCAGTGATCTCCAGAGAGGACATTTAGAAATTATAATTCATTTCTTGTAAGCCACTGGCTGTGCCAAAACAACCAAGCTTTGAAAGGCTATAAACAGAGCCGGGCAGCGCAGCACCGAGGGAGTGGAGAAAAAGTTCAGCGGGCCCAGCCAGCATCCCAATATTTCACTGTTTTATCTAACCACAGAGCTGTGAATCATGAGGAAATCTTCTCGCCAAGTGACTGGATAGACCTCCATGAACTACGCCAAAGACTCCCACAACCAAAGGCATTCCTTCCTTTCCCAATTCTCTCCTTGGCGTGTACAGCTAATTATCATCAGGCCCAATGGTGGTCATGAGGGGGAAAGTGTTCGTGCAGAAAATGGCTACCACACTTTTCAGTGGGTCGCGCTTTCCACGCTTTGTGCTCAATGAACGAGAGTGTGGGAGATCGCAGGGTCCACTGGAGGGAGGGAAGGCTTCGTGCATTGCATGAAAGTCACTGAAGCATAATCAGTCATCCCGCAAAGTACAGGAACATGCCCACTGTTAAGTTGTTTACATATCCTGATAATGACTCCGGAGTAGGTAGTAAGAGCAAATCAATGCACGGAGAGGGAGAGATTTAGGGTGCTGCAGCCTCTGATGTAGCCCAGGCTGACAGAACATACCCGTATGATGGATTAGTGCAGCTGGCAAATTACATCTCTCTAATTATGCTTTTCAAAGTGCGTTACGATGTATCACTGTTTGCTTTAATCTCGGCTAAACACAGGGCTTATGCTTTATCGAGAAAAAAAGAAAAGTGCTTCAGCTCAATTCTTGGGAATTCATTTTTAATTTGTAGAATTAGAGGTATTTGAAGATTATTTTTATTTTATCAGAAGCTTTTTTGTACATCTGGACTTCGTAACATTGTTTTTCGTTGACCCGTCCAAAACAAACAAAACAGTAATTATTACGTAATCTGTATGTTGTTAACATCCATCACCGTTGAGGGATTTTGTGTCAAAGTTGAAACAGGAAGTGGTTCCTGCTTCAGCTTGACACGCTGTACCGGTTAGACTTCAGTATGACTCAAACTAATTTATATTAACACAATGTCATCCAAACACTTCAAATGTGTTTATAACTAAAGACCTGCTCAGAAGCGGGGCTAAAACCTGCAATCACAGTTGATGATTTTGAATTGCACATTCGGGGATACAGCACACACTTTCAGTCACTCCTTGATGGCATTCATGGCGTTGCACTTGGTTGTTCACACGAAAACTGACGGAATGGGGGTTTTTTTAGAATGAAAAAAGAGCAGCACCCCAATATCTGATAGACATACAGCCAGAGGTTGAAATAGTAGTCATATTTTGTACTTAAGTAAAAGTACAAATACCAGAGAGTGGGAATACTATGTTACAAGTAAAAGTCCTGCATTCAAAATCGAACTCAAGTAAAAGTACAAAAATATTAGCATAAAAATATACTTAGAATACAAAAAGTAAAAGTATTAATTATGCAGATTGGTCCATTTCAGAATAATATATTATATGTTTTGATGATAATTACTCTTGCATTAAGTGTTATCAAAGCTAGTAAAGGTGCAACTAGTTTTAATGCCTTTATTTACTGCTGTGTCATTTTGGAATATAATCCAGATTCAACTAAAGTCTTGTATACATTTTGATTATGATAAAAACATGAATCCAAATCTGAAAATTATTTTAGTGGAGTAAAAGTACAATATTTACATCTGGATTGTACAGGAGTAGAAGTACAAAGTAGCATAACATGGAAATACTCATGTAAAGTACAAGTACGTCAACATTGTAATTAAATACACTACTTGAGTCAATGTACTTAGTTACTTTACACCACTGCATACACCTAATCCACGCTGTAACTGGTTAGATTCTGGCTTTTGTTGGGTGTCATATACAACTCCTCCTATACTGCGCAATAAATTCAATTATACACATGAAAATGGTAAATGGACTGCAATTATGAAGCACTTTTCCAGTCTTTGCACCTACTCAATGTGCTTCAACATCAGCAGTCACACAGTGACAGATGCTCAAGGAGATACTTCATTCACATACTGTTGGCCATCTTGCCCAAGGATATCGACTTGTTGACTGAATGGGCTAGGAATCAAATTATTTAATTGTTTAACGACTTCTTAGCCCCACAGCCACAGCTTGACAGAGAAATCTAAACCCTGAAGACCTTCTCACAGCCATACAGCTGACTTGAACCCTAGGATAACAGCTTCAAGATGAAGAAAAACTACAGATTACAACTATATAATTATGTGTGGTCCTCAGTACAACATCTGGCCACTTGTTAAAAAATCAGGCAAAGGCCCTTTCGGAGAAATCGTGACAACAGCAGCAGCTCTGAATCCCATTATTTTAAACGGCTTTGTTTCTTATGTCTGAAAGGGCTTTAACAGGGCAACAAGTTAAGGCGTCTGACAATCACACAGGTTGTAACCCAAATTCAGTGCAAACCCTCTCGGTAGGTATTTAATTGTAGAAAAGAGTAACAAGTCAGTTTTGTTATTTTTGCAGCAATATTTAATTAGAATGTGCCTATATTAGCGTTTGCAACTATTAGCTCTTGAGTTATTCAGTGACGAAGTATTTCTTTAGGCCAACCTACAAAAATACTGTTTAACCAGTTTAGCCCTAAGCCTGTTTTTCAGGTCTCAGGCTCGAAAATGACATTCCCAGAACAAATGACCATATCTTCCCTTCTAAAAGGGTTACATTAATAATATTTTTTCTCAAAGAAATGATAAACCTGTGAGTTGGATTTAGAAAAGTCAGAATCAATATAGATGTTTTTTATTTTAAAGAAAATTCAGATTGAACATAGTAAAAAACTGTAAATTATAAAAAAATGAAATGGGGGTTTTACCGTTTCTCTGGAACCCATTGGTCGATTTTGGTGATTGACATCTCTTTCTGACCGTTAGAGCCAATAGACTAGAAGGGGAATCTCCCCACACACACACATGGTAAAACAAAAAGGTGGGTGCTTCGCGGACGCAGCTTTGCATGAGAGTGAAGCTATAGAGCTATGGCTCTCACTCTGACATCTGCAAACCGAGAAGCAGGTTTATTGCTCATGGATTATCAGAAATCATTTCAAAGGGACACAGACACATTGGATTAACCTATGGATTAACCTTCAGCAGCGTTTTTATCGTTTTAATGCCATTGAAGACCACTTTTGACCAGACTACAACACAGGTGAGCCATGTTAGCGTTTTTAGCTACCGAGCGCCATATATTTTGATGTCTGTTCTTGTTAGTACCTCCGCAAATTCGTATAATTGAGTGATTATGAGGGTACCCCTCGATTCTGTGTCACCTCACGATGTGTTGGATGTGCAGCAAAGATAAATAATAAGGTTTTGTGAGTGAATTTCGGTGCTGTTAGTGAATCATCTGTTAGCATTTTTCGCTCGTTGCTAATTCAGAGGCTCAGCGTTAGCATTGTGGGGATTTTTGAAAAGAAAAATTAAAAAGATCAGTTAGATGTGTTTCTTCCCGTTACATGGATATAAAACATTCATAGTTTATTAAATGAACATGCCCTCAGACACTGTTTCCTGCAAGATGTTGCGGCAGTACCCCGGTACCGGGGTCTCTCGGGCTTAACAGGTTGAAGGTCACCTATTATGCAAAATCCACCGAGGAAATCGATCCAAAGAGCCCTTCCGTAGACACGGGGGCTCCCAGGAGATCAACAGAGAGAAAATGGAAAAAGGATAAATTCCATGTCTCCTTAGAAATCCTTCATGCTTGCCTTTCCGACTAACAGACGGCAGTCAAAGCAGCCAGAACAGAGCATATTGCTCTGTTAATCTCCAAAAACAGCCATAAACCTCAGGTTATTTTTAATGTCCTCAACTCGATCATTAATCCCTGTGATGTTTCTCCAATTGGGCCATCGACTACTCTCTGTGATACATTTCTTACATTTTTTATCGAAAAAATATCTGCGCTTAGGCTAGCCCACACTAGTGCTACCCCAGATTATGCTCCTTTTCTGTGCCATGCTGTCCTTGACCACTTTGAGCCTGTATCCCTCTCTTCTCTCTCGGATGTAGTCTAGCGCGGTGGTGGCGAAGTCGATAGGGACTTGGCTTGGCAACTGGAAGGTCAACAGTTCAAGTCCCAGCAAGACCAAGTGCTACCAAGGTGTCCCTGAGCAAGGCACCGTTCCCTACACTGCTCCCCAGGCGCCGTACATAATGGCAGCCCACTGCTCCTAAAACTAGGATGGGTCAAATGCAGAGAAACAATTTCCCCACAGGGTTTAATAAAATATATCAAAATCTAAAAATCTAAAAAAAAAGAACCTGCGGCCAACAAACTATACCTCAGACAGCATTCCCTCTCGCTTCCTTAGAGATGTTTTTGAATCAGTTGGAGCAAGTGTTTTATTGCTTATAAACACATCTCTTAGCTCATGATGTGTCCCAGCTGCCTTCAAACATGCCGTGGTGCAGCCACTACTTAAAAAGAAAAATCTCGACCCCTCCATTCTCGCCAATTTTAGGCCCATCTCCAAGCTACCTTTTGTATCTAAAGTCCTGGAGCGAGTAGTCTATGTCCAGCTACAGTCGTTCTTAACCACACATGGCATCCACGTAAAGTTTCAGTCTGGCTTCAAACCCATGCACAGCACTGAAACAGCCCTTTAAGAGTTTTTAATGATCTGCTCTTAGCCGCCGACTCAGGTAGTCCAGCTGTCCTGGTTCTGTTAGACCTGACAGCTGCCTTTGACACTGTGGACCATAGCATCCTGTTGTCCCGGCTTGAACAGTACGCAGGCATCACAGGCTCTGCCCTTGCATGGTTCAGGTCCTAACTGACAGACCGCAGCCTCTCAGTGCAGTTGGGTGCCTTCTCCTCTGCTAAAGCCCCTCTTACCTGTGGGGTTCCCCAAGGCTCCCCATCCTTTTTCTACTGTACATACTGCCCCTAGGTTTAATTCTCACAAAAAATAGTATCCCCTTCCATTGTTACGCTTACGATGTACAGATCTATCTGCCTCTCAAAGCAAATGTCAACTCACTACAGCAGTTGATGGACTGCTTAACAGAGATTAAACCCTTGCTGAGCCAAAATGTCCTCAACCTCAACGAAAGCAAGACCGAGGACATCTTTTTTGGACCCCGACCTCCAGCCTCCCCGGTTGATATTCTGGGCTCCCGCAATAAAAACATTCTCCCTTCTGTCATGAAGGAGTGACCTTCGATAGCGCTTTTAAATTTGATAAGCAGGTCAACACCGTAGTCAAGACCTGCTTTTTTTAAATACGACTATTGGCCAAGACCAAGTCATTTTTATCTTTTAAAGACCTAGAAAGGGTTATTAACGCCTTTGTTACCTCGAGACTGGATTACTGGAACGCTCTGTATGTGGGTATAGACCAGGCCTCAATTAGACGCCTGCAGCTAGTCCAGAACTCAGCTACACGTCTTCTCACTGGCCATAAAAAGCGTGACCACATCACCCCAATTCTGGCCTCACTACACTGGCTTCCAGTTTGGTGCAGAATAGATTTTAAATTCCTTTTATTTGTTTTCAAAGCACTAAATGAGCTGGCTCCGGCCTATATAGCCAGGGCCGCCCCTCCCGACAGGCCAATCACGCAGGCTGCATGGGGCCCCGCCTTGCTTAGGGGGCCCCGCCCAGAGGGCCTCAGCTGTTGTGCTCAGTTCGCTGCACATTTCTCCGCGCACCCCCCGCTGACACCCGAGAGGTGACAAGGGGAGCACGTCTGTAACCCGACACCGTTGCAATGAATCGACATCTGACCAATCACGGCTTTGATACGGCCACGAATGAAGGTGAAGAGATGTCGGTGAAAAGACAGTTTCAGTCCGGCACAAGCAAGAGGGAAAAAACACAAAACATGAAGAAACTAGAGCATCACTCGAAGGTGGGTTATTGTATGAGTCAAATGCACAACTTGCAAATGTTGTATAAGTCAAATTGCCAATGCCATATTAAAACATCAGCTGCAATTCACAACATGAAGAAGGCAGTCTCTTACTTTGAGCAGCAATAGCAGGCTAATGGAGATGCAGATATTTCCAGCATTCTTTATTTACCATTCATTCAAGTATGTTTAGACCCTCCAGAAAAACGCGGGCAAAAATCCTTGATTATGCGGGCTAAATTCCTTGATTATGCGGGCTAAAATCCTTGATTATGCGGGCTAAAATCCTTGATTATGCGGGCTAAATTCCTTGATTATGCGGGCTAAAATCCTTGATTATGCGATTAAACATGCGGGGGTTTTATGTGATTTTATGCGGTGAAATTGCGGGAAGTTGCGAAATATGCGGAAAGTTGCGAAATATGCTAAATATGCGGGGAAAAAGAATAAAACAAATTTTAAATATTGGGCTGTCTTATTTATTCTCTCTCACACACAACCTGCCACTAACGTTAAACCCCTTTACTATTCAATTAAACACATTCAATGTTTATTTATTGTAAAAGCAATTGGGCTATTTTAATCTCACACACACACACACACACACACACACACACACACGCCCCCCACACACACACACACACACTTCTCCGCCTCATTCTGTTTTCATTTACTCGTTCGTTATCTGACCAGCTTCAATCTTGTAGGCTACTCACTTCGTTTCTTGTAGCCCTCGAAAGAGTTTTGGAGGTTGATGCCTCGGTGAACGTGAGTTGTTTGGCTTTCTTGTCCGCAGCAGCAGAAAGCATTTTCGAATGTTTGAATGAATCAAAGTGGGTCGTCACCGTCGATTTTCTCTTATGCTCCAACACACAGTTGCACGGGGTGCAGAATAGCCAAACTCCTCCATCGCTACACCCCAGCCAGAGCCTTAAGGTCGGCTGACCTGCTGCTGCTGATTGTGCCCAAGACCAGGCTCAAAACTTGAGGGCACCAAGCATTCGCAGCAGCGGGCCCTAGGCTCTGGAACACTCTGCCTCTCCATGTGAGGTCGGCCCAGACCCTAGGGGTTTTTAAATCAACACTTAAAACTCACTTTTTCTCTCTGGCGTTCTAGCCTTTTCTTATCAAGCTCCACTTTTGTGGAAACGGCTTCCGGTTTGTGCTCGGGCGGCAGATAGCCTGTCTGTTTTTTGGGGGTGCGCTTGGGACCTTCCTTTTTGATGGGGTAGTCTAGTGGGAGCACATTGACGTGGACACGCTGTGCCTCTTCACCCACATTTTGGTTCTTGCGCTTTCACTTAAATCCTAAAAGCTTGGATCTTAAAGTGGACCTATCATGCTATTTTTGAATAATATATTGTAGGACCATACCTATATAAGGCATATTTATACTTTGAATTTGTCAAAATACCAAACAGATCATACATTTGATCCATTCCTCATTTCGCTTAATTTAACACTGCCTTTCATAATCGGATTCAGTGAGAACAGCACCATCTACAGGCCTGGCATATGTACTACAGCATCTCCAGCGCTTTCGAACGGCAATGTCCGTGGCTGTCTCCTCCTGATTGGTGGAGTTGGCCCAATAGCCGTAGCGCAACTTCTGTGACGACATAAAAGTGTTCAAATCTGGATCAGTCTGTATCAGATCCGTTGCAGCCCCTTTTTAAGAGATTTGGGTATGGAGGAAAATAGAGAGGGTTGTGCTTTCTGACACTTGGTGAGTTCCCTGGAACACCGGGGACACATATTCATGTATAAAAGAAGTACAAAAGTGCATGATAGGTCCCTTTTAAATTTAAAACTAAGGTTATTACTACTTCTCATTCTTCTACAGATGTAGCACTTCATTTCAGACGCCTACCAGTGCGGGTCTGTGATCTGCACGGGGTGCTAAATAAGAGACATGTAATCATTTACAAAACATCACCATGTTTTTATTTAACAAAATAATGTTGTTTAATTCACGTTGGCATAAGTACAAAACCATCGCTATGTTTTTTGATCAGGAAATGCAGCCCGGCTCAAACAAACGATTTTCAATCATCATCCTCACGATCATTTAATGTATCATATGTTCGCGAATTGAAATGAATGCACTAATACATGCAGTTTAATCCACGTGAGTTTACAACAAAAAAAAAAATCGCTTTGTTTTTATATAACATCCGACCGGAGGAAAATGCAGCACGGCTCTCACTACCGATAATCCTAATCCCACGGGCAAACAATTATGTACAGTGTTAATAGTTTACTGTATTAGTAGTGTCTAATATTACTGCTATAACAATCACACATTGAGTTGTGAAAATCAGACCGTTGTTTTTTTTTAACAGTCTGAATGAAACTGCAGCTCTCAGGTGATCAGGTGTGTGTTTACCAGTGTTGGGACTAGCAGTGGCGGCCGGCCCATATGAGCGCTAGGGGCGCCGCCCCCCCTCTTCCCACATGTTTGATTGTTATTAAACATTAAAATAACTAAAAAAATATATTTAAAAGATTTTTTTTATTTTTTTTTATTTTTAATGAACAAGGTTAATATTATATAGTTGGTATCAGTAAAATGTATAATCTACAATAAAATCTCGTTTAAAATTGTTTTACGATGTCTAAAGTTACTGATAAGTCACATGTTTCCTGCCTGACCACAGCGTGTATCATTACCCTCTCTCGTCCGGGCGGTAAGAAAGAGCCCTCAGCCAGAGCAGCAGCAACCAACAAGCTGACTGTTGCTATCTGTAAACTATGCCGCCGAAACATAATTTCACCCAATCAGCGTCGTCAGATCTGATGCTCAAAGGGCGCCCTGTCAGCGCCCTGGCCTGTGTGTCTGTGAGTTGTTTAGACTCGTATCCAAGGTGACGCTACAGTAGTTGTCGAGGATGGCTGCGTCTGCTGGAGACTCCGGTGCTAGTGGATCGCTGGAGCTGTAGATTAACATTTACATGCTTATGTGAATGCAGGAAAGGAGTGAGCAGAGGGTCGAGTTGTCGATTCTTGTTCAGTTTTCATCTTCCTCACCCTCTCAGACTTTGAGTTGCGCGCGTTGCTAAAGAGACGCGCTACCATGGAAACCAAACAATGGTGTAGCTGTATTAAAGTAAATCTGATTTTGTCAGAAATCGGGAGAAATGCGAGACTCTCCCGCGAAAATCGGGAGGGTTGGCAAGTATCACACAAACACACACACACACACACACACACACACACACACACACACACACACACACACACACACACACACACACACACACACACATAATGTTCGTATGTAGTCTCCTGATTTTAAATGGGAATTAAATAATTTGAGTGTTCCCAAAGCACCAGTGTTCTGCAGTTTGTGTGGCCATTATGTACTGTTGCACAGTTTTGGAAGATTCATAGCTAACCACACTGAAGATTTTTCCATATATAGCCCCACCAAAAATATTTTCCACCAGCCGCCACTGGTTACAAACTAACGCATTACTGTAACGCAACTACCTTTTGCGGGTAGTTAACTATTCCCATTCAGTAACGCCGTTATAGTTACTGTGATTTAAATGGGTTACACTGCGTTACATTATGTGATCCAACTGAACCGAATCTCCCTGCGGATGTAATTTACAGTCGAATACAGCGATGTCCTCTCACAGTACCATGGAAAAGTGAAAGTGACCAGAGAGGAGTGATAATTGGTTAACGCGGGGTAACATTTCAGGGTAAACCAATCAGAGACAGAGTTGGGCGGGTCTTGCCTTATGGGGAAAATACACAGACACACAAACACTTGCTAACACACACACATACACGGCAACGCCCACCACCAGCACACACACTATGGCAGATGCAAGTATCAGCGAGAGCAGCAGCGCATTTACAACTTGGAGATATAACCACTATTTTCAATTTGTGGGGATAAAGGACGCACATAACATATTACGGTCAAATGTAGACTGTGTGCGGGACAGAAAGCATTGTCCACATCGAATAACAGCAATGCCAATCTCCTGAAGCACCTAAGTAATGTACATGGGGCTATAAAACTAGTCACCAAAGACCCCACCGTCTCAACCACCGGCAGTGACCCAGATGGAGCAACACCATCTAAACAGCCAAAAAACGATTTTTTTAAATCGCCACATGTCACCCAGAGTCAGCTAAACAGATTGATTGCTGAAAATAGTTTATTTGTCTTCAGTGTCAGTCTGACTGTTTATTATTTATCTAATTGTTACTGCCAAAAGAGTGTAGTTCTTTTTTAATTTTTACACTGCCAAAATAGTGTAGTTGTTGTTAATGTGTACACTGTGGTGACATTATTCACCCACAGATCTATGGGTTGGGGTATTGTTCTGCACGGACATTTTAGTGAACCGGACTTCCTATTTCCGCCGGTCCTCGCTTCCCGGGCATGAAGTTGTTTACAATGGTTTTCAGATGCTTAATAAAAGTCTAGCTTGTACCTTTGATACCCCGCCTCCGACTCCCATCTCTCGGCACCACAACACTGCCAAAAGAGTGTAGTTTTTTTTATTTCATATTGCACTACTTAGAACTTGATTGTTGAGGCTACAATAAAGATGTCTGCTTTATTGTTATTGCACAGATTACAGGTACTGAGACAACGAAATGCAGTTTAGCTTCTAACGGTGCAACAAGCAGTAAAGTGAAAAGTAATGTACACGATCTACAGAATAAAATATAAAATTAATTGAATGATGAATAAACAGTGAGGGGTATGAATACACTAGATATACACAGCAGCCTGTGAGCAGTATTAACAGTGTGTATGAATATGCTAAGATATATAAAGTATGAAAACGGCAAGCAGTGCAAGTATAGTATAAAATATATGGATATTAATTTCATGATAAACATTGTGGAACATTGATGAAAAATGTGAATGGAAGTGGCGACGTAAAACTGACACAAAACAACAACAAACTTTTGCCGAGCCAATTGGAGAGTTTCATCAGCAGCACGGGGTAAAACCAACCAATGAGCGCTCAGCTCGAGATACCAGCGAGTCGAGAGAGTGAATTATATCTGCATTTTCTCTTTTGAGAAGCCCCCACCCCCCATGTTGCCTATGCTGTATGCTGCAAACTCTTTGTTTAAAACTAATTGGCCATCGGAATGTGTGGAGTAAGTCTCCCAAGGGGGATGGTGGTCACATTCCACAGCTCTCCCCCCTCCTGTGATCTCCCAACCCCCAGTCTGTAGGTTTGTGTTCGCATTTTTAAAACTGTCGCACTTTCTGTTTTTTCTATCGCGCATTGCCGGTATGAAAGGGTCTGTGCCGGAAATATCAAACAAAAAAAACTAAAAAAGTGAAAAACAATGAACAAGGCTTAACGTATTAATAATAATTAATTATATTTATTCCGTTTGGATGTAGGATTTTTGACTTTGTTTAGAGCAGCAGTGATCTTCTCTGCAGCAGAGGGCTAAGCGCTGTCAGACCGGACCTAACCCTGAAAAGTATTACCATCTGAAATTAATCATTATGTTATTAATATTAAATACATATAAGTATTTTTACAACTTGTATTTAGAAATACTCTGTTGTAATTATTGATGCATAAATGTGTTCATCCATTCAATGTGGCATCTGCTATAATGGGGTTAATGTATGATATTACTTAATAATCCATCCATCCATCCATCTTCTCCCGCTTATCCGTGGTCGGGTCGCGGAGGTAGCAGTTCCAGCAGAGAGCCCCAAACTTTCTTTTCCCTGGCCACATCAACCAGCTCTGACTGGGGGATCCCAAGGCGCTCCCAGGCCAGAGAAGAGATATAATCCCTCCATCTGGTTCTAGGTCTACCCCTTGGTCTCTTCCCAGCTGGACGTGCCTGGAACACCTCCCTAGGGAGGCGCCCAGGTGGCATCCTAACTAGGTGCCCGAACCACCTCAACTGGCTCCTTTCGACGCGAAGGAGGAGCGGTTCAACTCCGAGTCCCTCCCGGATGACCGAACTTCTCACCTTATCCCTAAGGGAGACACCAGCCACCCTGCGGAGAAAACCCATCTCGGCCGCTTGTACCCGCGATCTCGTTCTTTCGGTCATGACCCATCCTTCATGACCATAGGTGAGGGTAGGAACGAAAATGGCCCGGTAGACAGAGAGCTTTGCCTTCTGGCTCAGCTCCCTTTTCGTCACAACGGTGCGGTAAAGAGACTGCAGTACCGCTCCCGCTGCTCCGATTCTCCGACCCATCTCACGCTCCATTGTTCCCTCACTCGAGAACAAGACCCCGAGATACTTGAACTCCTTCACTTGGGGTAAGGACTCATTCCCTACTTGGAGTGGACAGTCCATCGGTTTCCTGCTGAGAACCATGGCCTCAGATTTGGAGGTGCTGATCCTCATCCCAGCCGCTTCACACTCGGTTGCGAACCGATCCAGTGAGTGCTGAAGGTCGCAGACCGATGAAGCCATCAGAACCACATCATCTGCAAAAAGCAGTGGTGCAATCCTTAGTCCACCGAACTGCAGACCCCCTCCCCCACGACTACGCCTCGAAATCCGATCCATGTATATTACAAACAGGATTGGTGACAAAGCGCAGCCCTGGCGGAGGCCAACCCTCACCTGAAATGGGTCCGACTTACTGCCGAGGACCCGGACACAGCTCTCGCTTTGGGAGTACAGAGATTGGATGGCCCTGAGTAGAGACCCCCTCACCCCATACTCCCGCAGCACCTCCCACAGTGACTCCCTGGGAACCCGGTCATACGCCTTCTCCAAGTCTACAAAACACATGTAGACTGGATGAGCGTACTCCCAGGCCCCCTCCAGGATCTTTGCGAGAGTAAAAAGCTGATCCGTCGTTCCACGACCAGGACGGAATCCACATTGTTCCTCCTCAATCTGAGGTTCGACAATCGGCCTGACCCTCCTTTCGAGTACCTTAGAGTAAACTTTCCCGGGGAGGCTGAGTAGTGTGATGCCTCTGTAATTGGCACACACCCTCTGATCCCCCTTTTTGAAAAGGGGAACCACCACCCCGGTCTGCCACTCCTTCGGTACTGTTTCCGACTTCCACGCAACGTTGATGAGACGTGTCAACCATGACAGTCCCTCAACACCCAGAGCCTTCAGCATTTCTGGGCGGATCTCATCCACCCCCGGGGCTTTGCCACTGTGAAGTTGTTTGACGACCTCAGTGACCTCCCCCCGGGAGATTGGTGTCGATGCCCCGTCATACTCCAGCTCTGCCTCTAACATAAAGGACGGAGTTGTCGGGTTCAGGAGTTGCTCAAAGTGCTCCTTCCAACGCCCTAACACTCCATCAGTTGAGGTCAACAACGTCCCATCCTTACTGTACACAGCTTGGATGGTTCCCTGCTTCCCCCTCCTGAGGTGTCGGACAGTTTTCCAGAACAACTTTGGTGCCGCCCGAAAGTCTTTTTCCATGTCTTCTCCGAACTTCTCCCACACCCGCTGCTTTGCCTCGGCCACGGCTGAGGCTGCTGCCCTTCGGGCCTGTCGGTACCTTGCAACTGCCTCGGGAGTCCCCCGGGATAACAAATCCCTGAAGGCCTCCTTCTTCAGTCGGACGGCTTCCCTGACCACCGGTGTCCACCAGGAGGTTCGAGGGTTACCGCCCCTTGAGGCACCTAGGACCTTGAGACCACAGCTCCCCGCCGCGGCTTCGGCAATAGAGGCTTTGAACACCGACCACTCTGGTTCAATGTCCCCAACCTCCACAGGAATGCCCGAAAAGCTCCGCCGGAGGTGTGAGTTGAAGGCCTCCTGAACTTAGGCCTCCTCAAGACGTTCCCAGTTCACCCGAACTACATTCTGGATTACTTAATAATACAATACATTATAATATATGATATGATAATTATATTTTAGTTTTATTCATTTCTTATTTCATAGTTTCTCATTACTATTATTTTTATTTTTATCACTCATCTTATTTTTGATTTTATTAATCTGTGTGAATCTGTGCTATCCTGTTTTTCACTCTTACCCTGTTGCTGTTTGAACTACTGAATTTCCCCACAGGGATTAATAAAGGTCCATTTGATCTTATCTTAATGTATAAATTGATTTACTTCAATCTACTGTACTGTGTAAAAACACCCCGATAATATTACAAAAAATATACTGCATAAAGCAAACGATATACTTTATTAGATCTAAAATATTGATGTTTTTTCATTATAGTAGCCTGTGAAAACCCTAACAAATAAGTGATTAAATGCTACAGTATTCAGCAAACACAACTGCAGAGCTGCAAACATTGCAAACAGACTAAGTTCTACAACACCCAGTTGTCTTTGTGTATTTGTGAATGAAGCGCCATCTCATGGTTAAATCCTGTAATTGAACAAATGGGGAAATTTGGCAACGCCCTCTAGCAATTTGGCAACACCCCCAGCCACTGGGATCCGCTGGGCTTTTGACTGGGACACACCCATGTGAGTCCTATCTGGAGTGCTACATCTGTAAATCTACTCTCTCTCTACTTCTCATACTCTCTACTCCTGTAATCTATTCATTCTATTTTCTCTTTATCCAAAACCTTTTCCCTTTCTGACCTCTCAAGGCTCTATTAGAGGGTAACAGGTTGCAGAGAGGACTATTCCGGCCGGGGAGTGTTATGACCGTAGTCACAGCGCACCTCCTTACCTCTCACCTATTCCAATTAATTCCTCCTTCTGTCTGTCTGCACCTGTGTACTCTCATGTTCCGATTAACCCAGCTTCCCCCAAAGGTTCTTTTTTGTGTCTATATATACGCCGGGATCCTGAGTCGAGGCTGATCCTGTTGCTGTGGTCGTGTGTCCTGGATCCTCTATCCTGAGTTCTGGATTGAGTCCTTGACTTCGAGTCGTGGCTGAACCTGTCTCTGTGGTCCTGCCTGACTCTCATCATACTACTTCCCTGATGGCTCCCACAGGATTGTTGACATCCTCGTGGATTCATCTTCTTATTATAGACACATGCATTTCCAAACATTTGGTCTTTCCAAATATTTGGTCTACCTACAACGTAAAATGTATTATCTTTTCAATTTACACACGGCATCTATTGCACGTCTGTCCGTCCTGGGAGAGGGATCCCTCCTCTGTTGCTCTCCCTGAGGTTTCTCCCATTTTCCCCCTTTAACCTGTTAAGCCCGAGAGACCCCGGTACCGGGGCCCTCCGGCAACATCTTGAAGGAAACAGTGTCTGAGGGCATGTTCATTTAATAAACTATAAATGTTTTATATCCATGTAACGGGAAGAAACTCATCTAACTGATCATTTAAAAAATGTTTTTAAGAAAAAAAACACAATGCTAACGCTGAGCCTCTGAACTAGCAACGAGCGAAAAATGCTAACAGATGACTGCACTGAAATTCACTCACAAAACCTTATTATTTATCCTTGCTGCACATCTCAACCCATCGTTTTGCATCGTGAGGTGACACAGAATCGAGGGGTACCCTTCATTATCACTCAATTATACGAACTCTCGGAGATAATAACAAGAACACACATCAAAACAAATGGAGCTAGGTTGCTAAAAATGCCAACATGGCTCACCTGTGTCGTAGTCTGGTCAAAAGTGGTCTTCAATGGTATTAAAACGATAAAAATGCTGCTGAAGTTAATCCATAGGTTATTCCAATGTGTCTGTATCACTTTGAAATGATCTCTGATAATCAATGAGCAATAAACCTGCTTTTCGGTTTAGCTTCACTCTCATGCAAAACTGCCTCCGCGAAGCCCCCACCTTTTTGTTTTACCATGTGTGTGAGTGGGGAGATTCCCCTTCGATTATATTGGCTCTAATGGTCAGAAAGAGATGTCAATCACCAAAATCGACCAATGGGTTCCAGAGAAATGGTAAAACCCCCATTTCTACCCAAATCACTTCAGAGGTGGAGTTTGTTTTGCTAAACCTCTCTAAAAATATCAAATGTCACTTGTTTTGCATCAATCTTGATACAGGGTACTTATTATATGTTGTACTTTGGATTCCTAAAGCTTGTATTCTACCTTACCATCATCCAAGGGTAGTTTTCACTATAAGTGCGTGATCCTTCAGGGACATCACACGGCAAGCAGCGGCGGCCACACCGTAGACCAAGCTATTAATTTGGCCGATGCTGCTGCCAAATATCACTCTGATCCGGTGAGGTGGGGGCATCTTGCGGAAGAGCAATGAGCGAGACGCCCAACACTCCCGTGTTTATTTGCAGCCGCCCTATCACGCGGCAGCAAGGCAGAGGCTCTCTGCCCAGCCTGCTGCCTGCTCAGAGCAGATGGGCTGCCACGCTCCGCCGCCATCACCATCACAGACCTGGGCGGTGGACTTCCATTGACGCCGGACCCGGAAGTGCCCGACAACGAGAAGTCCTTGTCATCCTCCTTCCCGGCAAACGGAGCCATCCGCCCCCTGAGATGGCGAATGTGAATGGCACCGCCACGGCCATATCCTGGTCCCCCAAACACTCGAAGCAGAGGTGGTGGGGATCGGCGCCCGCTATTAAGCCAGGGCACGAAGGACAGGCCCGGGTCTCTAGAAATGGCGACTCCATGAAAGTATGATAACTCTTTCTTCTTCTTTCAAATGTTTTACTTTCTCTGCTTCAGTTGTTTCTCGCTCGCTGAAGAGAAAAGGATGACAGTCAGGAGGCGTGGCCGCCTTATACACGGTGGGCTTGCGTGCAAATTCAGGTAGGCCCGCCCCGAGGGGCCGGCTACGTTTATAGATGCTCTGATCGCCAATTTTGGGGCCGATCACCGATCGGCGGAATCAGTATCGACCGATGATCATTTGGGCGGGGACTAAATGGAAGATTTAAACATCACTTTAAATCTTCCATTTAAAGTGATGTTTAAAACTCAGTTAATGGGGCTCATTCACTGCAGCTTCCACAAACAACAATCTACTCAATTATTACATTCAAATGATGTACATTATTCAAGTTTACATTCACTCTCTCTCTCCCCCCCTCTCTCTCTCTCTCTCCCTCTCTCTCTCTCTCTCTCTCTCTCCTGACAGCCTGTCAATATATCATGCAGCTCACTGATCCAGTAATGAGTGACCCGACAGTGAAGAATAAATATATTTATAACTAGTTGAGCTTGTTCCAGAGGTAGATCAAATAGCTAAATGTGTTAGGTCTAACTCTTGTGTGTTTCGCTTCGCTCACCGGTCCGGCGGGCGGAGCTGCAGGATTTCTGCTTCACACACGTTGCATACCGCTATTTTACTGTCTTTTTCGGACACCTTAAAATAATGCCAGACCAGTGAAGCCATTTTGGCGAGCTTGTTTTGCCGCGCACAGAGAAAAGTGTCATGTATGTTACGTCATGCGATCGGCTCTCGCGATCGGCATGTTTAGAGAGCACCGATTGATCGGTAGAGAGTGAGTATCGGCCGATATCGATCGGTGACCGATCGATTAGAGCATCCCTAGTTTATAGATATCTCAGTAGGTGAATGCTCGCATAGCATGGTTGAGGCTAGTACCCATAGAGTCCAGTAAAGGGCGGAGCCTGTGTAAGATATAAGCAACCAAGGTAACCCCCCCCCACCTCATCACCTGCATCTCCTCCTAGAGCACCATTGAGTTATTTTTAACCAAATATGTCTCAGAGGGGCGTGGGGAGTGACTCCTTATTTTCATCTAAAGTAACAGACAGAGAATCAGCACAGGGCTGAAACAGAGGGGATTATGGGATGCTGCAATGATCTGTTTGGTATTTCAAGCCAAACACTTCAGAGACATGTTTTGTATATATCTGAGACCTATATATATTGATGAAAAACAGTATAATAGGGGACCTTTTAGATACTTGTATGCTTTGTTAATTCGGATAATCTTCACATATTACCAGCGCTTTATGATTCTTAAAACGTAAATTTGCAATCCCACGAAGTAAAAAACTAACGTTAGCCACAGCTAAGTTCAACGTTGACTCATGGTTGGTGTCATGATGTTTAGTATTCTCCTTTATTCAGTTGTTAGCAACCACTGTTTATATGACACATTGAAGCTTCAGACATTGACCAGTGGGGTATTTACTGACATATTTGAGTCATAGAACAAAGACACAGACACTTTTTCTGTGTAAATCCACCACACCCAGTGTGCTCTCAGGTTTCCAGAGCCTCCTCCTACTGAATGTTAATCACAGAAAGGGTCAGCCGAGGTCAGGCCTGTCAGTGTGGCTCCCAGGAGAAGCTCTGAAGACCAAAAATCCAAACTATTGAGAATTATGCTGGGGCTGAGACCAATTTGAGAATAACTGTAGCACAGGAAACTAATCAGCCAAGTGCATTAGGAGGAGTTTGTGCTTTCTCAGAGCTTGGTTAAAGTGCTTCACATCAAGAGCTATGCCTGACATTAAAGAGCAACTTACCTCACTATAGATACATTTAAAGCAGTGAACGCAATTTGTGGGGGATGGGGGGGATTTGGGTGTGTATTACGCCCCGTCCACACAGCAGCTTTAAAAAGATCTTCCAACGCTTCCAACGCTTCTCTGCCCATTGACTTTGAATGGGGGTGACGTCACTTTGCCTCGCTTTTTGCCGAACTGTATTGTGGGGAAGCAAAGCGAAGATTTCCAGGATTTTCAGTATTTTCAGGATTCAAAAGTTGAGCAATGTTCAACTTTTGAAGCTGAGCTGGAAGCGTCAGCCAATCAAATCCCGTTTATGCAAATCTGACAGTACAAGCGCTAGCCAATCAAACCGCGTGCAAGCTGGGAGAGCCAGACCGCAGTTCATTTCCTCATATTCCAAACGAGAAATTACGGTAGCAAATCACCCGGTTCTTTAAGACCAGACTATTTACTATTTACTCTGCCACCAGGCATGGTCAACCCCTGCTTCTTCCCCATTTCCTGCTCCTGTCCAGGAGCCGTTCTCGGGTACTCGTCTGGCTTTGGAGGTCCAAGGAGCCTCCAAAAGGCTCCTAAGAGAAAGGAGTCGCAAGTCCAGGCTAGCAGCCCGAGCCCCAGAAGTCATGCTTTCGACTCCAGTACCGGCCCACACAGCCATGGTTCCGGCTCCAGAACCGGCCCACACAGCCATGGTTCCAGACCCAGTTCTGGCCCCAGCAGCCATCATTCCAGCACCAGTTCTGGCCCCAGCAGCCATGGTTCAGGCTCCAGAACCGGCCCACAAAGCCATGGATCCGTGCACCAGTACCGGCCCACACAGCCATGCTTCCGTGCTCCATTACCTGGCTCACACAGCCAGGGTCCAGGCTTCTGTTCCGGGCCCAACAGCCATGATTCCGGCTCCAGAACCGGCCCCAGCAGCCATGGTTTCGGCTCCATTACTGGCTCTCCGGCCGACTCCAGCTCCCCGTGTCCTGCCGGCGTACCGGCCGACTCCAGCCCCTCGTCACCTGTTGGCTCTGCGGCCGACGCCAGCTCCCCGTGTCCTGTCGGCGTACCTGCCGATGCCAGCTCCCTGTGTCCTGTCGGCATTCCGGCCGACTCCAGCACCCCGTGTTTTGTCAGCGAACCGACCGTCTCAAGTCTCCTCTCAAGTTCCTTCTCAAGTCCCCTCTCGAGTCTATTCCCGAGTCCCCTCTCGAGTCCCCTCTCCAGTCACCTCTCAAGTGTCCTCTCGAGTTCCCTCTCAGGACCCCTCTCGAGTCTCTTCTCGAGTCTCCTCTCAAGCCACCTCTCAAGTTCCCTCTCGAGTCCCCGCTCAAGTTCCCTCTCGAGTCCCCTCTCAAGTCACCTCTCGAGTTCTCTCTCAAGTCCCCTCTCGAGTCCCATCTCAAGTCACCTCTCAAGTTCCCTCTCAGGTCTCCTTTCCAGTCACCTCTCGAGTTCCCTCTCAAGTCCCCTCTCGAGTCACCTCTCTAGTTCCCTCTCAAGTCTCCTTTCAAGTCACTTCTCGAGTTCCCTCTCAAGTCACCTCTCGAGTTCCCTCTCAAGTAGGGAGTTCCCTCTCAAGTAGGGAACCGAAACTCGGTTCCAGATGAGAACCGATAAGAAAATGCCGGGTAACGGGTACCCATACAAAATACACAATTTCGGTTCTGCTTAACGGTTCTGCTTAACGGTTCCTAAACGCGGTAGACCCTGTATTCCACCGGGTCCGTCTGCGCCGCGGGTCAGTTTGCGCCGCGGTGACCCGGTGGAATACAGCCAGGGTAAGGGCGGACTGGCCACCTGCGTGTTCTGGAGAATCACAGAACGGCCGGTTGTCAGCGGGCCGTTGATGGCCGGCTCGGTACGCTGACGACCGGCACCGCCTTTAATTTACTTAAACGGCATCATGTAAGTTGCGGCGACAGAGGTCCACATTTTCCCCGCAGTTCACGAGCTCAGTCACTTCATAACACCAAAGATGGATCGCGGTAAACGCTCTAAAGTGAGGCTCCACTACACTAAAAAATAAAAAGACAAGGCACAGTGTAATGCCTGTTAATAGCTTGCCACAGGCATAGCTCAGTTAAAATAAAGCACAGCTATTGTGCAATACATTTGTATTGCATGTATATTTTTTATTTGTAAAAATGTCAGTTAAAGCTTAAAAGAATAAAGATATGTTTGTTATCTAAACGTTTGACCTGTTTCTTTTACAATTTTGGAATCGAAACGGGGAATCGATAAGAACCGGAATCGATAAGCAGAACCGAAATCGGAATCGATAAATTTCAAACGATACCCATCCCTACTCTCAAGTCACCTCTCGAGTTCCCTCTTAAGTCCCCGCTCGAGTTCCCTCTCAAGTCCCCTCTCAAGTCTCCTCTCAAGTTCCCTCTCGAGTCCCATCTCAAGTTCCCTTTCGTGTTTCCTTTCAAGTCACCTCTTGAGTTTCCTTTCAAGTCACCTCTTGAGTTCCCTCTCAATTCACCTCTCGAGTCCCCTCTCAAGTCCCTTCTCGAGTCTCCTCTCGAGTTCCCTCTCAAGTCCCTTCTCTAGTCCCTACTCAAGTCTCTACTCAAGTGCCTTTGGAGGTTCCGCTGGGGGTCCTGCCAACTCCATGTCCTGTCCCGTTGGGGGTCCGGCTGACTACTCTTCTGCCGGGGGTCCTGCCAACCCTATGTCCTGTCCCATTGGGGGTCCCACCGACTGCTCTTCTGCCGGGGGTCCTGCCAACCCTATGTCCGGTGCCGTTGGAGGTCCCGCCGACTACTCTTCTGCCGGGGGTCCTGCCAACCCTCTGTCCTGTCCCGTTGGGGGTCCCGCCAACTACTCTTCTGCCGGGTGTCCTGCCCCGTTGGGGGTCCCGCCAACTATTCTTCTGCAGGGGGTCCTGCCAACACTATGTCCTGTGCCGTTGGAGGTTCCGCCGACTGTTCTGCTGCTGGGGGTCCTGCCAACCCTATGCCCTGTGCCGTTGGAGGCCCCGCCGACTATTCTTCTGCCGAGGGTCCTGCTAACCCTATGTCCTGTGCCGTTGGAGGCCCTGCCGACTATTCTTCTGCCGGGGGTCCTGCTAACCCTATGTCCTGTCCCTTTGGGAGTCCCGCCGACTGTTCTTCTGCCGGGGGTCCTGCCAACCCTGTGTCCTGTGCCGTTGGAGGCCCCGCTGACTACTCTTCTGCCGGGGGTCCTGCAAACTCCATGTCCTGTCCCGTTGGGGGTCCCGCCGACGATTTTTCTGCCGGGGTTCCTGCCAACCCCATGTCCTGTTCCGTTGGGGGTTCTGTTGGGAGTCCTGCCAACTCCATGTCCTGTGCCGTTGGAGGCCCCGCCGACTACTCCTCTGCCGGGGGTCCTGCCAATTCCATGTCCTGTCCCGTTGGGGGTCTCGCCAACGCCTGCTCCGTCGTGGGTTCCACTGACACTAACCCAGGTTCCGTCCAAGTTCTCGTCTACGTCTGACCCGCCAGGGGTTCCACCAGCTCCTGCCCGTCCTCGAGCCCGGCCCCCTGACTTTCCCGGCCGCGGTCCTCGCCCTCGGGCCCGGCCCCCTGACTCTTCCAGCTGTGGTCTTCGCCCTCGAGCCCGGCCCCCTGAGTTCGCCCGCGGTGGCCTTCGCCCCACCATGAATTCTGCCTTGCCCCCGGGCCATCTGCTCGAGACTTCTCAAACTCTGCCTTGCCCCCGGGCCCTCTGCCCGAGACCCCCTCCTTGATCTCTGCCTTGCCCCCGGGCCGTCCGCCCGAGACCCCTTCCGGGTCCTCCACTGTGCCCCCGGGCCGTCCGCCCGAGAACCTTTCTGGGTCCTCCGCTTTGCCCCTGGGCTGTCAGCCCAAACCCGTCCTCCAGACCCCCTCCACCCACCCTTTTGGCCCTAGTTGTGTTATTAGTTTCACCAGTAAAATATAAATTTTTAACTGTTCAAATGTTAGCTATTTTAAGTAGCTATTTTAGTTCAGCTCCATGCAGTCATATTTCATGCTTTTCGTATTAGTTCCTAATAAACACATTTCATCAAAGCAAAGTAGGTAAAAAGTTGGCTAACATCCTTCCACAGAGATTACAATAGAAATACTGTGACTGATTTCTACACCATAAACTCACCTCTGCTGCAATCCTTTTATGGTCCTCTGGACTGAGTGCCCGATGCCTCTTTTTTGGCTGAGAGCCACTGCTTTGCTCAACCATGGAATTGTCAGAATCTCTGCGAAGGACAAAGAGAATTTATAATATTAATAATGAGAGAGATATAATAATAAAAGAGAGAAAGCATAGTAATCATATTAACAACAGGAATACAGCTACTACCTGATCTTTTGTATGTCCTGTTAGAACTGCTGGATGCAACCATGTGTATGTTCTTCTTCTGGAGCTCGGGATAGAGGAAGTCCATATGTGGCATTATGTGGTGAAACAGTTGCAGAAGGACTTCCAGTAGCCTAATGAAGGCTCCTGCTTCTCTGACGGTACTGGGGTCAAAGTTACCAGAGTCATTTATGCTCTCAAAACAGTGAATGAGGTGGTCTCATCCAGAAAACTAATGGCGGGTGTGAACATAAAAGACAGCGTCATGGTCCAATCACATCAGGTCAAAGATCATGAAAACAATACCGATTCGCTGCCGATAAAAGTGGGAATATCTGAAGCCGCCAACGGAATTCAGACTACCATGCAGGCACAAGGTACAAGGAAACACGTTTATTTCATAATATTTTATATATAATAATTTATGTTTATCACGTTTAAGTAGACTTTCTTCTCGAGAGGGCGGCCCCCTCTCATAATAGCGGCGCCCACTGATAGAGAGGATCCTTCTACAGTATCTTCTACAGGTGCACCATAGAGAGGATCGTGACTGGCTGCATCACGGCCTGGTACAGCAGCTGCACCGCCCTCAACCGTAAGACTTTACAGAGGGTGGTGAAAACTGCACAGAACATCACCAGGACAGAGCTGCCATCCATGGAGGACATCTACTCCCAGCGGCTCAGGAAGAAAGCCCTCAGGATTACAAAAGACCCCCAGCCACAAACTGCTCAGTCTGCTTCCGTCTGGCGGGCGCTACCACAGCATCCGGACTAAAACCACCAGACTCAGGGATAGTTTCATCCCACAGGCCATTAAACTGTTAAACACCTGATCTGTGGGAAGAACATACATAACATTAACCTGTTTGCAATTCATATATCAACATTCTAATTACTTTATATAGACTATTCTGCACTGTGTCTATTATATTCTGTTTCTATTATATTTTATTTTATTTACTTGCACTATTTTACTATTTACTGTGTTATTGTGTTGCACTTTTGGAGGAGCCTGTGAACTAAGATTTTCATTGTCATAAATACACTGTAGCTATGCACACATGACAATAAAAGCCTTGAAACTTGAAACACTATAGCTCCTGATGATCAGTGCAATTCAATAATACATTATATTAATTATCTTGTATCTTCATTTGGTACAATACTCAGCCATCACGGGTGTGTTTTGAGAGGAAGAGGAGGAGTAAACGGAGGAAACTACAGTGTGTGTTTGCATTGATATATCTGCAATGCAGGAGAAACAACATGCAGGCGCTTCAAATCTCACGGAGGATCTGGAAACACGTACAAGACGAAGCCATGTCTTCAAACTAGTTATTATGAGTGTTAGTGGAAACAGAGGCCATGTTTGCATGCACATAACTTGACCTGTACAATGTTATCACCTATTTATGCTTCTTATAAACTAATACTTGTTGCAATTTCTGTAGTAAATCTATTTATGACTTTGGTAAAAAAAAGTGCCAATTAACGCTGGTTGCATTTACTCAATCTGTATACTGCTAAGATCCCAGCCTACAGAACACAAGGATGAATGGAGATAAGGACATTTACCTTTCAAAATAAAAGCACGATAGGCGCTACAAACATGAATATTTTCATGCATGATGTCCATTATCTCAATTGCTTAAAGGGACCTCAGATAGATACATAAAAAGGTGAAGCCCCTTTACTTTGAATAGGCAACATGGGACTTTATTTAGAAAAATATAAATTAAATCGTCTCTTTATCCGGTTCGAATCGTTCAAGGAATTTTACATACAATGTTTGTATGTTTAAAAGATAATTTAGCAAGTTAAGAAAGTGTTGAAGTATGAAGCTACACTAGAGTATATTTAGTAACTTAATTACTATTTAAAGGATGAACACATCAATAAATGTAATACAATAATTCAATAGTATGAAATATATTTTATGAAATGGGCTGTGGACTTTAGTCATTAATGCTAATAATTGAATGCTTTTATCTTGAACAGAGTACATGTATTTCTACACCGTGGTGTTACAGCGTTTATCTAAGTTAAAGATATGACTCCTTATTTGTGGCATCACCACTGCTAATACCTACTTGAAACCAAAGGTAACGTTAACCTGGAGTTCGGCTCATGTTCAGGTGACTCTGTGCATGTAAACGTTCCACTGACCAGACCGGAAGTAGCAGGAGTAGAGAGGGTTATTGACAGGGAATAAAAACAACAACACTGTCTGCCCATTAACCAGACTCGGGGACAGTTCCATTCCACAGGCCATAAGACTGTTAAACACCTGAACTTTTGAAAGAACATCCATAACATTCATCTGTTTGCGATTTACAAATGATTGATCTAATATATATCATATTCTACTTGTATATAGACTCTCCTTGCACGATTTATATTCAATTTTATTTGTATTACTTTGACTATTTTAACTATTTTGTCTGTTTTATTGTGTTGCACTGTTGGAGGAGCCTGTGACCTAAGATTTTCATTGACATATCTACACTGTAGCTATGCACACATGACAATAAAAGCCTTGAAACTTGGTTTAGATTAAATGCTTAATATCCAACGGTATTAGCTAGAAACTTGGAAATCAGCGAGCAGTTCAAAGATCACCAGACAGAGACAGTTACCATACCATATATCTTACTTATGTTTTTGTTTAAATATAAAACATTGCAGCTGTGAGACTGCTGAACACCCAGCAGCAGTGAAAGCTGAGGGCCAAGGTGAGAGCTACCTCTTACTCAAACCTCATGCGACGTGTAGGCTGAGTCCCGGGCCGTCGCAGAGGGCGTGAAGGGTCACAGCGGTCGGGGGTTGGTGGAGACGGACATGTGTCTTGGGAGCGCTCAGCTACAAGTGTTGAGCTCCACAGTCGAGGCAGACCAATCCCTATTTCTTCACTTCCAAAACCAGTGCGGCTTCCATTTATCAAAACGGAGTCCTGGCCTGGGCTAGTGACACACTGGGACTGTGGTTGTCATCTAGGCCATACATTATGTCAGTTAAAGCTGTTTTTTATTAGCTGGATGATAGATAGTTCTTTAATTGTTTTGTTATTTTTGTTCTCCTCATGTGAGAAAGCTAGGGCTCGGACGTGGGAATGCATGGACTCCGCTGTTGCTATGTTTGGATAGAAAAATGGGAAAACCTTACAGAATGCGTGTGATAGGATTTCTAAAGTGATGATATACAGAAAGTTGATAGCGCAGTGACGCGGGACATGGTTTTGGTTTAACATGTAACATAAATAAAGAACTTAATCAGCGTGTGGAGTTGAATCTTTCAGGTCACGGTTGCTGAGGCTCGGGTGCTGTATGTTCTGACACAAGTCACAAGGTTTATTCCTAGTGCAAGACCTCAGCTTATCACCACGATGTTGGGAAACACTTCATTCTAATGTGACACTGCCTAATCTTATTGGTTTGGGACCTTGGAGAATGGATTCATGCCTCGTTGTGACCTGACATCATCAGTATCACATGTCCTTGGGTTATGATCCAGTTACCCAAAGAGCAGAGCTGAAACGCTTGGACAGAGTTCGACAGAAAATTAACTGGCAACAGTTTTGATAATGGATGAATTTGATTAGTCTGGGTCATTTATCGAGGAAACATTCCTGCGTGTAGTATTTAAGGAAATGTCTTTGTCTCAAAAAACGGAGCAGGGTAGATACAAAAGCAGGAGACATATACTTTTAACAGAAACTACCTTTTTTGAAGGTACATGCTAAGAAGGACAAGGCAGGGCAGAACGGAACAGAAAGGAATGGAACAAAACGGATGGAACGATTTATGACATACAAGAATCCAAACAAATATACAAAGAAAATAAGGACTTTAATACAAGTAATAGTAATTATGGAATAAAGTGCAGGTGTACAGAAGGTCAGGTGGATAAAGGGATAATGTGGAACAGGTGGAACTTTTAAGGCCAGGACAGATAATCGACACAGGTGGGAAGACACACAAAGACAGGAATTGAAAGCAGACACAGCGAGATAAAACTTTCAAAAATAAAACAGGAAACAGATTAACCAACAACGGAATATAATGTTCAGGACTACATGTTTTCATAGTGTATGCCTACTATTGTAGCAGTTGGATGCTAACTTGGTTTCTGTGGATGAGCAGCACCGATTTACTTGTAATCTTTTAGGCAATTGCCCTCGTAATCAATTTGCCATCTGATGGTGAGATGGGCAAAGGTCCGTTTTCAGAAGGGTGTTACTGGCAATGCACCCGCTGTGGCCTCTGGAGCTGCGGAGAAAAAGAGTAACTAAATGTCTGTGTTGTCTTTTTTTGAGCTGATTTTCAAATCTAGTTACAAAAAGTAATATCAGGTTGCACGAAGTGATGGAGGGTTTTGACAGCCGTAAAGGATCCAGGCAAATTGTCTTCCATTGCTCAAATGCTATGGTGTGAGGTCCGAACATCCCCCCTTATTTGTCATAATGTCTGGTTTCCTTCTACAGACCTTAGGGAAAAACATAGGACGAACAGTTCACAGGTCCTTTACAACAACTGGTAAGTTGTACAGCTCATTGTTCTTTGTAAACAACTTTCTACAGTCCATTGTTCAAAGAAAGACACCATTTATCTGGGCAGTTTACTAACCAACTGGGCGTTGATTGACACAATGAATCTTGCCCAAACAAGGTCCGTTTTAAAGTTACAAGAACAAAAACCAGGTGAATAATAATAGCAAAAATACATAGTACATATCAAATACATAAATAGAGTGTTTCAGTTATTTGTCAGAATTAGTCCGAACAGGAGCTTTAGTTGTATCATTTAGTTAAAGTGAGACGCAGAAAGAGTGTGACTGTCGGTGTAAGGTCATCATGGAGAGTCCTGTGTTAGTGTTTGCACAAGATACTACAAAGGACTTGACACTTTAGCATGTGATGCACACATACATGCTTACACTAGCTTAATCTCGCCTTCACCTGTAACCAACCAACAGCTTTGGTACTGCAATGCTTGAGTTTATAGCTTGAGTCCTCCCTGGTAGAAAGGTAGGGGCTGAGCAGCTGTCATCACTCTCCTGGGAGGAGAGGCAGGAGGCTGAGCAGGCCTGGAAGGTTCTAGACCCGTTTTTAGAGAACATGTGTCCAACTCAAGACCAAGTGGCCAAATCCGACTACTCGCAAATTTGTATCCGGCCGCATATCAATTTAGGTTGCAACTTGCATCACAGAAAATATGTCAGGTACTGTATCAGTAAGTATAGGCAAATATATGTGGGTAAATAGCATATTGAGACTTTACCACTTTGTACCATATCTCCTGCAGCACAATGTCCCAAAGGAACATATAAATAAATGAAGTGGTATCTTAAGTTACTGATAAAAACAATGGACACATCTGAAAGATCAAGGTAGTAACAAGACTAAAAATATCCTTTATAATACAAACAGATTGCATATAGTACACAAAGTCACTCATTACAGTACAACCAATAATTAAGTATTAACACATAATATCCTGCATCTGACATGAAATGCTGATCATAGCATTTACCTTGTTTTGATTAAACAGTTGGAATGCTCGTCTAGTGAGCTTCTTCGCACACTTTTTTTCTGTTATTTTTGCTTAACTGTGCTGTGATAAATGTGTTGATATTCTGGTAATAGTTTGTTTAAGGGGATAGCAGTTTTTATTTTCCTCCGTAGGCTGCTAGTGGTGTGATGGGAATCTGAGGCATATCAGCGGCTGGACTCAGGATTATTTGTCTGTTACAAGCTCCGCTCTCTCTCTGATGTTTCCCAGATGTTACAGATGTTATTACCACATTAGTGCTGCTGGTAGAGCCCCAACTGTGAAACCAACCACAGCAGTCCCAGCCTCAGCAGCGCTGGTGGAAGTGGAAGGGTTCGACTCTCTGCTGTTTCTTTTGGCTTCAGGCCACCGGGGCCTCGAAAGGCTTTGACCAATTGATTTAGGAAATCTGAGACTAAAGCAAAGAGATGAGGTTTTACAGTAGCATGTTGAAGGTTTAGAGACTGATACTCGAGCTACAGTATTACCGCAGAGTCTGTATAATAATGGTATATCTATGGTTTGATTTACATCTGCCAACTGAATGCTTATCGTCAACACATCCCTCTCCTGGAAGTTGTTGAGTAGTTTTTCTTTGTTCATGGTTCTAGTTGACCTTTTTCTAAGCTTTACTGAAAGACAAAAGTAACAACATAACACAAAAACATCATTAGATTACGTTCCTGCATGCTGTTCTTATTAAGCTTAAATTAAGCTATACATTTAAAAGAGATGTAAGTTGACCACAAGTCATCACTTTTTTATTTTTTATGAAGCTTTCAGACACATGCCACCTAGATGGAATAGTTTGGATTTGATCAAATATTGAGTTTTGTTGAAATAGTAAGAATTTTCAGTACCACTTTACAATAAGACTACCCTTATAAAAAGGGTTTACAAATAGTTTGTAATTCATTTATTAATTAGGTTGTGAACACTTTATAAATCATTAATAAGCTTTTATAAGACATGAGATAAACAGGGCAACTGTGACCGGTTGCTTGCCAAATAGTGAGCCAACATTTATCTGTTGCTAAGCCAGTGGTTCTCAAAGTGGGGGGCGCGCCACCCCTGGGGGGCGCAGAGGCATGCCAGGGGGGGCGCGAGAGACCAGGAGGAAAAATGGTTTTAAAAAAAAAAAAAAAAAAAAAAAACATAATTTGACAAATTATTGATTCAAAAATAATATGATGCAGTACAGTACTATTACGTGTTGAGAAATGTATCCATAGATATTTTAATTGTGCTCTCAAAGTGCACCAGATTGATGCATTTAACTTCAATATTTAAAAATAAATCTTCCCGGGGGGGAGCTTGCCCCCGGACCCCCCTATGTGAGGTCCTATAAAAATAGCACTTTACCCCTGCTTACACCTATATGCCGTGAGCTGATTATCGAGCCTTCATTGTAACAGTAAAAAATTCCACTGTAGCGACCGGTACATTAATGGGAAACCCTAAATGTTTGAGCACCCTCTATGAAACGTCAAGCTACCCCACAGCACCCCCAAAAGAAATCTCTGGCCGCCACTGAGCCGAACTATTTGTGTTGGGGGGGCCCAAAAAAATTTTTTCTCCAAAGGGGGGGCCTGACAGAAAAAGTTTGAGAACCACTGTGCTAAGCCTTATATTGGCTACCTAGCTTACTTAGTCTTCTTCATCAGCCAGCATCCTTGGTATCTGTTGCTCACTGAGTTGATTCTCGCTAAGTAGCCAATTAAAGGCTTAGTCATCTTGCCAAATAGTGACCCTGTGTTGTCGATGTGTGCCTATGTTAGAACTGGTTTATAAATGGTTCTTAATGATTAATAAAATGTTTACAACCTAATTCATAACCTAATTATAAACCCTTTAGGATTCCTTTATAAGGGTAGTCTTATTGTAAAGTGCTACCGAACTTTCTATGGAGTTTCCACCACATGATATGAGTTGGTAAAGTTCAATCCTATGCGATCCGTTGCTATGAAACATGATGATGTAGTCTTAATGTGATCTTAATGTTTCATTTAGTGTCATGTTTCTTTTTTTTTTTATAGATTGCATTTTTTTAAATAAAGTCATGTAAGAAAAATGCATTTTGTTTTTGTATGCGTTTTGTCTCGTCACAAACGGCTGCCCTCAAACGCTTTCTATAATAAACAACAACAAAAAAAGGTCGATTTGAAAAAGAAAATTTCCTTCTGAAAATGCGAGTAAATGCTGTAAGCTGCGCAAATTTGTTGCAACATTTTAGAAAAAGTTGAATATTTTGGACTGGACCGTTGGTGAATGCAGAGCGCTGTTGTTACGGTGGGTACCATCGACTGTTTATAAAGAGGTTGGAACGTGCAACTCGGATATGCAGAGCAGAACTCAGTCGGAGCCGCAGAGCAGATTCTGGGCACTCCATCTGAGGACCAGATGTGCAGTGAATGTGTCAACGTTACTTTTGCGCAATATTATTTAATAAATCGTTAAGCTATAGCTAACTAGAATACGTTGTCACCAACTCCAAACGTTAGCTTTAGCCAGCCTTTTATGTATATGTTTTCATGGGCATGTTACAGACTGTCACATTATCCTATAGGCCTATTTTAAGTTCAACATATAAATAATACATTAACTTGCCTTCCCGTTACGTTAGCATCACTGACTGGTACATGCACAAACGTTGTAAGAAGCTTGTGAAGCATGGATGCGCTGTCTTCCTTCTCTGCGTTATGGAGATCAAGCAAAGCGTCACTCATCCTGTAGTCTTTAGCCTTTGTAGCGGCCAAAATCATATAGAAATAAAACAGATAATTAACTTAAAATAATACAGCCGCTGAGGCACTAGTTAGCAGATCTTACGCAGGGCAAGGATCCAGGTCCAGACAAGATTCTCCGTTGTACATTTACTATGATCCAATATCATTGACAATGAACAGGTTTCCTATGGTTTGTTCCTCAAGCCTTTCCTATGGCTTTCCTTTCCTGTGGTTGGAAAACCCTGTGGCTCGAAACACCCTGGTAAAAAACCGTTTGCCTACTAGTGCTCTGGCTTCCACTTCCACCTGTCTCCAATATATACAATTACACCAGGTGCTCCAATCACCCAGTGCCCAAAACATGCCTTCAAAATAAAAGCATAGAAACTACTTTAACTTATGAGACTAACTAAGAATACATTTACAATAAACACTATAAAACAGCAAGAAAATAAATGTTAAACTAGTAAATAATATAAAGAGATATATAGCTCCAACATTCCGGTCCCTAATTGTGGCCTGTGTAAACACACAATAACTTAAATATATATAAATGGAGCTATACTCTATCTTTATCCTAACCATACAAATAATCGTCTATAGTCTTCAGGCAACAGCTTCCTGGAAAAGAAAGAGAGAAAGAAAAATAGTCTAGAGAAACAGAAAGAATAAATGTTCATGATGCTACGCTGCTGCATCCAGGAGCAGGCGGATCTTCAAACAGGTCTCTCCATGACACTGGTCTTCATTTGGGGCTCGCAGAGCTGACCAATCCTTGTCCGTCCTTTCCCTCATCCAGGGTCCACTTGTATTTGCAATAAAGAAAATATCTCCTGTTGGAAATTCTTTTCTGGGCCTTCTCCATTCGCTCTGTCATCCAAATCCTCTTCATAAGGAGGCTCCTCTGTGTCTCCATCACTGTTCACACCATCTATCTGGAGGTCGGATTCCATTTCTTCATCCTGTGTTTCAGTCTGAGGTTTAGGACTTTGGTGAGGCTTTGATGTCTTGGAGCTGGTCTCCTCTTTGTGATCTATTTCTTGCTCCTCACTCTCTGTGTGCTTTTCACATTGCACTGTTGATGTTTTTTCTTGTAAATCCTGATGGGTCTGATGTTTGATGGACATCTTTTCTTGTTGTTCCAATGCAAGCTGAGAGGTAACAGGGCAGCCAGAGCTGAATCCATTGTCCTCTCCAGGTCCACCGGCCCCAGTATGAACACTTGTCTCTGACTGTCCAGATGAAACATGTGCTTTAATTAAGGATGTGCCTGTATCCTCATCTTCAATGTGAAGGGCTGACAGTTGCTTCTGGTGACACACACTGCACTTCAAAAATCTCCAATAGTCTTTGATTATGTGACCAGCTGGGCAAACAAAACTAGATCCATCCACCTTTATGGAATTTGTTTCCTTATGTTCTATGTTCATATTGAAGCTCGAACATGTATCCTGTGAGTGATGGTTGTTTTGGAGAGAAAAACAGTTGTTTGGGGCAGGAGGAAACTTTATCTTTTCAGATTTCTGTTTACCATTTTCCGCAGATCCTTTCGATCCACACCTCGAGTGGATTTTCAGTATGTCAATTTTGGCATTGAGTGCAGACAGTTTTAGTTCAAAAGCAAGTTTTTTCTTTTCTAAGCTCCTCCTCTTGGGCTTCCAATGCATGCTTCCTCTTCAATGCAGCCATGCGTTCTTTAAGGACTGCTAAATGTGCTTCAGCTTTGATTATTGCAGATGAGCGGTATGATAATCTGAACGATTTCTGTGGTCTGGAATCATTGTTCTTTAAACATAACATGTGTGGTGCAATGTCCTTAGGATTTACCTCATCAGAAGATCCACTTCTGTCCTTTGATGCGACTTCTTGCATCATCCTGAATTGTCCTTATTTAAAATATCCACATGTGTTATTTTTATCCACAGGAAAAAACGCTGCCTGCAGAGTGCTTAATCACTGTGCACACCCGTTCCCAATGTCCGACTATTCTTTAGACTTTTTCCACTGTTCATTTATATGCGGCGAAACAATGACTCCAGCACTCCAATAGTGAGGCCGTTTTCCTATACAGCCACTGGAGAAAATGTTCACATACCACCCATGTTCCTGTGCCGTTGTTGAAGTCCGTGCAGGGCCCGGTGTGTCTTTTATAGTGAAATCCAATACTCCACTTCAAACGCGGGCAATCCAAAAATCCACAAAAAATAACTTCAAAAAACAAGTCCGCTTTGACGGCACGGTTTTTTACTTTGTAGCGGCCAAAATCATATAGAAATAAAACAGATAATTAACTTAAAATAATACAGCCGCTGAGGCACTAGTCAGCAGATCTTACGCAGGGCAATGATCCAGGTCCAGACAAGATTCTCCGTTGTACATTTACTTTGATCCAATATCATTGACAATGAACAGGTTTCCTATGGTTTGTTCCTTAAGCCTTTCCTATGGCTTTCCTCTCCTGTAGTTGGAAAACCCTGTGGCTCGAAACACCCTGGTAAAAAAACCGTTTGCCTACTAGTGCTCTGGCTTCCACTTCCACCTGTCTCCAATATATACAATTACACCAGGTGCTCTAATCACCCAGTGCCCAAAACATGCCTTCAAAATAAAAGCATATAAACTACTTTAACTTATGAGACTAACTAAGAATACATTTACAATAAACACTATAAAACAGCAAGAAAATAAATGTTAAACTAGTAAATAATATAAAGAGATATATAGCTCCAACAGCCTTCATCTGGCATATGTATTTAAGTAACAGGATGCTATCAATGTTATATGCAGTTTTAGATGCTTCTTCACCTTTTTCAGGCAAAAAAAGGTATGGTCTTTCATGTACATGCCAAAGAAACCAGCAGGACACCGCAGGGAATCGAACCCCATCCCAGTAAACTGGGAGTACCAATTACCAGTGCCTTTTGCTTTTCTAGGCTACATTGAAGGCAAAGCAAAACCTGCATTAACAGCATATGAGTGACATCATTTAACACGCACATATTACGAATACGACACCCTCTGTCCGTGGACCCTCACACCGGACAAGGAAAAACTTGCAACAAAACCCAACATTTGATGGGGAAAAAACGGAAGAAACCTTGGGGAGAGCAACAGATGAAGGAACCCTCTCCCAGGATTGGACAGACTTGCAATGGATGTTGTATGTAAATTGAAAAGATAATAAATGTACAACATAGGTAGGCCAAACACTAGAAAACATCATGTGTCTATTTAGAAGAAGATGAACAATCCTCTGGCTGCCATCAAAGAAGCAGTAAGGAGAGCGTCAGGCAGGTGCACAGCAACACGGACAGCCACGACTCAAGACAACTGCCAAGTGACAGCCACAAAAAAGTGTGAGTATTTCCATAACATGCTAATTTATACTTCTACTCACATTTTAAAAGCAAATATGTAAATGTTTACTTTAAACTGCAATTAAATGTGAAAGTAGCAATTTAGTATTGCTACTTTCACCGAACTATACATTATGAGTACTTCTTCAATGGTAAAACAAAGGATAATGCAATCGAATCCCAGTCAATTCATTGAATAGACACTTTTACCAGGTACCATGAAGGCAACTGTTGCCCGTTATGAATTGTGTGTAGTAAACACGAGTTGTCGTTGTTAGTGGGTTATGGCTAGAAAGGATCCGTCTAATGTAAATATGACGTCACGTTCTCGTTCTAACTCTCGTTGTAATCGGAGCGGCTCGGTTGTAATCGGAGCGGCTCGGAAGCGCAGTCACGTGGCTGAATGTTTACGTTTGGGATGGCGAGAAACTAAACTATATTAAGTATGTAAATACTTGTTAGCGGTCTTGCTGTTGAAAGAAGAATGACAACACTGTAGATCAGCAACACTATGGTTTATTTTGTATTCACAGGCAAGTCAACGTTGTTGCAGTAAAAGTTCCAAGATAGCTCCTGCTGCAATAAAATGTATGTTGCATGTTACTGCTGTAGATGTGTTTACCTCTTTTATATCCCGTTGGGTAGTTTAATCTGCAGCAATGCATCATATTCTATAATATCATCATATATGTGTAGCTTTGTCTCTGTCGTATCTTTCAAAAGTAAAGTGAAACAGCTGTTTTCAGCTTTGTGATGATGCATTTCCCAGCTGATCCAAGAGGCTTTTTAAACACCTTACTTGGCTTAAGAGGGAGGGGAATTTTCTCAACACATAAAGGAACACTTTATCCTTCAGTTTATCACAAACATTACATCAACACATTTGGAGATCCTAATTTGAATCCAGTATGTAATTTGATATTAAGGTTTTAATAATGAAATGAGGTCATGAATCGAGTTCAAGGTTAAGATCATCTTTATTATCCTATGTACAAAAATTAACATACAACATTAATATAACAGTAACGAATAAAACAAAATAACATTATGCAACTCTGATCTTCTTGCTGATACATTTCAAAGTTACTTTTACATTTGCTCTACTTCTCCTGCTACTGTTTGCTCTGCTTTCAACTTATCTTTCAACTCTGCTCTTTACTCTGCTTTCCCTGTTTCCTCTGTTCTCCTCTCCTCAGACTATCCTCCTTTTGCTGTATCCTCTCCTCTCTTGTTCTCCTCTCCTCATACTCTCCTCCTTTCGCTGTCTCCTCTCCTCTGTTCTCCTCATCTCCTCTCCTCCTCAGACTCTCCTCCTTTTGCTGTATATATTTAGACTGTAATGACAGCTTATGATATACTTTTTATAACTACATCAATCACATGCAATGGATTAAAAACGTTGTTTTACTTACCACCTCTTTACAGCTTCATTCATCTCCAAGCTTCCAACATTCACCTGGCGGTGGTGCCTTGGATGAAAACAACTTTTGATATGATACAATACAACACTAGTTAACACCTATCCACAGCAATAAGCACAATGAGAAGACTAATGGTCTCTTTTATACCAATTTCTATTGGAGTGAAATGAACTGTGCCATGTCACATAGGATTGGAATGGATGATTGGCTGTGTTTTGTGAATATAGAGGAGATGGCAAAAGTAAATATACTTTGTTCTTACCTAAAGCATCTATCCTCCTCTTCGTACTGCTCCTCCCGCATTAGACTGGGGACTTAGCTTTTAAAATCTTGTTCAAGCTGTCCACTCTGTAGTTGGATCTCATGACCTCAGCTTTATGACCCACCCGGCCTGAAAAAGGGTGTCTACGATGGCTGGTACTGAGAGGTGTTATGGTCCTCTTCTGCCTTTTGTGTTTGGGGGGCGTGAAGGTGAGAGGAAGACTACTGTCATGTGGGGTGTGTTGCTTTACGTCCTCCAAAAGATCATTTAGTCTTGATATCACTGTACACATGAACGTCTCATCCTGTAGGTGGTATGTGTGCTCAGTAATTTCGCGCAATAAGGTCCCACACTGCTGTCGTTTCCTATCTCTTGAGGACTTTGAGTGGTTACCACTGCTCTGATTACAACGAGAGTTAGAACGACGTCTCTTCTCGATCTTCCCGCGTCCCGCCCACCCGACCCTTTCCGATTACAGCCGAGCCGCTCCGATTACAACGAGAGTTAGAACGAGAACGTGACGTCATATTTACATTAGACGGATCCTTTCTAGCCATAACCTTGTTAGTGTCTGTCAACTGAACATCCGCACTGTGGCCGTTTCTCAATGTCGAGTAAAGCTGCTCCCCAGAGCCACTATTTCAAGCATACTACATCATCGAGTGGCGCCGAACCAGCATACATGTGCTACCAAGCAAGCCTCGACATTGAAGACATAATCACGTGACATGATGAACGGGAAGACCGTGATAGTGACCGGTGCTAACAGCGGGATAGGGAGAGCCACGACAGCGGGCATTGTGAGGCTCAAGGGCCGTGTCATAATGGCCTGTCGGGACCGGAGCAGTGCTGAGGAAGCAGCCCGGGAGATCCAGCAGGAAACTGGGGCAGACAGCTCGCTGCTCTCCGTCAGACAGCTGGACCTCGCTTCGCTCACTTCCGTACACACTTTCTGTCAGGACATAATGAAGGTAGATTCCCAGACTGAGCTAACACCCCCGTGCCTGTAAACAATAACGTCAAGCCAAACGTTATTAAAAACGTACATTTTTATGAATTACGTGGCTAATCTAAAAAATTATAGAATATATCCAACACAATTCAACATTTTTTCCCTTGTTGAAAAAACACTATTAATTCGGCATACATTATATATTTGCAAAAATATCACATATTTAAATACGTTTTCAACTATAAGACAGTCTCTTGACTTATAAAACTAAGGAAAAACAGGGAATTATGTTATTATTTTTTTATTAAAATAGGTGCCGATAGACCATCGGTTAGGAAAGTACATTTTCAGTATATTTGAATTTGCTATTAGTGTGTCTTTCTTGACAAATCTACAGTCAGATTTTTGTATGCAGTTTTTATAGTTTACGAATAAATTTACATTACTTTCAATATTCAGTCATTTATTGATTTATGCATCATTGAATGGATTCAGATTCGGTTATTTCCCGGACAGCAGCTCAGTCTTTAGGCACTTGTCTAGGGAACTGAAGGATTGCTGGTTCAAGTCCCTATCCAACCAAGTACCGATGTACCCATATAATTGCTGCCTACTGCTCCTAATACTAGGATTAGTTAAATGCAGAGACAAAATACGATTGAAATCCTCAATTTCCATAATTAATAAACAGCACTCATGCCAAGAACAGCTAGATCCTCACTCATTTGGTGCTGTTCTTTAATGTTCAAATAAGACTTCTCTCTGAATCTGAGAGAAGTCTTATTTTATCCGTTTTATTACCAAGTAGGTTTACACATGAGGAATTTGCATACAATGGTGCATACAAAGACATAGAAAGAAGAATACTTTTTTTATTTTAAAGAAAGGAGCAGAAAAAATAGCAATATATTTACATATCAATCAATGTTTATTTATATAGCCCAGTATCACAAATGTTACATTTGTCTCAGTGGATTTCACAGTTTGTACAGAATATCAGTATGACAATACGACACCCTCTGTCCTTAGACCCTCACATCGTACAAGTAAAAACTTCCAGAGAAAACCCACAGTTTAAAGGGAAAAATGGGAGAAACCTCAGGGAGAGCAACAGAGGAGGGATCCCTCTCCCAGGACGGACAGACGTGCAATAGATGCCGTGTGTAAATTGAAAAGATAATACATTTGCAACATAGGTAGTCCAAATGTTTGGAAATGCATGTGTCTATAATAAGAAGATGAATCCACGAGGATATCAATCCACGACTCAAGATCCAGGACTCGCGATCCATGACACAGGACCGCAGGATCATCCATGACTCCGGATCCCGGCGTATATAGACACCAAAAAGAAAGAAATTTGGGGAAGCTGGGTTAATCGGAACATGAGAGTACACAGGTATAGACAGAGAGAAGGAAGAAGTAAGATGTCCCCCGACAAACTAAGCCTATATCAGCAAAACTAGGGGCTGAATCTAATCAGCCCTAACTATAAGCTTTATCAAAAAGGAAGGTCTTAAGCGCACTCTTAAAAACGGATAGGGTGTCTGCCGCCCGAACACAAACTGGAAGCTGATTCCACAAATGTGGAGCTTGATAAGAAAAGGCTCTGGCTCCCATTGTACTTTTAGAGACTCTAGGAACAACCAACAACCCTGCATTCTTGGAACGCAACATATATGTTTCTGCTACAATGTATTGGTCTTTTATAGAACAGTTTAACTTATCGTGAACATTCTATATTATTAGTGGTTCATGTCCTTTCAACTGTAGATATGCATACTTGCTGCTGTTGATGATTTTTATCTTTTATATATTTTGTTTTAATATGTTTTATTTTGTTTCCACCTTAAACTATTACCAAATATTGTAATGCCTGAACACAATGCTGCTGTAACAAAATAATTTCCAAACAATAAATTATCCATCTATCTATTTTGAACTGAGACGATTTGCTGGGGAATGTTCAAAATGTCTGAAGCCCTGTCTTTACCTTTGACACAGGACATGATAACCTCCTTTATTGTGATCCACTGAACAGGAGGAGCCTCGGTTAGACGTCCTCATCAACAACGCCGGCATCTACCAGTGTCCTTACACCAAGACAGAGGACAGCTTCGAGATGCAGTTCGGGGTGAACCACCTGGGCCAATTCCTGCTCACCCACCTGCTGCTGGACCTCCTGAAACGCTCAACACCCAGCCGCATCGTGGTGGTCTCCTCCAAACTCTACAAGCACGGCCACATCGACTTCAAGGACCTGAACAGCGAGCAAAGCTACAACAAGGCCTTCGCTTACAGCCGCAGCAAACTGGCCAACCTGCTGTTCACCCTCGAGCTGGGTCACCGCCTGGAGGGCAGCGGGGTGACTGTGAACGCTCTGACCCCAGGCATCGTGAGGACCAACCTGGGGAGGCACGTCCACATCCCGCTGTTGGCGAAGCCGCTGTTTAACCTGCTCTCCCGGAGTCTGTTTAAAAGCCCTGAAGAAGGAGCGGCCACCTCAGTGTTTCTGGCCTGCAGCCCAGATGTGGACGGTGTTCAGGGGAAGTGCTTTGCTGACTGTCAGCCTCAGGTTCTGCTGGACAAGGCCACAGACCGGGAGGTGGCCAGTAAACTGTGGGACATTAGTGAGGTCATGGTGGGCATCACCACGTGAGAGCCTCAGGAATGCTCATCCAAAGACAATTGTCTGAAATCCTAACAATATGTGAATATTCAGTGCCTTTCAGTGTTGAAATTAGTTTTAGGGTTGCACAATGAATACACTGTATTGAAATCAAATTATGGACTAGTGCAATATTCCAATGTCAGGAAGCACAATGTTTGTTAAAGGCTAAATATGTGTTAAAATACCTACATTCAGGTGTAATACATTTTGAACAGATTTTCCTGGTTCATTTCAAATGTTTAATCATTAAGTTCATTTCATTTAAATTATGAAGAAACATTATTTTTGATGCTTTGTTGTTAATGAAGAATAGAGAAGCACATCCTTAATGGTTATGACATGATAGTAAATAATGGAAAAATTATGAGTCTGTAGAACTTCTCTTCAATGCGTGATTTAAATAAATGTTTTATCGCAGTCGGATTCTCTGCAAATGGTCTGCAAAGGCTAAAATCCCAAACACCTCAATTGGACTCCTCCGTTTACTTCTATAACATATAACCTCACTGTTTAACACTCATGATTATATTAGCTAACGCTCCAACAAATTGTTTGTGATCCCAACAGAGCCGGCCAGCTGACCAATCAGAGCAGACTGGGCTCTGGTTTCAGACAGAGGGTGAAAAGAGGTAGTAGTATGAGAAGAATAAAGAGCTTTTTGAACATTAAAGCATGGAGACATGTCCCAGTGGAGACACTAATATGAACCTATACAAATGGAAGAATAGGGCCCCATTAAACACAAGGAAGCTGTTCCTGTTTTGACAAAAGTAGTGCAGGAATGAGTCCTAAAACCATGACATGGGTCAGCACACTATCACTTCCTGTTCCCTTGCTTGAATTCAAAGGTTTTTTTAACATATTTTGGGTTAGATGTCTGAAATAATGTCTGTGGCTAACACAAGCTGAGGAGATTTCAGAATGTTGATCTACGACACAAAAATATGTCAGTAAATACCCCAGTGATGAATGTCCGAAGCTTCTTCATGTCATGAAAACAGCCGGTGCGTTTGCTAACAAGTGAAGACAACGGAGACTATTAAATATCATCACACTTACATTTAGCCATTAGCTTAGCAGTGGTGACGTGAAGTCATGTGACCATGGTGTAGTTCCTTTATACTATAGCCTAGCGTTAGTTTTTTACTTCTGGAGATTGCATATATACTTAAAAAATCATAAAGTGGTGTTAATATGTGGAGATTATCCTGCTGGTCAAAATGTCTAAGTATCATAAACGTCTGTTTGCCACAGAGCTTATTTTCAGCAATATTCTGAAATCTAAAAAACCCTAGAAAGAGGAGGAGAAGAAAAGGGAGAGGTGGACAAGGAGGAAGAGAAGGTGAAGGAGGAGGTGGTGTAGGAGGTGAATCAGGGGTTAGCTAGGCTTCAGTGAGCCATGCTGCTCATTAGCTGGGAATATTTTCTCTCCAGCTCACCCGCAGATGGAGCACTTCTCCCTGCAGGACCTCAGAAGACATAGCCACTCTCCCAGCTGTATCCTTCATTAGCACACTTTCTGGATCATTTATAGAGAGCTGGAAACAAACTCCACACAAACTGCTCCGGAGGCCTTTTAATGGCCGTCCCATTCTATTTATTTTACAAATAACTCCAATTAGTGCGATTACAGAGTTTAATGGCTTTTAATGATACTGTAACGCTGATTTAAATGTGAGGGCCTCGCTCAGCCTCAACACATAATGGTTCAATTAATAGTACATTTAACTTGGTTTCCCTGAGCTTCTGTTGGACTCACTCTGTACAGTGCAATAAGCACAACATGTTCAATACAAATGTTTTCCTTTTTCATAATTATAACTCTCTTTATTATGCTTTTTTGAGCTTTTACATTTGGACATACTGAGCTGAGTTGTATATCTATAATGATCCAGTTAAAGGCCTCAGTTTCACTCTGATCTTTCTACCTTCACAGTGGGTGAGGGACATGAAGTAAATGGACTGAAAATCCTACATCAAAGCGATCATCAAGCCATATACAATAGAGGACTTCATGATTTAGTCCTAAAACCCAAAAATTAGTTGGCATTTTAGCAACCAGTTTGCTCTTCTCAAAGTCAAAGTTTTTTCAAATAGGTTTTTGGTTAGCTGCCTAAAGTAAGGTCTGTGGGTAATTGAAATAGATTTTTCATATTTGGTTCTACGATATCACATATCCCACTTGTGAATGTCTGAAGATATTTTTCATAAAAACAGAGTGGCTACGAGTGGCTAAATGAGATTGCTAAATCATATCACGCTGAGCATTACCCTCCTTTAGCTTAGCATTGGCCATGCGACCATGACTGTTAATAGGCTAACGTTAGCTCTTTACTTGCGATGGCATTGACGCTATAAAAATCACAAAGTTGTGTCTTTATGTGGAAATGTTCCTGCTGAACAAAATGTGGAAGTATCATAAATGCTGGATCATAAACAAATTTCAAATTTTTTCCAATATTCCCCACAGGGGCAGACTGGGATTGAAAATCAGCCCTTGACTCTGACCCAGCCAAGCCAACAGCGCAACTTAAATTATGACGTTATAAGCCACCGGCTCGGTTCGCTGACGGCCGGCCGTTCTCTGATTCTCCAGAACACACAGATGGCCAGTCCGCCCCTGATTCCACAATACAAGGACAAAATGCCATTGCTTTTTGTCGAAAGAGAAGAGATTGCGATGCCAACTTCCTGGTTGGCCTACCAAAATATGGAATCACTGCACCACTTTATATCGTTTGGATTTTGTTTAGCTACCTGACAATCGGTTATAACAATCAAAAAGCCATCAACAGAGTAGAGTATATTATTGTATTAAGAAAGTAACAGGACTTTTAAGAATGGTTGAAATCAAAGCAGATATCTTGGCTTCTAGTCCCCATGGGTAAAGCTCTAAAAACACTGGATCCTGTAACTCAACAGCATCTTATTAATAGAACCTTCCTGCCTGGTAACTTCAGGAGAGCCAATCTGCGTCCCGTCCCAGCTGGTGCACCTGAGAGCGAGGGTCAGCTCGGAGCTGGATGTTCAGGGTGTGACTGCTTCACCTTTTGTTGGATCCATGATGGGGACATGACGCAGGAATCCTCTGCCACGGATCCTCTGTGTGGGAGCTAAGTGCAGGGGGACCTTTGGGGGTCCTGGGTATTTGCTGGGAGAAAACGGCACACACTCATGTGTCAGGGGGGTCGAGGAGGGAAGCAATGTAGGAGGTGAAGTCATTAAAGGGGGCTGCCACAGGACTGTAGTTCTGGATAAAACCAGGGAGGCAATGAAGAATAGGCAAACTTGTAAGAAAATGTGTCAGGCGGGGGAGCAGGAGGGCACTGTGCAGAATGCTGGAGAACTCCCTGACATCACCAAGCCAACTCGAAAGAACCAGTGTGATGGGCCGACTGTTACCTGATCTTGTCCAAAAGGTTGCATTTTCACACACTGCTGCAGTTGATAACCAACTCTAACCCGGAAATTAGTAATACTTTTAGCACTTTCAGGGATCCTTCGTAAACAATGTTTTGAACATGTTTTTTGTTTCGATTCCTGAAATAATAATTTTGTTCCAAAACATGAAATATGTCAGTAAATCCCCCACTGGTGAACTTCTGAAGCTCCTACAGTATGTGTTAAAAAGTTTGTTGCTAGCAAGTGAATAAACGTAACTACAAAAGGTTGGCACGCCGACCATAAGCCACATTTATCTTAGTGGTTGTGACGAGGCTGTAGTAGTTCATTTATAGCCTAACGTTAGGCGTTTACTTCTGGAGATTGCATTTAAGCCTGAACTTTAATAAAAGTGGTGTTAATACATGGAAGCTTATTTTCTGCAATGTTCCCAAACATTTTATATTTATTCTGTCTCTCGAGGGAGTATGTGCGATGCTAACCTCCGGATCAACCTACAAAAACAGTTCATCACCACTCTTCAGAATGATCAGATGAGATGAGGCTGTGGCTGTGGCTCTCCATCTTTTACACTGTAGGTGTGGGGATGCATGGAGAATGTTTCCAGCGCCCTATACCTCTCACTGACTAACATATGTGATATAACAAACAAAAGAAGCTTGCTCTTTACATCCTCGGGTTGTGGATGATTTAAAGCCCAAACAGCCAACATATTCTCTAAAGAATTGGTACTTTTCACAAATGTCAATTCTTTATCTGTGTCTTTCATCTTCTTCCCACCACAAGGCCACGGCAGGCCGAGTGAAAACAGCCTGAGTATTTAGTTTGGCTCCTCACCTCCAAAAGTGCTGCTGTGGCCTGAGACCGCCACACTCAACTTTTCAACTTCCCCCCAAGTGTATAACAAATGACTGTAATCTGTCCTACCTTAGGTTTTTTATTGTGTAATCATTTTAACGCTAACATTTGTGGTGAAGTAATCGGTGAATGACAAAGTACATATTTGGATTTGCACACAGAGACGTGATTTCCCTTCACACAGTCAGGTTTATTTAAGTATATTGACGATTTAAGAAGATACTTCCATATATTGATATTGCAGTTACACACAGTATGTAATCTGTAGACATGCTCTATCATCTACATTTGTTCAAAGGATTATGTGAGAGTGGTTGGCTTCTCATTTCTCACAGAGAAAGGGATTGGCCTTCCGCTCTCTGATGGGTTAGGACCTGGTTCATTATTGTTACCCTTTTGCACAGACTTGGGTATAACTGCATCTGTCTATGAGCTTCTTTTAGACGTTTAAGAGCTTCTTAAACAAGTTTGGTCTTCCTCTGTCTCACTTGTTTCGTATTTTACTCACTGGTAACTTATCGGCTTTTGACCCAAAGCAAATAAAACTTTTGGGAGCAAGAATTAGAACGTTGTTATCAAATGAGCAATGGCAGAATATTTTATATATCTAAGACACTCTTCCTCAGTCTGTGCTACGAATGGCCTCCTCCAATGTAAGATGGTCCATTACACCAATGCACTTATGCTGCGGATGTATCCTAGTTTAACAGACTTGAGTAATCTCCAGCCGATCACACTCAAATGTTCTGGTCCTTTGCCAAGATTTGAAATATTCAACACATTTAAAAGTCAACAGGTCCCACCTTCACCACCTTAACAGCAAGGCGACCTGTTCTTCATAAGATTAAGCAGGTCTTTCTTGTAGCTCATGGTCCACTGACTCAGTCATTTGTCATGTAGTGTAGCGAGCGGACATCCCCGTCTCTCTGCTCCGGTTAATGAAAGGTGAGCAGGAGCGAGTATCTGAGAGGAGAGAGCCCATCCATCAACTGGAAGAGTTTAGTGTGGAGTAGCAGGAGAGTTCGGCGGGGCCCAGGGAGCACTTGTCTTCGGCCTACTGCTTGGCCAGAGGGATCTGTTTGCTTTAACCCGTACAAACAGTGAGGAGAAGAGAGACTGGGCCTGCTCCTCTCAGTCCCTCCATGGGACTGTCCTCCTCCTTCAGTCAAACACACACTCATATTCCCTCACATGCTCTGAATCCTCTCCGTAGGGAGTGTGTTCTCACTAAAATAAACACAACGTCTTCTCTGAGTCATACGCATGTTGCATGATTCCTCTTTTAAAAGGCCTAAAGCAGAACCAACCACAGGCTTGATATGTGGCTTAGGTGTACAAGTGCACAAGGCTCTGTGAAATGAAGAAAATCATACATCCAAATATTTCTGACTGAATACCCCAATTTGGATGTTGTGATGATATTTTTTTTTTTTTTTTTGTACGGGACAACTGTGTCACAGTAAATGGTTAAAGCAGGAAGTGGGTCTGCAAACGGGGGTGGATGTTTCCAACAGACAGACATCTCACCTTTGTTGTTTGTTTCAGATAACCAACCTGTTAGAAGAATAGAAGCCTAAATCAAGAATATAAGAGTGGTGCAGTGCAGATGTATATTTGTAGTCCGCACCAGAAGTTAGAATCACAGGGCTCCCTAAGCCAAAAGCATTGGATTTCGGAATATTGCAGAAAATAAGCTTTGTGGCAAACGCACTATTATGATACTTACACATTTTGTTTAGCATAATCTCCACATATCAATACCACTTTTATGATTTTTGAAACGTCAATGCAATTACCAGAAGTAAAAAGCTAAGCTAAAGGCAGCTAATTTGGACATTTAGTGCTTACCACTGTTACTAAGATATTACTGACATATTTGATGTCGTATGACTAAACATGAACATCTCTCAGCTTTTGTTAACCACAGACCTTATTTCAGGCAGCTAACCATCAACTACAGGGACCCGGAAGTTATAAAAGGCTAACTCATTCGGTTTTAGGACTCTTTTTAGAGGGTATTTTAGGGACTATTGTGTCATTGTTTATATAACATTTGTTGAGTGCAGCTTGAAATGTTTAAAACAGCCCGTGCTCAGCATCACACATTAGCAAGAGAGTGTTGTGCTCAGACCCAGAGAGATGGTGGCCTCGGCGTACCCCCCGTCAGCTGGAGCAGCTCCTCAGGGACTGGATCCACCTGCCTGATTGGACCAGGACCTTAGAAGTTGCCCGTTGTTAATATCACAGTGAATTGTGTGGACATCTCGTCCCCCCCCCCTCCCCCGGCCCTCTCCCTGCTCTCAGAGAAGGTGTCTGCAGAACATCACTGACTGTGCAAGTGTCACAGTGCGCTCACACCGCCATACATCATGTAGGCTGTGTGAGAAACAAGCTCCTTTTCTTCCTCTGAAAGCTCCACATGTCCACATCCTCCTCTGCACACTTTAACTCAGGATTACACCACGACTCATACAGCAGGGTCCTGCAGCAAACAGCAGTGACTAACACATGGCTTTAAAGACAAGAAATGGACCAACTTTCTGTCAAATTTCCATCGAGAGGCCCTGAGAATGACTAACTTACTAATGGGTTAAATGATTACCAATAGGAACATTGATGCTGTGGCTCCCTCTTCTGTAATACCAGGGAATGATTTCTTTTTAGCCTGAGAAAAAAGAGACATTTTTGCATTGTCCAGAAAAATATTGAGTACTATTATGGTGTTTCTATTAATAAAATCCACTTATTCTACGGCTTGGAACAACTCCAGAAGAAATAAAAAAAAATAGAATCTTACTTCAAATTCAAGTTCAAATAATAAAACAATTACAAGGGATTAGTTAAAAGATACTGTAACTCTCAACGGAAGGATCTTGTAAAATAATGATATGGAATGGTAAAAAATACACGAGATTAAGAAATCAAGTTCATATCTTTGACGATAATTGGGAAAAATGGTTGAGGTATTATAGACCAATATACAACACAAAACTAATGACCCTCTAGTTAGATGTGACAAGAAATGTAGCTGTGAAATGTTATGATTTATCCATTTTCTTTTTTCTTATTTCTGTTAAGTACATCTGTATAAGTGATTCGTTGTTCTTTTGTTCTCTGTTATGATTTATCGATTATTTTGTGTATTTTAGTTTGTTATGCTGTTGTGTATGCTCTGTAATCATATGATTTGTAAAAAGGCAAATACAAATTTAATAAATGTTATTCTCTAAAATGCAAAAAAGTCACAACCCCATCCACACATACATATCTTAACACTGTGGGACACTTCCTTTTTTAGTGTCCTGCTGCCTGCAATATACAGAGCAGCTGACATGGAAGAGGTTTGGAGCAGGACTTCAAACCCTTTTATCACGCACAAGATGAACTGTGGGATATAAGTAACACATTTCTGGTCCCACCTTACAATGAATGCTGATGTGAGGCTGCCCTCTGGAGGTAGTCATCTTATAGGCATTCTGAGGTTGGAAGAAAAGTATAAACTAGTTGGTGAGCAACCTGTACTTACTATCTTCCAAGTTGCTCTTATTACTGCTTAAAAGTAGTAGGCAACATATTTGTCAGGATTATGAGGAGGTTAGACTGGCACTATCACTCATTCTAAAAAAGTGTGGTTTGTTAGTTATAACATAGAAACTAAACTTGAATTAGGTTTTATTTACATTGTTATACTTGGCTAAGTAAGGAGAGCTGTAGACATAAAGGCAGCATGTGAGCAAACGAGCAAACACTAAACTGACCTCCCTCACATGAATCTAAGAGGGATATCATCTTTACATCATTTCGTGTGTTTGTTGATGCATGTCTTTGCTCTTCTTTTTCCTTTTCTTCAAACTGTTCAATGAAACATATAGGTAGGAGAACCAGAGAAATCCAGGAAATCTATGATACACTTTCTACATAAATATTTATTGAACAGAATCATTAACATACAAGTCACTTTGGTATTATTTTAGTTTCAGAAATCTACCATGAAAGTATTAAGGATAGCTTCTTCAAATAATAAAAAAAACGTTGATGAAATAAAACCATGTACAGTAGGTGTGTGTTATGGTATCATCCACCCAATTCCCTTTACTGTGAATACTCCCGAGTACATATTCATACACATATACAAAGGGCTGAAACTCCTTTTACTTTGTCCACACGAATAAAAAAGATTGTTGCTTATTATTAAAGAATGTTCTCTGGATTCAATCTGTTGAATATTAGAAAACAGTGAGCAGTGCAAAGAGCCCGTAGAGCAGGGCACACGGGTACGCCACCAACAGCTGCTGGCCCTCCATAGCCAGGGTGGAGATGAAGATCTTGGAGGCAGAGAGACTACACCAAGAAATCCCAAGCACGGCCAGAACTGTTCCCAGGAACCCTCTGTGGAAACAGACAGACAGCCTGAAGCAGTTTCACTGAAAACCAATCTTACCTGAACTCACTGAATCCTGCAAGTTTGACAGCTATTTGCTGATTTTACAACGTGTAAAACCCAATGATTTAAATAAAAGTCTCTTTCCCACTGTAAGTCACACATGTAGTTTGGACCCCACAACAACTTGCTTTACAGCACGCAGTGGCCTAACTATCGACGGTGCAGCCGGTGCAATCAGGGCCCAGAGCCGGCAAGGGGCCCATGCAAAAAACAACAAAAAAAAGAATGGGAAAAAAAAAAGATTTATATTTTTTAAATATTCTTTTTTTATTTTATTTTTTATGGGCCCCAATGCCATTGACCGGTTCACGCAGTCTTCAAAGTATCCAAGCAACCTAAATTAATTTGTAATTTGTCTGTCCAATGACCTTGCTCCCTTTCATGTCATGTGATACCTTGCGTGACGAGCGAACCGTTTAAACAACCTATACTGTACTGTAGCTAGCAGCAGCAAGTTCGGCAGCATTATAAAAAATGTAATAGCTTGCATTTATAATGTACAGCAAACCAAAGCACAAGATAGGCGCTCAAAAGAGAAAGGACAAGAGAGAACAAGGAGTTGTAACAGCTAAACTGACAAAATTAGACCGTTTTTTGCCATATATCGTCCTCGAAATCGAGCGTAACGTTAGCAATGTTGACGTGCAGCGGCAGCCGGAGGCTAACGATAGCTCACCTGCCTCACCACCATCATTGCCATCTAGCTCTACAAGTGAAGCTGTATCCGTGGCTGTGCAACCTTCTTCTCCAGCCAGCCAGCCAGGAAGAGAGGCTGGATTTGGCTGTGCCCGGCGGTGGTTCAACAGTTCCCCCAAGGGCCCAAACCGATAGGGGACTCTATGGCGCTATTGAGACCCCCGACGCCAAGATCAAAAGCTATATTATAGCAACCGGTCCATGTAGGCCTACCGGCCCATTCCCCAGAGACAAACATCAAGGAAACAGGTGTAATCCTCTTCTTAGTTTGCTGTGTCGTTGTCAGGCTTTGGTGGTCTGAGGCCAGGGCAGGCTGTTGTTGATAGCCTACATGTGGCGCTTCTGAGTGGTTGTGTATGTCCGTGCGTGTGTGAGCGCATCAGAGTGCATACAGACCTAAAGGTCGCACCAACCTGAGACCAAAGAACGCGTACCGAAGGCGTCCCGACTTTTACGTCCGCTACGTCGCCTTCGTCGGCTACGCCGCCCGCCTACGCCGCCCGCCTACGAACACACCGCAAAGACTTCAGTCGACGAGTGGCAATAACTGTCCTTACCAGCCGGTAGCGGTAGTGTGTATTTGTCATTCAAAAGAGGCAACAGCCAATCAGAGTGATTTATTTGGCCGACTTTCTTTGGCCGCGGGAGCTGTGAAAATGTGCCGTAAAGCAACGACGGTGCGAGACACACCAACCTGAGTAGGGCGCCGTGAATGCCCGACTGCCTCTGACGGCCTCTGACTCCCAAAATCGGGTAGGTGTGTCAGGCCTTAAAACATAACACCTCAGAGATCCTGTTGTTGAGCACTTCATCAGGTTTGCTGGTTGACACACTAACTTAATGAATAGAATTCCTGATTTCACTTTTACAACCTCCTTCCATGACCAACAATTGTTTTGTTTTTTTATCATCCAATGAATCTCACATAAAACAGTATTATAACACACAGTGAGTGGACTCACTTTAAAGAGCAGAAGACGGCGACTGCAGAGATCCCCACCATGGGCAGCAGGCAGTACCCCAGGACGCTGGCCACACAGCCATAAGACACCGTCAGGGAGCTCATGAGACTCAGCAGGGCGTACATCCCAATGCAGGCTGTGGCACTGAGCCCGTACACATACCCAAAGTGGGCTTTACCTGCCTGTATGTATAAGAATAAGGAAACAGATGGGCATTTGTTATATGTAATGTGCATATACTTGGTTGAGTTTGGCAGTAGTACCATGCTAGCAGCTTACCATCATTAAAGTGACCCCCAGTGCCACACAGAAGAGGACGGGACCTGTCAGATCAGTCTCGTTCATGATGCTGCCATCTGCAGGCTTAAAGGGGTTCAACACCGTCAGGGTCTTCTGCCAGATGTGGTTGAAATTGATGCCAAGTTCTAGACAAGGAACAGAAATGGAAAACAAAAGATGGAATACTAAAGCTTTCTACTTTTATTCCGCCCCTGGTCACCCAATTACTACTAATCACTAATTGGTTGTTTCTACAGCTGTTTCCTGGCATCTTGCACCCAACCTTGAACAGACATTTGCTAGATTCCAACTAATAAAACATGGCTCGTTATTGATTCAATCCGTTTTACCCTCAAGAAGGGACGGTTCCTCTTCAGGCGAATATGTTTCTGTGCCCTCCCCAGAAGTCATCTCAGGTTGGTAGTACTGTCCAGTGTACTGCTGCTCCATGGAGGGGTCAAGAGCTCCACTGAAGACAACAAGAAACAAGAATTACCGACTCGAGGACGTATGTCTCCGCCAACCCATCAACCCGCAGTTTACATACATGTCTGCCCAAAATGGCCTCACATCTTTCTGAAATAATTCCTGTTATTTTTGATAAAGATATAGATTGTATCGAGGAGATCATTTCAAGGAACTATTTAGTTTGGATCAGCAAACGGTGTCTACTTAAGAAATGGTTAAAAAATACCTTTGTCTTCATGCAGAGTATTTTCTCGACAAGATGATGAGAAGAAAATGATTTGAAGATTCTGGAAATACTTTCAGAATGAGTGCTACGTTTGTCAAACGGCCCTGTGGTGTTTTCTTGTATACAAACAAGAGTTTTTCTTTTATCCTGTGTATCCTTGAGGTCTGATCAAATGTTGAATCTTTTGTTGCTACATTTGGGCCAAATTATACATTCCATATCTGCGTGTCTGAGAGGGTCCGCTTTGGGCATTGTGAAACAAATGGCGCTTGCATTGTGTAGCAGACTGACACTGGCCTTCAATAGTATTATGAATGGAAACATATTGACATTGCAAAGGATAGTACGTACGACCCTTTAGCGTGTTACTTAATATATCTAACAGCTAAATGTGCTGTTGGTCTGAAACTAATGTCATGCCTCACACACATGCCTGGTAAGAGGCTCCATTGAGTGGTGCAGTGATGAGGTATTTTCGTATTTTATTTTAGAACATTGCAGAAAAAATATCCTTGGCAAACATATGTTTAAATGATGCGTGACGTTTTGTTCTTTGTGATTATCTCCACATAGTAACACCACTTTATGATTTTTGAATTATACATGCAATCAGAGGAATAAAAGCTGTAAACAGAGAAACTTTTATGTTATAAACAAACTACATCCCGATTGCATGACTTCGTCTCACCACCGTTAAGCTAAAGGCGGCTAATGTTCGGTGTGGTGTTTAGAAGTCTCATTTAGCTGCTTGTTAGTAACCCTTGTTTTTAAATTCACCAGTCTACCTATACCATGAAATATATTATCTTTTCAATTTACACACGGCATCTATTGCACGTCTGTCCGTCCTGGGAGAGGGATCCCTCCTCTGTTGCTCTCCCTGAGGTTTCTCTCATGTTTCCCTTTAAACTGTGGGGTTTTCTCTGGAAGTTTTACGATGTGAGGGTCAAAGGACAGAGGGTGTCGTGATGTCATACTGATATTCTGTACAAACTGTGAAGTCCACTGAGACAAATTTAACATTTGTGATATTGGGCTATATAAATAAACAGTGATTGATTGATTGATTGACCAGTGGAGTATTTACTGACATACTTTATGTCCTACAACAAAACCTGAAAACCTTTTAAGTTTGTGTAAACCACAGATCTTATTCCAGGCGCCTAACCAAAAGCACATTCAAAAAACTGTTGATTTTTAGGTATGGGAACCGGAAGACCGCAACACCACACTATATAGGGTTATCTTCAAAATGTCAAAAACGTACGTGTCGTCATAATCAGGGTCTGCAGAATTGTGGGTCTCATAGTAGGCCACAGTGTGACCCTGGTCATCGATGTAGTATCCTGACTGGTAGAAGTCCTGCTCGAAGGGCTGGAAGTCCCCCATGCTAACCAGACAAACAAAATCATATCAAGAAAATCACACATAGTACTAACAGAAATAAAGTATCCTTCTTTAGCGTAGCTTGGCTGCATCACGGCCTGACTGGCTTTTTTACTCATTGTTGTTATTATTGTCAGTGTCAACTCTTTGGAAATGCTCCTGATTAGGAATGGACAAATGAGCATCACAGAAATGTCTCCTCTGGTAAACATCTGTCCACCATGTACCAAACATGTTTACTTTCTGATTTGCAAAAATGTAATCACATTATGGGAACTTTTTACATCAGACATTGTTTGTCATAGCAGGAAAAGCAAAGGTGAAGCTAACAATTATTATTAATAAATGAATGATGGCTCTTCTCAGCTATTATTACATTGTGATGCATTACCAGTGCTTTACAAGTCCAAAAGCTATACAACATGTCTATTCAACCTAATTTTCCCTCCACATTAAATCTCTGGTCGAATTTATATCAATGTTATTTGACTTGAACAAAGTCTAATTCTGACATATGGAGAACTTGAGTGGTTTAATAGCACATTAGTTTTTATGATCAAACCTTTTGTCTTCTCAGAGAACTCACCTTTTTGTGCTTGCAATACGCAGCTGTCTCCCTCACAGTAGCGTGTTTCCAGAGCTCACAGCATGGGAAGTCCAGTCTGGTCCAATATTCTATTAATAGTGGGCTATTTTGGGATTTGGTCCCAGGAAAGTGACAACTGCTCAGCGCCTCTTTATTCTGTTTCTACAGGAGTTAAGGGTTACTTTATATACCTAAATAAACAAATAATGCAAACATATTTGCCATTTTAGTGGCATGAATTGCTGGAAAGGTACTGTATAACCATAACATTTTTACAAGACTAGGATTCAGTGGCTCGGCAAAGTATTACAAATCCATTAGATGGTTTGATTTTTTAAAGAATTATTTGTATAAGATTGTTAAAGTAATTAAACATATACATGAACAAAGTCTAAGCATTTTGATCATCTGGCCAGTTGGTCCATTAAATTCAGGCTCAAAGCAAACATATCCGGAATTATGTTTTTTGTTTATATAAATCCACGATTCCATGATCCATGATTTTTGAAATAAATGTAATGAGAAAGTTGATAATAATTCATGCTGTTGCACACTCCGGTACAGTAGGTTGCGGAAGACACCTTTAATTAAAGCTGTTTTTAGTCCGCCATTAATACCGACAAAGAAGAAAGCAGCGCAGTGCGCAGTGCGCAGTTTGCGGTCACGTGTTACGCAACAGCGACTCTCCTCAACACTTCTTTCAGAGCCGGAAACAAAACAAGCTGTCATGTGATTAGTGGTAGTGCCTCTCGTGAAGAGTGTAAGGTTTGTGAACCCATTTCATGTTTTATATTGTATTTTGTGTAGTTTGTTATAGCATTTCAGATTAATTTTGCATGCAAATGTCAACCTAACTATAGGCACTAGTTTAACTTTATTATTATAGGAACAAACCTAAGAGATAAATATCGGCTGATATCTTGCTAAGTAGCTAACACCTAACCGAGGAGTTTGTTTCTTTCTAAAGTAAATTCATATGAACAGAAAGTGAAGCTAACGTTACTGTAATAGAGCCTATGTCTCCCAGTTTAGCTTATATTAACATACAATGAAGACAACGTTAATATAACAAAGCTTGTTTCTGCCTACAGTTGACGTATATTGACAGATAGTGAAGCTAACGCTACTCTAATTAAGCCTGAGTCTCCTAATTTAACTTATTCTGAGACAGATAATTCTAATGGAGCCTTTATTCTTTATACAGTTAGCTTATATTGACAGACGGTAAAGCTAACATCACTGTAATGTAGTCTGTTTCTTCATACAGTTCGGTCAAATAAACAGACGCTGAAGCTAACTTTAACTCTAATGAAGTTTGTTTCTCCCCACAGCTGCCGACCGCTCTGCATATCATGGCTGATGTGAGTGTTTGTGTGTGCGCGCGGCTGTGTGTGCGTGTGTGTGTGTGTGTGTCCACTCCTCTCCCAGTTAGCTAGCCCCATAATCTTTCTCTAGCACAGAGATGGACAAACCTAACAGAATGTTTTTTAATAGAGTTTTTTATCAAAACGAAATGTCGCATTTACTGTATATGATATAGCAACTTACAACTTGTTGGCAACATATAGTGCGCGAGGGCAAATTGTGACAACATATTGTAGCGTAAAATATGAGTGTGTGTAACATAATGTTAGCATGTAGCTCCACACTGTAGCACTCTGTTATGTTAACCAGAGCACAGTTTACAGCTGCAGGCTCTTCACTGTAATGAACATGCACACAACACAACATGGCTTTCAGATATTTCCCAATAAACTAATAGGAAAAGGAGCATAATACAAATATAAACACATCTAAAGAAAACACAAATCAATGACTTGTTACTTTACAATAAAGATTTTTGCATGAAAAACACAAAGTATGATATTTGGTCATTAATTAAACTAGCCAATAGTTTAGAGAACAACTTCTTAGTCGATAAATTGACATAAACATATATTTTTTTCTTTAATTTGACACATTTTGAGTTATTTTTTCATTTAATTTAGATTTTTCTGCATTGTGTACATTTTAAGTTTAATACTTAAACAGCATTTTGCTGATAATAATGTTAATTATACTTAATTAACATTTCCAATGCAGGACTTTCAATGATAACAGAATATTCTAACAGTGTGGTATTAATACTGTTGCTTACGTAAAGGATCTTTGACTGTGTCACACTGACAGGCAGCTTGTTGTTATCATGTGTCTAACTTGTTGTTTTCCATCCAACACATGTTTCTTACAGGATTTGAAGAGATACCTGTACAAACAGCTGCAAAGGTGTGTATAACCAATGCCCAGCTTTAAGGCTGTATTGTGTAGGGTCATGTGTAACATCTTCTCTGTGTTTTCCTTCAGTGTGGAAGGTCTGCATGCTGTGGTGGTGACAGACAGGGATGGAGTCCCAGTTATTAAAGGTAAGAAACCTTTCTGAACCTTTCCACTCTCATCATTGAGTGTACTCTTTTTCCTCTCCTCTAATTTTCCCCACTGCAAACCACAGTAAAGGATAACCTCAATTATCCATGATATTGTGGTTTTGCTCCAGAGAACTCTCCCTTTCTAAAATATTTGCTTTCTGTTTCTTTTATTTCCTGTGTGAGCCATTTTCAGAACAGCATCCAGTACTACTTCTGACTTCCTCTGTCTGCTGGCAGCTTCTTGCTATGGTCCTAGTTATGTAAATGTTCCATAAACACTCAATGGCAATGGCCTGGTGAAAGTGCAACACTCATGTGATATTTGGCATGTATATACTCTCCTTAGTGTTATCTGTTATTAGTTGGAATATAGAATATTGGTTTCCTAACTAACAATCCTACAGTCTACACCAGCCTTTACCTAGAAAGCTGCTGGTCAATGTGTCCAGGAACATGTTGTTGTCCCGGACAGATCAGAGGAATTCAAAATGAAAACAATTGATAGGAAGGCTATAAAAAGAATGACATCATTAAGGCATGTGGATTTATATTTCGCTGAACAGTAGGCTATTTCAGATAAAACGGAGCCCCCTCAATGGCAGAATTGCAGTATGCAAAAAAATTAATATAAACTGTGCAAGCCTAAAAATTATTTCCTCCAGCCCTAGCCTACATATTCTCATATAAAATAAAACAGAATAAACCCTTTTCATTAAAGAAACAAAATACATATAGGCCTGTCTGACCCATTACACTTATTAATTAAGACGTGCTTCTGTCCACTTGAAGTAAAGCGCTGTTTCTAATATACAATATAACTCTTCTGTGTTAAGTCGCATGGTGTAGATTTTATATTATGTTCTAAAACATTAAGCTACATACAGTACCTTCCTGATGTCGTTCTTTATACAGCCTTCCTATCAATTTGTTGAATGGATCAGGCGGATTCAGCAGGAGACTGTCAGCGTTGTGTCGGGAGTGTGTTTGACTTAAAGTGAGTTGTAGGTTAGATCAGCGGTCTGGGAGAGCAGCAGTTGCCTGTCTGGCTGCTTGGTTGTTGTTGGTAACATAGCCTCTGTGTCCTTGCAGTTGCCAATGACAACGCCCCGGTGCACGCTCTGAGGCCGGGCTTCCTGTCCACCTTCGCTCTGGCCACAGACCAGGGCAGCAAGCTGGGCCTGTCCAAGAACAAGAGCATCATCTGCTACTACAACACCTACCAGGTGTCTGCTCTGTCTGCACCCTGCACACCAGCAGCTCACACACCTTTGTTTTCATGATGCTTTATTTGCTGACACACACTGTACATCCTGCACTGACACCCCAAGCCTAACTTGTGTTTCCTCTGTGTTGATCAGATTGTGCAGTTCAACAGGTTACCGCTGGTCATCAGCTTCATCGCCGCCAGCAACGCCAACACAGGTACAAAGTCTTCAAAGGATCAGTCAAGAATAATCAAGCACATATATATGATCAATGATCATGGATTTCCAACAAGTTCATCCAACATTCAGATTGTTTAAGCTCTGCAACTGAAGAAACCTTGTAAATCTTCCATTTAGAATCACTTTTTCTGACAATCCAGGAAAAGAATGGGATAGCAACATGTTGTAAACAATGATGAACATAGAACACACAATGGGATCATTTAAGTCAGCATGTGTCAGCCTTTTTAAAGTGATCAGATTAAGAATCATAATACTTTTTTTTCATTTTTAGATAACTTTTTGATCAGTGTAGTATTATTATATTCTTAAAGGAACCGCATTCCAGATTCGTACTTGCGTCCACCACAGCATGGACTGAGCTGAAGACTTAAAATATAAAATGTATGCACCATTACACACCAAATCAAATTCCTTGTATGTGCCAGCCTGCCTGGCAATAAACCTTATTCAGATTGATAAGATAATACATTCTGTTCATCACACTTGGCTGCTTCTTGAGCCTCACCAGGAGGAACAAACAGTCCCAAATACATGTATGCTTAAATCTGAAGTAAGCACGTGCATTGTGTCCTCAGGTCTCATCATGAGTCTGGAGAAGGAGTTGGCTCCCCTCATAGAGGAGCTGAGGCAGGTGGTGGAGGTCACATAAACAGACCTCCTCTTCATCACTTCACTTCATGATGGAACTGTTCACTTCTCCTTCTGTTGACTTACTTCGGCCTTACCTGTAGACTCTTTCTTTTTCTGATCAGCTTTTTAGACACAACCATATTTATATGTCCAATCAATGTCAGCAAAACCCAATAAATGTTTACTGTTAACAACTTCAGTCGTCTTTTGTATCGCTAATTTTGTCATGTACAAACACACATTGATAACCCCTGTATTTGTTAGATAAGGTCCGTTTCTCCGTACAGATTCATTTTCCATGTGAGGACCTTCAAACCTTCACACTTGGTTTCTCTCATGTTGTCATCCTCATGCTTCACACTATGAATTTTAATATGGAAACGTTACATTGTATGGAAATTATTCATAAATTAGAATAAACAGGAAGAGCTAGAAATGTCAATTCTGTTCCTGTTTTATTGTCTTTCATTGCAAAATAAGGAACATTTATTTCTATATTTATTTAACAGTCAGTGTAAACTTCTGTCTACATTTTCGCTCTTGTTTTCTACATACCCTACCTAATAACATTGCAATTTGTTTTTAATCCTAATGCATAAATGCCTCTGCATTCAATTACGATTGGTTGTGATGGAAGCAATGGAGACGAAACTCAGAGCAGGAACTTTGGTGGCAAACTGATGGTTTGTTTGGAGCTTTAGCCGGAGAATTCACAAGACGTGATGTGCCACGAATTGACACAGTAGAATGCCAAACCAATTCTGAAGAACTCTACCCCAGACCCATGTGTTTAGCTAGTTCAGAGAGAAGAATCAGCATTGTGCATAACAAGACAGAACCATAACACCTCTATCAGCTGACGCCAACAGGCAGGAGCAGGGAGACAAAACACTGAGAGCACAGGAGCAGTACAGACTGATAAACGGTCAACGCAAGGTGTGGGCCTCGGAAAACATTTCCCCAACACTGGTTTTAGTCATAACTTGGTTGATAACGAGCTCTGAAAGCAGAAGTTTAGGGGAAATAATTGGAATCAGACTTCAAGTATTTTTAACAATTTATTTAAAAAATGAGTGTACCCCTGTAAAGTGTATAATTTGGGCATCATCACTGCCTAGTGGCAAAGAACACATCCCCCTTCACTCCCATTGCTCCCCAGGCGTTGTACACTAGCTGCCCACTGCGATGGGTTCAATGCAGAGGCCACATGTCACTGTGTGCTGTGTGCTCTGCATGTGTGACCATTAAAGGCCATGTAATGCATCTAACACAGGTGTTTTTTAACATGTAGTTTAGATATCACCAGAATAAAAATAAATACAAATGTTGGTCATAATTAAATGACATATACGTTAAAAAACGATGTTGGTTCCGAAGTTTGCCGAGTACGCCCCCGATCACTCCCGAACGAGCGGTGACGTCACACGTGGCAAACATTGCCATTTGATCAAATCAGTCCAAATGGCAAGCAACGCGAAAACTTCATACAGCGACAGCGATCATTCAAGCTCAGATTCGGTGGGTTATCTGGATTCAGTTACAGAAGTAGAGAGTGAACCAGCTAGCCTTTCACTTCAAGGCATCTTGCCTTATACGAGCCTCCTGCCCAGCAATCGAACAACGAGGCAGAAACTTGTGAAAGAGAAGCGGATTCCGCAGCCGGCGAGACTCGAGTCGGCAATACTGAATGGTAAATTCTGTTTTATTTAATTTGACCTGCACTAAATGTCGATCTTAATTTGTCATCTGTTCCTCACACGTCCGGCAGATATTGTTTTTTTTGTATTTTATGTACAATATTCAGGTGTACATGTCAATGCTGTGAAAGCATGCCCACTGCAGATGAATGTGTATGCTGCAGAGAGATCTGGCAGGTGATGGAACAAATAGACAGTTTGCAACCTACTGACCAGATAGCAGAGTCCTGCATCGGGTCGGGTATCCGCGGGTACTCGACGGGTGACCCGCAAAAAAGGTGATTTGCGGGTGGTATTTTTTCAAACGCTTTTTTCCGGGTTCGCTTCTGGGTAAAACAAAGATGTTGCGGGTGTTGCATAATAAATATATTTAAACAATAATAATTGAGTTTAATGTTTAAATCCTCAGACCTCTCCCCCGCGGTACCGAGCATAATCATAACTGCAATCTAATCTGCAGTGCATCTATCTGCTGCTGAGCGCACCACATTCTGAATGGCTGAGGTGAAGCTCTCTAGCGGAGAATACACCATTTTCAATAACTCTTCTTCAAGAGCGAAATCCAACGTCTGGGAGGCTTTTGGTGTCATCCTAGATGGAGAAAATAAACAACATCCCAGGCTTTTTGAGCCAAATATGCAACTGCGTGTGTTAATAATTACACGTTTTCACTGCTTATATATATGCGGGTTCGGGTCGGGTTGCGGATCTTGTGCCGGCGGGTCGGGTCGCGGAACTAATTGGCAATATGTGCGGGTAGCGGGGCGGGTTCGGTACTGCACGTCACGGGTGCGGGGCGGGAGCGGGTCTTGAAAATCAGACCCGTGCAGGACTCTGCCAGATAGAAGACACCGACGAGAAACCAAGGTGCATTATTAGCCACCCAGGCTTTAGAGAAGGCTGTCTCAGTGTTTGGACACTGAAAATAGCGTATCTTCAATACAAACAACAACACAGAGCAGTTGATGGCCCACTACACCAGTAAGTAAATATTGATTGACCCAACTGCCTATTGCAGCTTTGCTTTCATATAATACTTTTAGTCGCTACAGATATGGTACACTTTTAAAGATACCATTAAACTCTTTCAGTCAAAAACAGCTTGGCTTTTATGTTTTCTGTGTATGCAAGTTCAATGTATGCTTGGGAAAAGAAACAACTACACATGTGAGGAAATATATAAGAGGTCTATGATTCTGTCAAGCAGTCATGTATAACCTCATATTTATTTTGTACAAGTAAAATACAAATATCATGTTATAAGCCAATTTGTAACCATAGCTACATAATAGTACTACATAACATTTTATTTTTCTCCAAATATATTTATAATCTGTATACTTTTTTTTCATTAGGAAGTATCGATATACAGCTTATCGACAGTTTGTACGTTGGTGCTGGGGTGTACTCGGCCCAAAAATCAGAGTCCCGCTGCCTGCATGTGCTGTAACCGAGATACGGAAGACTTACCCTGAACCGGGAGGCCGCTATCAGGGATTTCAATGGCCAAATCTGTAATTTGACATAAGTCATGCAGCTGAACTGGTTAAAATGGTTTCGCATGATGTAAATAATTTACAAAGTACATCATTTACAATATTATTTTTCCAAAGAAACATGTAAATATAACAACATTTTCCAAATCGCAAATTTGTATGATTGTATTAATTTACTGTTTGATCAATAAAAAAGGGTTCTTTTGTTAATTTTTCACTTGTAACATTTGATCTTTATTGCAGTGTACATTAGTCTATTTTGGTATATGTGCGAGCCCACAAATAATTAAAAGTGGTAAAAATAATAAAGATATTCAGACGTAATTCATTTTTGGCCTTACTTATTTCACTTCAACTTTTATATATTTCAGTCACTAAGTTCACTGTACTCTGGTGACATTTAGCTCAAGCTGGCATAACACCTGTAGTAACTTAATTCTGACCCGAGTTTTGTGCACAATCTTCCAGCACCCATGATCAATGTTTATAGCAATCAGGAAACATTCACAGCTCACAACTACACATCGCTTCCCCATCATGAATTGTTAGATAAAAAAAGTTTAGCGAGGTCCGGTTACACATATGTTGAGCAAAAATAGCGGAAGGATACAAAACAAACAATCCAGACGAGGCTGGTGTTTGCCACGTGTGACGTCACACAGCTGGGTTAATGGCTGGCAAGCTTTTCGCTACCGGAGCGGAATAACACAGGAAAGTGGCACACATTTCATGTTATTTGGGGGGTATTTATGGAAAGAATCATTAATGTTGATATGTCAAATGAAACAGTGGAAAGTGATGAAGCGATTTATTAACACAGAATAACATTTATTTTGGACATTACATGGACTTTAAAGAGGGTTTCATCCCTTCCATTCTCTTTTCTAAATGTCTTTCCTGCTGCATCAACTTTTGTTTTGACGTTAGACATTTTGGTTCTGTTTATACTCTTTATGATTACATGACTTGACTTAAGAAGAAACTGCAACATTTTAAGAGATTTCAGTGAGCCGGTAACACAATCAAGATTCACTGTGCGACATGTAGCTTGTTCGTGTAAAGCGGAATAGAATTGTTTGATTATTGTTTGGCACTTCTGTGTAACAGTGATCAGCTGTAGCTGTTCCTCACCACTGGGAACCAAAATAGTGGTGCAGTGATGACGTAGGCCAACCCAGACGTCAGCATCACAAGTGCTCTATCCACAGAAAGTAATGGAACTTCTCCATGTGGTTTGGGAATATTGCAGGAAATAAGCTTTGTGGCAAACACACATTCATGATACCTACAGGTTTTTGTATTTACTGACATATGTTATGTGTAGGCATCTAACCAAAAACCACATTCAATTAAGTAAGTACTGAGAGATGGTCTTATGGATTCATGCTAGCAATATCTTTGAGGTCCCGAGGGTCATAGAAGCCAACAGCACGCTGGTGACTGAGCCACATCCAGGCCAGCCTTAGGCCCCGGCCCCACGAGGACGCATACGGCTAAACGCATAGGATTAACGCAAACGCAAAAAATCTTCCGTCCACACGCAATATTTACCGGATAGTGTCTGTACGAGACACACGAGACAGCTCCGTTTAGCTCCAACCGCTGGAGAAGCTGCAGTACATTATGCAGGAGCCTGTACGTGGCGCTGTAACTTCCTCCACAAAAGCAGCGAAGAAGCATGGTTGTCATGGTTGCCCTTCTGTTTATTCTCCTTGGTCGGAGCCGAGGGAACCGGGAGGAGTTTTTCGCCAGTCAACGTGTATTAAAGTTTTAATCTTCCGGACAAAATTATAAAAGTGCCAGTCAAAGGTCTTCTTTGCTATTTATTGAGCTTTAAAACAAATGAATGACGACTCTATATAATATGATAATAAAATACACGGAGCCTCTCTTTTTCCTCCCTCTCTTCGGACAGCGTCAGTGTCTGTCTCATGCAGCAGCTGATACAGTAATGATTGACCCGACAGTAAAAATAAACATGTTTATAACTAGTTTAGGTAGTTCGAGAGGTAATTAGGGCGCACAAACGGAGCCGTTGGACCCCCCAGAGCGTTGCGTATGCCGTTCTATCCACCTTGGGACCCGTTATCGTTTCCGCAGTTGTTTACTGTCATATTCGGTCGTCCTCGTGTGGCCGAACGGCCTATATGACACTAAACAGTAACGCAAACGACTGTTTTCGTCCTCGTGGGGCCGGGGCCTTAATGTGATCCTACACTTTGGGATGCTAAACCCTTCACATGTTAATGGGTCTCTCCTTGTTCCTTCCCTTCATCTCCTGGCTCTTTGCTGACAGCTGTCACCGACCTTTGCTTATCTGTGACTGAAAACAGAGAATACATTGCATTACATTTAGCTTCTATCCAAAAGCACCTTACAATAAGTGCAATCAACAGTGAATATATATCGAGCTATCAATAACACAAAAGATAATCGTTTTTTTGGCTAAGGTTTCAAGCGCAGTGACAATGCAAATGATCCCAGCACTGGAAGCCTAACAATTGAAAGCCAAGTCAACATTAAAGTGCTGCTGCCACCTCAGAACACTTCTAAGTGTAAATGTAATGTACTACAAAGATAAGTGTGTTTAACCAACGGAAGAACAGTGGTTGACTAATTTATCACTCTTATCACTGTAATAATCAACTTTCCCTTAATCTGTCCTGTCTTCTTCTAAAGTCTGGACCCTCTAATAGTTCTTTAGCTGGTTTCTCTCCTCTTCGCTACACTATGATCTGGATTGAAAGGCATAGACTCTTCATCAGTTTGAGTTGCACTTCCTGCCAAAGTAACATATTCATTCTGAACAAGCTCACCAGTTTCCACCTGAGGATCTTGATCCACTCATCTGCCTCCACTCCCGTCTTTGCACAGAGATAAAATGTCCTTTCAGGAAACACTAAGCTGTGGAGACAAAGAGAAGAGGAGAGCATTACATTGGATCATCTGGTTTTTACCCAAGGTATTTGATCTCATCTCTTGAGTCAGAGTCATTAGCCTTGGTTAGGTCTAGAGAAAAATGTTCTTAAGATCAAAGTATATGTTCCCTACAAAATGGTTTTACTGATTTTTCTTCCTTGTTTTTAACCCTTGAGCCTCAGCAGTCACTCAATGGCCAAAAGTAAATTAGGGCTAACATGTGCGTTGTAACATAAACCCTGTTATCCCGCAGTTTAGATCGATAACTAAGCAGCAGTGGACTGTGTGTGAAAGGTGGTAACCTCTGCAAATCCACAGCTACCCTTTAGTTACTGTGCACCTCTCCCTCCCTCCCCCCATTTCCTTCTCTTATTGAACTACTTCCCCTTTTTTGTAAATACAAATATGTTGCTGTCATGGGGAAGTTCCCTCAGAGAGCCTTGCTGTAGCTCATCTCTTCATAGTGTGGCTGTCATCTGAAATGAATGGCCTATATTTTTATCTCTTTAGTAAAATTGCATTTTTCGTTCACTTTTATTATCTTTTGTACAGTTTTTTATTCCAGTTCTTCAACCCTTAAATCATTTTTTCATTAAAACATGTAGGCTATTTCCTATTTGAGAAGTGGAATTGCAGGAGGGAGGAGCACCCTTATTGACTACACGCTACACTCAACAAGTGCTTTATACTTCACACCATTGCTTCAAATGTACCACCTTAACATCTTTTTACTTAGGCCCCGGCCTAAGGACGAAAACGGTCGTTTGCGTTACTGTTTAGTGTCATATAAACCGTTCGGCCACACGAGGACGATCGAATATGACAGTAAACAACTGCGGAAACGATAACGGGTCCCAAGGTGGATAGAACGGCATACGCAACGCTCTGGGGGGTCCAACGGCTCCGTGTGTACGCCCTATATACAATCATTTTCTGATAATGATGACGCAATAGCCCCGCCTCTCCCCACCTCTGTTGCTCACCCCCGCGTCAAAGTAAACTGCACCCTGAATTCAGATTATTTATCTTTCTCTCGATATGGACATAAACGCGAGTGAAGTCTAATCTGACAGGACGGAGACACGCAGCTCTGCTCACCTGCAGCTCCTCCCGCTGTGATGCAGCGGTGAACGGAGCAAAACACACACTTCAAGTCAGATCATCACCCTTAGCTATTTTAATTACGTCTCAAACTACCTAAACTAGTTATAAATATGTTTATTTTTACTGTCGGGTCACTCATTCCACTGACGCTGTCCGAAGAGAGGGAGGAAAAAGAGAGGCTCCATGTATTTTATTATTATATAGAGTCGTTATTCATTTGTTTTAAAGCTCAATAAATAACAAAGAAGACCTTTGACCGGCACTTTTATAATTTTGTCCGGAAGATTAAAACTTTAATACACGTTGACTGGCAAAAAACTCTGCCCGGTTCCCTCGGCCCCCACCGCGGAGAATAAACAGAAGGGCAACCATGACAACCATGCTTCTTCGCTGCTTTTGTGGAGGAAGTTACAGCGCCACGTACAGGCTCCTGCATATGTACTGCAGCTTCTCCAGCGGTTGAAGCTAAACTGAGCTGTCTCGTGTGGACAGACACTATCCGGTGAACATTGTGTGTGGACGGAAGCTTTTTTGTGATTGCGTTTGCGTTAATCCTATGCGTTTAGCCGTATGCGTCCTCGTGGGGCCGGGGCCTTAGAAGGCACAGGGCAGCACGGTCCTACTCAGTTCCATTCAGATACATTATGATGTGTTCGAGGCCTTTGCTGTAAACATTTGTATAGGTGAAAGGTTCAATTATTTTGATCACGATTTGTTCAAACTGCATTTTGTAAAATTGAGTTTTAGGTGAGAAATTGCACAGCACTATAAATCCTCAACACCGTAGCCCCTCAAGGCTGCTTGCTCAGCCCTCTCCTCTACTCCCTGCTTACACACGACAGCTTCAGGTTCCTTGGTGTCCGCATCACTGAGGACCTGACATGGACTCATCACACAAACACCATCACCAAAACAGCGGCTCTTCTTCCTCCGCAGGCTGAGGTTCAATATGGACAAGCCCACAGGATTATCAAAGACCCCCATCACCCCAGCCTCAAACTGTTCTGTCTGCTTCCGTCTGGCAGGCGGTACCGCAGCATCAGGACTATGTGTGTGTAAACAGTGGAAGCAGGGAGAGGCATACACGTGCCTTGATCCCTGCCGAATCGACGCACAACTTTAGATTGGTGTCAGTGCCAAACACTTTTTTTAGGAGCAATGCGCTCATGGTATAGATGTGGCGCATACATCTTAGTTCCTACTATTTTCACTCACCCTATCCTAAGGGAGTGCATGTAGACACGTTGTGCCTCTCCGCCTCTGGTCCTTACTTCTTACTTGCTACCCCTTTCCCTCAACTTATCCTAAGGGAGTGCATGTAAATAGACACGTTAGTTTAGCTGCTATAGGCTTGGACTGTCGGGGGACACCTTACTTCTTCCTTCCGTCTATCTGTACCTGTGTACTCTCATGTTCCGCATAACCCAGCTTCCCCCAAATTTCTTTTTGGTGTCTATATCTACGCCTGGATCCTGAGTCGAAGCTAATCCTGTTGCTGTGGTTGTGTGTCCTGGATCCTCTATCCTGAGTTCTGGATCTGAGTCCCGGACTTCGAGTCGTGGCTGAACCTGTCTCTGCGGTCCTGCCTGATTCTCACCATACTACTTCCCTGATGGCTCCCACAGGATTGTTGACATCCTCATGGATTCATCTTCTTGCATTTCCAAACATCTGGTCTACCTATGTTGTAAAATGTATTATCTCTTTGATTTACACACGGCATCTATTGCACGTCTGTCCGTCCTGGGAGAGGGATCCCTCCTCTGTTGCTCTCCCTGAGGTTTCTCCCATGTTCCCCTTTAAACTGTAGGTTTTCTCTGGAAGTGTTTCCTTGTACGATGTGAGGGTCTAAGGACAGAGGGTGTCGAATTGTCATACTGATATTCTGTACAAACTGTGAAGTCCACTGAGACAAATGTAACATTTGTGATATTGGGCTATATAAATAAACATTGATTGATTGATTGACCAGACTCAGAGACAGTTTCATCCCACAGGCCATAAGACTGTTAAACACTGCGTTAAACACGCAGAGCTTGCACTGTTTTTATTGTTGTTTTTTTATATTTGTTTTTTTATGTCTTGTAATTGCACTGTTGAAGAACATGCGGTCTAAGTTTCATACATACATTACCTAACTTCACCCTAGTTGCGTATGTGTTATGACAATAGACCTTTGAGTCTTGAATATATAAGAGAAAAAAAGATGGCCTGTTTAACTTCGTTACACCAGCTCTAAGCAACTGTTATTAAAACTACTATTGCAAGATTTTTCTATTTTATAAAAGCAGATGTTTGAATATACATTTGGTATTTAAAATCATTGAATTTCACTGGTATCGGTATCGACTAGTACATTTCTGGTGACGTCCCTAGATTCCGGTTCGGGAGAGTTTCTGTTCAACATTTATCATCACAATAATTCAACTACATTTGCATAAAGCAAGCACAGTGGATAAGCTTTGAATTCATTTGCGATTCACTGCTGGACAATAATTCCATTAATTGTGATTAAATATTTTGAATTGATTGCCACCCCTACTCACAATAAACTGAATATGTAACTCAACATCATAAGTTATGCATGGTATTTTAATCCTGATGTATGTTCAAAATCATTCAAACACATCGCAAGGTCCTCATCAGCTGATTGAACTTGACCTAAGAATGGAACTTTTTTGAATGTGCTTAACGGGCTTAATGAAAATCAATCAGAATTCTTGGACAGCATAGTGTTTAGCTTCAGACAACCCTTTGCTTCTACAACAGCCCAGTTTATTCTGAAGTGATTTCCTTTAAAAGGACAAGCAGCTTTCATTGGAAGATGTAATGGTAGGGTTAGGGTTAGAGGCTGCCATACAAGGTGCCAACTGCTCAAGAAAGGCTCAGATTCAGGCCACTGGGAGTTTTGAGGTTAAGTATCTTGCCCGAGCACACATTGACATGTTGACTGCAGGGGCTGAAGATCACACCAATGACCTTTTGATTGGTAGAAGACCATCTACCTTCCGAGCCACAGTCGACGCAAACACAAACATTGCCACACTCTTTATGTAAAATCAGTAATGCAGCCTCTCAGTGCTGAATAAGGTCCTACCCCTACATCACCTACCAGAAACAGTTGACTCGTTCCTGAGAGTAGTCAAACTGTACTGCAGAGCAGGCTCTGAGGTCCACGGTCCGGATGGGCTCCTCACTCTGCAACAGAGATAGACACTGTCTACAAGTCCCAATAGTGATTGTCTAGGACTAAGAGCAGATTAAACTCAATATTAGCAAAATACTGTAATCAAATATTTGAAGTAACGTCGCCTTTAGGTTAAAGAGAGATTCACCCCTTTGTCTTTGAAGTATTTGAGTTCACATCTGTTGAGTGTGAACCATCTCTGTTTCCAGTTCTGCACAAAAGATTAAAAGTCTGATCAGAAACAGAACTACTCGTTTATGTTTGAGACACAGTGAGGTGTACCAGCTCCACTGATCTTACCTTCACAAATGCTCCTTGTTTCGTCAGATAGCCTTCCTTTGTGCCTAGCTGAAAACACATAGTTCATGTTAGATGATTCAGATTTATATCAAACCTTGAAAATCATATTCACTCAACTGACCAGCTTTTTTAGGTTCTTCATCAGTGAACAGTGAAGTTGTAACATGTTGTTGTTGTTCTTGGCAGTGTTAATGCCTTCAATGTTGAGCTGCAGTGTTCTTGGACCTCAGCATTTGACCTAAAAGAGCTATGCTTCTTGCGGTCTGCAAATGGATACCGTTGTAGGACTGATATTGACAATGACACATTGGCCTGGCTCGCATGACAGGAGCTGAACATACCAAAGACAAACGCCAGAAGAAGAAGAACAACAAAGATGTTGGCTTATTGTCCTGGGGTTGGTTCAGCAAGTCTCAACTCAAGTATGGAAGCCCCATCACATAAAACCAGCTGGTGTCATGGCGGAGGTATTAACCTCCATCTACCGACTGCTGATCAAAAACCTTTGACCACAAGATACAACTCTTGTAGTTTGTGGGCAAAAGGTAGCAAAACTAGTCGTGTTATGAAGATGTCAACAACTTCATTCCCTGGTGAAAGCTTATGCCCCCGCCGTTATGTATATTTCCAAGTTTGTCCCCATTTAAAAACTTCACCAAGTGCCTGTCGCGAAGGAGTATTGATCTTACTTATGCTAGGAGGAAAAATATATGCTTTATAGGGGTGTAACAGTATCCATATTCGTCCCGAACAGTCACGGTTCGGACGTCACAACGAATACGCCTTTTTTTATGAGTGGGAAAAAAGTCTGTCACTCAGGGCAGTATCCATTACACTATATATAATCCAGGGGGCGGTATTGCGCCTAAAAGCTGTTTGCCATTCGCCCTTAAAGAACAAATGAAGAACAAGAAGAAAACACAACAAAACGAACAAAATACAAGAAGAAGAAAAGTTAGTATGGCGATTTCAGATAACACACAGGAGCTTGAAGACCCACCTGCTTCGTTTAAATCAGCTGTGTGGGAACATTTCGGGTTCCCTGTGTACTACAATAACGATGGAGTGTGAGTGGTGGATCGGATGAGGACGGTGTGTCGGCGTTGGTGCGGTATGCTAATGGTAACACACGCCAAATATGCTAAATCATATCAGAAGGCATCACCCAGATTTGCCAATCACCGGAGCCGAGAGACCAAAAGAAATAATGGAAGCTATTGGCATATATATTTCAATGGCTATGCGCCCTTGAAACACTTTCTTATTATTCATTATGTCATATTTTCAAGACATTCTTTTTAGTTTTACAGCTTTATGAAAACGTTTTGTTTGACATCAGCCATTATAGATTATATGGTCATCTGAGTGTGTGTGGTACTTTTTAACATTTTGAATAATTAACTGTATTACACAGTTAATTAAAACTGCGGTCGCACATGTGCGCGCAGTGATGAGCGGGCCCTCAAGACCGTGCGCCTGTCGGGGAGGGCAGCCGGTCGTCCCGGCGTCAAGCAGAAGCGCGCGAGTCCTGGGAAATGAGCCGTTTGTAATTTCTATCATTTTCGCGTCGCAGAATCCAAGGTCCTCCGGCAGCGACCCGGAAACGGATGTCGGCGCGCCGTCTCGAAGGAAAACAAATTTCTCTAAAGGGTCGTCGAGGATCGATTATCGAAGAGGCTGTCTGGAGGAGCCGTAACCGAGGATACACTGATTTAGAGGAGAAAGGAGAGAGGAGTCTCTCTGGAGGAGCTATAACCGAGGGTACAAAGATGTAGAGGAGAGAGGAGTCTCTCTGGAGGAGCTATAACTGAGGGTACACTGATGTATTCTCCGGAGACGATTGCAGCCAACAGTGATGTTTAAAAGAGGCGTGACGCATGGCTGGACTTATGTCAACGAAGCACAGCTCTGCAAACTGTTCCCGTTGTGATTATAAATTATTCAAGATGATCAAATGTGCATCAGACTTTCCGCCCTTTACCGTTTGTTTACTCACTAATCACATCCCCCTGGATGTTAGGCTATTTATTTTAATACAACTGCTTTCATTGTGAGGCGATGTTTACAGTGAGAACAGCAATACTATATTTAACAGGCCTACATTACACACTTTATTTGTATGCTTTAGTAGATATCTACAAGTAAACAATAGATATTTTTTATGAAACCATATAGTGCTTCACATAATAAAATATACAAGGGCTGTAGCCTGATATACATTATATGCTTTAGGAGCTGTATGTGTGTGTTGTACAGTCAGTAGGTGTCTGTTGTGGAGTGTATAGGTGTCTGTTGTAATTGAATTTGCCGCAAGCAGAGCCGGTGTGTGTAACCATATATGAGCATTTATTTCTAAGCCCCGCCTTTTTGCAAACAAGTTTAGATTAATGACGGGCATATTTATCGAGTGAACATGCTCATTTTCTACGGTAATGTGTCGGACCCTCCACCGATGCTGTATACTAAGTTTGGCATTGAAAAAGAAAACATGGACATTTAAGGTAATATTTCACTGTTTTTAACATTATGCTAATTAAAAAAAAATGAAGTAGGCGGAGCTTTGGGGTTCAAGGACATAATATGTAGAGTAGGTCCACCCGAATAAGTGGGCAACATTTCAGGTCATTCGGAGTTACGGTGCCACTTTGTAAAGGTTTCCAAAAATGGAAATGTAGTAGTTTGGATTAATTTGTGACATGTAAATCGTAAAAAATGGTACATTCTCCGTTAGCTTACGAGCTCCCCGTTTGAGCTAGCAACTATTTTCTTCGCAATTTAGCATCATATTGGATAGGGGTTGAATTTGTCCTGGATTGGATTTTTTTCGATCATACCCCTAGGAGAAGTTTGCAAAAATGTCCTTAAAATGGCTGAAAAACGCACATTTTTCAAATGGCCGACTTTCTGGGGGGCGTGCCTAATGAAAAGCAATTTGAAATATGTGTGCAATTATAATAGCAATGTGTATACAGCGTTTCGTGAATATCGGAAAAACTATATTTGAGTAGTTTGGAGTAATTTGCGACATGTAAATCGTCAAAAATGGTGTATTCGCTGTTAGCTTATGACCTCCACGATTGAGCTATCAAAAATGTTCTTCTCAATTTAGCATCATATTGGATAGGGGCTGAAGTTGTCCTGGATTGGAATTTTTCCGATCATTCTCCTAGGAGGAGTTCGCAAGAATGTGCTTAAAATGCATGAAAAATGCACATTTTTCCAAATGGCCGACTTTGTAGAGGGCGGGGCTAATAAAAGCAAATTTGACATATGTCCGCAATCATAAGAGCTATGTTTATACAGCGTTTCGCAAATATCGGGAAAACTATATCCGAGTAGTTTGGAGTAATTTGCGACATGTAAATCATCAACAATTTTAAATTCTCCGTTCGCTTACGAGGTCATCGTTTGAGCGATCAATTATTCCTTCGCAATTTAGCATCACATTTGATATGGGCTGAACGTGTCCTGGATTGGAATTTTTCCGATCATTCGCCTAGGAGGAGTTTGCAAGAATGTGCTTAAAATGGCTGGAAAACGTCCATTTTTCAAAATGTCCGACTTCCTGGGGGGCGGGGCTAATGAAAGCAAATTAAAAATATATACGCAATTCCATGAGGAATGTCTGTGCCAAAATTCGTGAAGTTCTGAGAAACTATATGTGACTACCACATAAAAGGGGGCGCTAGTGAGCAGTTTTTTTGAAAAATTACGTTTTTATTTTACATTCTCGAAAAGGTCGTGGGCTTTGACGTGTGTCCCAAGTTTTGCGTTCCGAAACACATTTTAAAAAATCTTCATAAAAAAAAAGTATAGGCCACGCCCACATTTGTCATTCGTTGCGAGACTTTAAATATAAGCTCATACTCATCCCCAGAGTATGTCTAAAAAATATTTTTTTATTTCGTCCATCAGTTCTTGAGTTATACATTTGTCATTTTGGCGCCCCCTATAGTCCAAAATGAAAATTACTTTTTGTGCCTATTCCCCAATACAGATTGAACCTTACCACTAACATGTGTGTTATTTGGATACATTGTTGATGAGTTATGAGCATTTCTATCTAAGCCCCGCCTTTTTGCGAACACGTTTAGAGTAATGACGGCCACATTTATCGACTGAACATGCCCATTTCCGACGATAATGTGTCTGACCATCCAGCGATGCTGTATACCAAGTTTGGTGTTGAAAAACAAAAATTAGAAATTTAAGTGAATATTTAACTGTTTTTTAAATTATGCCAATTAAAAAAAAAAAAAGTAGGCCGAGCTTAGGGTTTCAAGGAGATTATATGTAGAGCAGGTCCACCCAAATAAGTGTGCAAAATGTCAGGTCATTCTGAGTTACGGTGCAACTTTGTACATCTTTCCAAAAATGGAAATGGCCATAGGTGGATCTAGAGAGCACGTTGGACAATTTGAACACATTGAGTCCAGAATATTGTATTTTTCACCGATTCTGATTCCGTGCAAAATTATACAACTTTTGAAGCATCCTAAAGACCTCAAAAACAGGAAACGCCAGCAGAAAAATAATAAGAATTCCTCCAATAACAATAGGTTCCTCGCACTTCGTGCTAGGACGCTGTTGGGTCCTAGCGCTCCGTGCTCGGGCCCTAAAAACAAACCACAGAGTTCCTTATTTTTATACTGAAAGTTGCACTATTGTTCAAAAATAAATAACAACAAACCTGGAATTATGCATTTGAGACTTTCTTTTGCTTTTTCTTGTTGTACCGAACCCGTACAAAACTCAAGGCAGCGAAGGCAAGCAAAGACAACAAACAACTTCACTTTACGGGGCCAAAACGGCAGATACGTCTTACCTTTGCTGTTTTCTGATCAAAAGTTATGTGTCACTTTGAAAACATTACTGATAATCCATTTTTTTTTCTTCTTCACGAAACTGTCTCAGGGCTTCTTAAAATATAATAAACTATGAACGCGTCATACTCACTTAACGGGAAGAAACTAAGCTAACTGACGATATTAACCATTTTTACCGAAACAAAACACAAGTCTCTAAAGAAGCGTCTAAATGAGCACTGAGCGAAAAAAAGCTGACGCACTTAGCACAGAACTCTAGGTATAAATCGATCGATATACTTATCGGATCTGCACAAATGAGCTTTGCTAGCAAGCTGAGATTCCACAGATTCCATACATATACGTTAGTATCATCACTGAGCAATCAGAACTCGCGACAGGGGAAGCAAAAACCAGACAACACACGACCTAGCTTTAGGTAGCAAAAAACCTGGGACCTTATTTCGGAAAAAGTATGTATTGAAGTCAATGGCGAGAGAAAGATTATCTTTCGATCCCGTTTGAATTGTGCCACGAATTACACATGATTTGCAAGTCAAAAAATAAAAATGTGTCGTAAAACTGAGAAGTAACACTTTTTTTTGTGTGAAACCGCTCAATGAACTACATCTCCCGTCTCGCACCACACACCAAGAGGGCCGTCACGTTGGCACATTTCACTTCTTTCTTTCAGAATGAGGCGAAAAGTATTAAACAAGTAGAAAATCACTAAAAGTCTGGGCATGTTGAGAGCTGTGCATACACAAAAGGGGAGTTAGTCGGTTCCGTAAGAGCCAGCATGCGGGACCGGGATTCTGGGATTTGTAGTCTTTCTAGTTGCGTATTTTTCATAGTCTTATATTTCAACAGTTTTATGACAAACTGTGACTTTTTTGACATGGAAATTATTTGTTAAGATTGACAAACATCATATGTGTAATTCGTGGCACAATTCAAACGGGATCGAAAGATAATCTTTCTCTCCCCCATTGACTTCAATACATAATTTTTCCGAAATAAGTTCCCATGGGTCGGAAGTAGATGGGCGGGACTTCGCCTCTCTATGTGGATCTTCCCCCTTGATTCTATTGGCTCTAACGGTTAAAAAGAGATGCCAATCATCAAAATCGACCAAGGGGGGCCAGGGATAGGTCAAATCCACCCAAATGACCCCAGAAGTGTTTTCTTTGTGCTAAATCTCTCTAAAAAGGTCAATTTCACTTGTTTTGCATCAATCTTGATACAGGGTACTTATTATATGTTATGTAGTTTGGATTCCTAAAGCTTTTAGTCTACTATCCCATCATTCAAGGGTGATTTTCACTATAAGTAATGGTTTATTTTTGGACGGACACTATAATTTACATGTTTTTACTATGTTCAATCAAAAATTACTTTAAAATAAAAACATCTATATTGATCCTGACTTTTCTACATCCAACTCACAGGTTCATCATTGCTTTGAGAAAAAATATTATTAATTTACCCCTTTTAGAAGGGAAGATAGTCATTTGTTCTGGGAATGTCATTTTCGAGCCTGAGACCTGAAAAACAGGCTTGGGGCTCAACTGGTTGAGTCCAGAAGTAGGTCCAGCGGGTCAAATTTCCCTCATAACCTGGAGCAGGTAACTTTGGTCACATCACAGAGATATTTGATATATTCTGGAATCAACTGCTGTCATACCGATGGTGCGGTGGGCACCAGGTCGTTTTCTGTGCGGCCCGTCTGTATGGCTGTGTGAACTCGCACTGACTCGTAGATGGATGGCTCCTCCACACGCCACGGATATGGACTCTTCAGCACCATCAGGGTTCCTGGTTCAGAGGCAGAGAGTTACAGCAGAGAGTTAAGAAATACAGCAACCCAACACAAAAGTGTGGCCAATCGAGAATGAGACAAATTGTGTGTTTCCTACAAAGGAAAATATCCTATGATGCGGAGCAAAGATAGACTGACCCCCTGGCAACCACAGGCAAGACATTAGAAATTAAAATTCATCCTGCTGTCTTTGCCTGAGCTCAGTCTCAGATCAGCCTTGGATTAGTCTGAGATTAGACTGGGATAAATCTGAATCCAGCCTTAGAAAGCCTATAAACAGTCTGAGATCAGCCTGAGATGAGCTTGAGATAAGTCTTATATCAGTCTGAGATCAGCCTTAGATCAGTCTGAAATCAGCCCAAGTTCATTCACAGATGACTCTAGAACTCAGCTTGAGATCAGCCTTGGATTAGTCTGAGATCAACCTATAATTTCATTTTTTCCAGTATTTAGCTGTATAATTTAAAGCTTGTAAAATGTTACCACGCTTCCCACCTTTTTAATACAAACATGTAATGTAAAAAGCAGAGCAATGTGTCGTTTCACTGTATTAGCCGGTAACTTGCAGTTTGTCATAACGTACCTGCGTCACTGCCCAGCAGAGGCTGATTAGCGAAGTGAATGACAAAATGTTGAAGGGTTGGGTACTCGTTGAAGCCAAACGAGTAGCCGTTATCTTTGCGTGTCACATGGAAATGTTTGACGGAATCCTTTGCCCTGTGTGTCAGATGACAAACAAACATATTTAGTGATGCACTTTTAAAGTTGTTAACATGCAAAATAAAAGTCACGTAGTTAAGTCATCTTAGTATTCTATACGTTTCTTTTCATGGTAATAACTTGTGACATGAAACAGCAATGTGATGATGTAGCTGAAAGACAACGGCCATATTAACACACATTTATTTTGTTACCTGTGGATAATATGATATCCCCCTAGGCAAGACCAGGGATTCAGAACAGATCAGAATAAGTGTTTTTAAAGATAAGATATACTTTATTATATATATATAACTTATATATATAACCCAAATTGGGAAATGTTGCTCATAATTAGAAATGTTGCACATAATTAGAAATAAAAAAAGGAGAAAATAAACAATTGTACAATATAAAAATCCATGATGGATAACAGTTTGTTTGTGTCCTCCTCTCCACCACAGCATCAAAAGTGTCTATTTGAACGCAGATGACAGAGCTAGCTTTCTTAATGAGTTTATTCAGTCCGCTTGCGTCACCAGCTCTGATGCTGCCTCCCCCCCAGCAGACCACAAAAAGAAGAGGTGTTAGAGGCGGACTGACCTGACAGACAGGGCGAAGCAGCCTTCCCCTTCATTACTGTTCCTCAGGAGATAACTCCCATCAGTCCCATTGGACAGGAGCAGAGCCTCTGCTGCATGGCGGGACAGGTCATGGTGGTACCACCTTCAACAAAATGAAGCAAAAATAAATTAGCACTCAATACTGTGGTTGATTGTGAGACAATTTGGATTTATTCAATTGTCTTGCAATCATTTAAGTTCAGGGCTTGACATTAATGACTGCCCGATGGCCCGGAGCCATCTAGTATTTAGCTCGGGCAATGAAGCCTAACCTGCTGGTTGCCCGATCGGGCAATCTATTATGCCAGTATGATGCAGCTCGCGGATCCAGTAATGAGTGACCCGACAGTAAAACTAAACATATCTATAACTAGTTTAGGTAATTTGAGAGGTAATTCAAATAGCTACGTGTGATATTCTAACCTGAAGTGTGTGTTTTGTCCGCTCACCGCTGCATGTGATCATGCAGCGCTGCGTGTCGACTCGTCAGCAGCAGCTGATCTCTCTCTCCCGTCAGATTAGACTTCACTAGCGTTTATGTCCATATCAATCAGATCTAGCTAGTTCTAGCTAATGATATGACTACCTGCTTTTTAAAAGACACCTAAACAATAAGTGTCGCTATGCAACTGGGTGAGGCCACAAAGTATAGCGCAGCATTATGCATTTGTTTACATGCCCACCGGAACCCCGAGGCATTACCAACAGATCCACGCACAATCAACCCATACAGGACATCTCTTTCTCCCAATTAAGTGTTAGACATTAGAATTGACTATTCTTGTCTGTCACATAAGTGGCGCAACTGAAGCGGTATTGCGCTAAAGGGAAATGGTTTTGACCAAAGAGATTTAGATTTTCCGGATAACGGGAACTCTGACTTCACCATTTTGTGTGCTTCGCGGATGAGCTCGGCTCCTCTCGACTGCTGCTCGGTCAGCTTCCGGATGAGGAAGCATTCATTCGACCAACTTACAGTAGATAACATTACAAACATTTTTAACAGGGGCCATAATAGTGTAAATAATGTTTATTTTGGCAGTTACAACTGAATGTAATGTTTTCTACTTTTTTACATCTGGGAAGGCATTTGCCTTCATCAGATGGAAAGTGTCTTGACCAACAACTTAAGTATTTCTTATAGCTATGCAGGGCATGCAAACGAAAACAAACACAAACAAAAACAAACAAACTTGAAATTGTTCAATATAATATTGTGGTGGTTCATCTTATAATTCAGTCTAGAGAATGCACCAGACAGAATCTAAGACCTGCAAAAATCTTTCCTTTTTAGGGGGAGGCCCCCCAAACCCTTCGTGCCATTTCGTCCGCGCGAATTTTTCAGGTCAATCTCTATTGGGCTCAAGGCCATCTGTAAATTAGCTTAGATGGCCCACAGGGCCATCTCCCAAAATCCTTAATGTCATGCACTGAAGTTGCCACATTCTTGCAATGGCGCTGTTTGTGACCCAAACAGTGTATCTACAGGCCTCTTGGCTCAAAGGCAATCAATACAATTTTAATTATAAAGCCCATTTACAGAAATAAAAAATGTGCCTCATGGGGCTTTACAGACAGTACTGCGGAAATGTAATATTGCATCAAGAATGTAAACGAAATGCACATCCTAATTTATAATTATAATTTATTGAAGTTATAAAGACCTGAAATAAGGGTGTACCAATTGAGAAAATAGGGCTAACATCGGCCGGTGCCCATGCATTGGTATATTCCTACCTGTAATATTCTTAATATTCTTTTTCATAGAGAATATGATGTCCAATCGACCACCCAGCATCAACACCTTGAACGATTTTAACTTGGTAAATGGCTTCTGGATATCGTTTTTCAATGTGTACACAACATCAGATGTGAAGAAAGCCATTAGCAAATACAGCTTTATTTTTTATTTAGAATACTTTTGGATCTGTAGGATTGGGATTAGCTCATGCGAGGGACATTTATTCCGATGACTATTAGCAAATCCATATGAAAGATTTTATGGGGTGATGGAACTAAAGAGTGGTTTAAATAAAAAGTATGGACTTATTTTCCTGAGAGTGAACAACTAACCACTAGCCACCCTGAAACATGGCAAACAACCATACAATACAATACAATATACTCAGTAACATCTGCCCCTGGGTCTCAGGATCACAGGTTGCATCATCTCATTCAATACAGAGTTTTATTGAAGGAGAGAAAGTTGCCCAATCATTAATGAGCTTTCCGAAAGCTTTACTAGCAGGGAGGAGTGTGAAAGCATGCAAAGGAAACAAATAAAGGGAAGTGAAACTTCATTATTTGCATTAAAAGTTGCTGAGTGTAAAAAACAGGAAACCAAACCTAAAGCATTTAACGGTCCACTCATCCCCAGAAATCTCTGGTTTAATCTATTTAATAGCTCATTTCATGTTGCTCCCTTAGAGTGGTGTTAAGTACATTTACTCAGTATAATATAATAATATGTATAACAAATATTACACATTTTACTTGTACTTTAACTAATTACTAACATAATAATTTATAATATAGCAACAACTTTTACTCCACTAAATATATCTGATAGCTTTACAACTGTAGTTACCTTACAGATTTAGATAGCTAATACAAAATATAAATCAACTTCTAAATAAACATTGACATTAATAGGCAGCATTATAGCAGCAGTATATCAAGTAATTACAATAAGCTCCACCTTTACAAACTATAATAGGCACTTTAATGCATCAATACTCATATTCCAGTAAATCTATATTTATAATTCCAAAATGGGCCATTCAAACAAGTAACAGGTGATTTTAATAAAGTTTAGTAAAATGTTGAATGCTTGACTTTTATTTGTTACAGAGCTAATTTCACTTAAGTGTAACATCTGAGTAATTATTCCACCAATAGACTTTAATGCTGTCTGTGACAGAACACCATTTAACTCAAAAATATATTATTATTAGATAATATATTATATTGTTTTCTCTTAAAAGTTATATTTGTAGGTTGGGCCAGGGGTTCCCAAACTTTGCCATGCCAAGGACCTCCATATAGCATTATCCTCTGGCCGGGACCCCCCTGTTGGCATTTTTTTTAAATGATTACATTATGATGGAAAATATGACAAATTAATCATACAGCTTAATACATTTTCTTAATATATATATTTGTATTAATAATTAATAGTCAGTTATTCTTCTGTCTTTATAATATTATATAATTTTGAACAGTACATATATTTTTAGCATTTTTGAAAGCTATTTCTGCCTTTTTAATATTATATATAATATTCAACAGTAATATTAACACCCACACAACGAGACCAGTCAAGTCCATTTGAGATTATGTACTTGTCTAAAACTTGGAAAATGTCTCTTCATGTGATCAAACCTTCCAGTGCTTTGCAAAATAATATTTCCTCATCAAAGTTGTCTTCTGAAAAAAATCTGATGTAGGCTATGCAAGCAATTCTGCGAAATGTTCTGCATCCGTATGGAATGCCATTTAAGCCTAACCGTTAGGCTACCTTAGAAGTCAATAAAAAAGCAAACAGTAAGCAATCTCAAGAGGCTAATTATGAAGCTAATTATGCAAATCCTTCTCATTAAAGTAGTCGCGAGCGCTGAAAACAATGGAGAAGTGGCGGTAATGTATTATCAATAATATAATGCCGACTCAACTAACTAAGACAGGCTACTGTTTTTGAATATTGATAACATATTATCGAAACATTCTTTCTGTTTGTGAAGGACTAAGAATAGTTTAAACGGAGCACTGTACATTATTTCAATCGGCACTCGAGACCCGTTTCCTTCTAGAAGCGTCTCGTTCATCTACCGTCGGTAAAGTAACCTTTTGCAGAGTTACATTAAAGTCAAAAAGCAGGCTTACCCTAAAGTCTCTAACTCGTCGGTAGAGGAGTCGTCGCTGTAGAAACTCATCTCTCTCTCAGGTCTCAGTCAGTGTGTGTGTGTGTGTGTGTGTGTGTGTGTGTGTGTGTGTGTGTGTGTGTGTGTGTGTGTGTCGGTCGCGAACGATCCGATTCTTTTGAACGGCTCTTTGGTACCAACGAGGGGAACCGAGTCGTACTTGGTGAGAGCCGTTCTTTTTATCGTTCAATCGTTGGTCTGCACTCACTGCCTGCCAAAATCCACCCGCCTTTTAAAAAGCTTGATTTTGTTCCGCAAAAGTATTCTGTGAAGACCCCCCCCCTACTCTGATTGGTAGGTTTCAGCGCGAGGAGTGAGATGGGGTGGGTCTTAAGGGAATACGCGAGAGAGAGAGAAGTCATAACAAGTGCTACAAGACAGGTAGACGACGTATTTTTCAGATGGAAAATGAGCCAAACGCAAAAACGCAGCAGCATTTGGATGCACTTCAACCAAAACCCAGGCAGCAAGCGCACCATTTGTAAAGGCAACATATCCTTTAAAGCAGGGTCAACAAATAATCTCCATTACCACTTAAAAACACAGTGTCTAATATTAAGAGTTGTGTGAATTTCATTCAAGGCAAGGCAACTTTATTTACTTAGTAATAGTAGGGTGAATACATTTTTTGCATTTCAGACTTCTGGAATATATTGCGATATGAAGCCGATACAGTAAATCAAAATCCAGTACCATTCTGAAATCCCCAGGATGTGTCCGAATCAAACCAAAAGAGAAAATGCAGATATTACACTCATAAAAGAAATGGTAGACATATCAGTACTCTTAGTGCCAAGTTGTCTCAGACAATCTGCATGTCCTAATGTGGGACAGTTCTGTGCAAAATGTGGGACACTGAAAAGTCTATGTTGAAAAGCCTCAGTCACCTTAATTCATGTAATAAAAACATCTAAGGTCAGTAACACTCAAAGATAAATGTGCAATACTGTGTTCAGTTATGTTACTATTTATCATTTTATTGTTGTTACAACAGAAGATGTTTTTCTTTAAATTGAAGTTAAATGCATCAATCTGGTGCACTTTGAGGACAAAATTAAGAGATTTATGCATACAGCTCTCAACACTCATATGAAACAGAACTGTATATATTTCAATAATCCAAAAACCATTAGAATATTCTCACAAGCAATAACACATATTTGATAAACTCCTCTCTCCTATCTTTATCTTAGTCTGCATTCTTTTTTATTTTATTTATGCATATTCGACTAATCGCTCCCCTTTTAAACTGTGTTTTTTTTTTTTTTTTACTGACCTATAGCACATATTAGAATGATTTCTTAACTTAGGCTATTTTTTACAATGTGTGTTTGAAGGATTTATTAAATGACTATGAATATTTGGGCTTAGATTAATTGCCATCTTTTAAACTCAGACATTAATCCCTAACATTATTCCTGACTTTATCATACCATTTTAACAGAGATGCAGCCACCCCCAATTATTTAATATAATTTGCCCTTCACCTTAAATATCTAAAATAATGCATTAGAAGACTAAAACCCTGTAAATAACCATTGCTCTTGCACGATCCATGCTCCTTTTAGACCTGTCCCACATTAGGCAAATCATACTGTCCCACTTTGCGAAACATGTTTCCTAAATTGGGACGATGGAACATTTGATTGAAATAAAAAATATATAGTATATTTACACCATATTATAATATGTTCTGATGAACAAACATATCATAAACACATCCTGATAAAAACTTGCAAGATTGCTTTATTTATACGAAATTTAAAACCTTAACATTACATTTGTCAAAACACTATGTCACTGACCTTTGGGTGGTCTTCACACAGGGTACTTCCTGTTTGAAGGTTTGTCCATCCTCATCTGTGATTGGAAATTTGAGAAGTCATGTGATTTTGATCGCATGACATCACAGCTTGTGTTTACCCATAGTTTCATTCACTCTCATTTGTTTGCGGAAGACCTACACCCATTTGAGCTTAGGTGTCCCTGTTGACAGAGTCACATGTAAAGCAATAAACTGGTCATGACGACGAGGTCTTCTTTAGCCTTAACTGGCGTGGTTTATTTTCATATATGCATTGCACCACTTGACCTGCTCTCCATGAGAGCTAGAGGGAGAGAGATAGAAGGGGAGGGAACAATCCCTTATATCTGATACCTGACGTCAGCTACAATAGCTGCGCCTCCTTACGCCTATAGCGCCCTCTTACTGTGGAACAGTTATAGTGCAGTTACATGCAGACATATTAATACTTACACTTAACAGGGCAACTCACCCTACATTCACTGACATGAATGACATGGATATGGCGCCACCTTGTGTCATGTTTACAATGCAGATTATTGACATTAGGTCTGGCAATACAGTCAATCATTATCCTGACATAGCCCATTCCCAAACCGCCCCCTACACCCTACACCTACACCCTACCCCTCCGTTTGCGCGTTCACGCGGAGGGTCCGCCATATTGAGGGCTGTTCCAAACCAACGAGTGTGGAGCGGTGTGGAGGGGGAGTGGGCTATCAAGCCCTCAAACAGCGAGTCTGCAGCGGTGCTGACTTGAGACCGGTCTCTACCTGACCGTAGTCACGCTGTGTGTGTCCGTCAAGTAGTTCCAGCAAACATCCGCTGATAAATTGCGATTTTAACAACCTCATGATAACCTCATGTTTTTAACTTAGGATCATACCTGTGTTTAGTCTAGAAAAAGGGTGAAAAAATGTGTGCATTTTATTATAAAGTTGTGTATATTTACAGACTGTTGCAAAAACTAAGAAGCTTATAAACATCAGGTTTAAAACTAAAATAGCTTTACAAAAAAGTAACACAATGAAAGATGTTTGGAGTTTTATTTGAGTTATTAATTTACATTTTTTGTCAAAGAGATACTGATTTGAAACCGTTGTTACATACGTTACGGCATTTCCTGTTTCTGCCGGAGAGAGGGGAGTTTGTCCTAAAGCTTGCCGCTGTATTTATACCCTTAACCCAGAGGTGCCCAGTACGTCGACCGCGGGGGCAATGCTGGTAGATCGCGAGTCATTCATAAATTAAAAAAAATCCAGCTCCGTTAAAATAGACAAAACAGGTTTTGATCCCTCCTCCTTTGGCCTCCCTGCCACTTAATTCAGGAGTTGACTTGATTGACAGAAAAAGCGACCTATTGCTTTCCAGTCTGTTAACACAGAATGCAAAGCGATACAAAATCAGTCAAGTGCCGGGAGAGACAAACAACAAAAGGAGTGCGGGAACGAGCAAAAAGCTAAAGACATACCACTTCCACACAGAATGGGAGGGAGAATCTTTTTTTGTGATGTCACATTCAAAGGTTATTTGCCTTATTTGTAAAGCAAGCGTCGCTCTGCCAAAGAAAGGTAACGTGGAGAGGCATTATCGGAGTGTTCACAAGGCATATGACAGCGACTTCCCTCCGAGTAGCGAGTTGAGAAAGAGAAAGGTCATGTATTATTGCTACACAAACATTATCTCTTAGTCTTAGTGTCGCCAACTCGTTTCTAACATGCAAAAAGACAAACAAATGCGTCTATGGTCGGTGTATTTTCTATCTTTCCAATCCAGAAGAGATCTCTCTCTCCCCCGTCTGTTTGCAAGGGGGCGGGGCAGTTTACACACACGCATCCGCTACATGCAGCAACACACGGAGGAGATGGTGGAGAGAAGCGCTTCAAGGTGTGGTTACATGTTACCCGTCTTGAGGTGGACAATGCTCGTCACCAAAAGTGTTTAGCATGTAAGGGCGGTAACACGAGCAATTTGTCTAAACATTTTGCAAAAGTGCACCACATTCAGACGGAGGAATGCACCGGGTTCGACTGTCTTTCGAGTAGCTCTGTAGCCCCATCCACGAGTAACGTTTCCACGTCAGGTGTTATGTATGCTAGCAGCAACACACGGAGTTAACTACATTATACAAACATGGGTTAATGATTAGAGGTAACTGAGTTATTTATTTTGTTAAAGTTTCAACTATTCTCTTTCCAGTTCTGTCATCAGATTATTTAATAAGATTTGTTAAAACATTGTTGTTTCTTTTGATGTGAAATATTATTTATTTAATTCAAATAAAAAGCAATGTTAATTTTGTTCACAATTTGTTAAGTTAATTTAATAATATATGTATTTTTGAATCAAGTATTCATCTTTATTGTCTTCATTGTTAGTTTCCACATGCCTAAAACAACCTCAAACTAAATCTAAAAGTTGATGGCTAAATAAGAGCGTTTGAGAAATTGTGCAAGGCACACAGTAGTAGTCCGAATAGTCGATTAATCGTTTCATTAATCTATAGATTAATCGATAATCAAATTAGTCGTTTGTTGCAGCCCTATTGTAGTTATCCCATGTAAAAATAAAACGTGTTATTCAGCAACCCTTGCAATTTGGGTTTTTATTTTTGGTTGGTAGACCTCGGTTAGCTGGTCATTTCAAAAGTAGCTCACCAGCCAAAAAAGTGTGGGCACCCCTGCCTTAACCCTTAATGGAGGGAACTTCATTCAGCTGCGAGTGTGGCTACAAACGGAGTTCACTCCGTCACGGAAGGGGAGGGAGTCTTCCAAGCTGACAGAGAGTCCAAAATGGGCCAGATCTTTGAGCTCGCTGAGATGGGTCTTGAGTTTGTTGAATGCCGATTTTCTTTCCTATTCTGTACAAACTACTTGTTGTGCTACAGCCAGTGAGTGCACGACATACTTGTAGACAGTTAGTCTACAGTCTTTTCCAATTTTCTCACATATGGTGTTGATGGGAACATATCTCTCTCTCATTCCATGGCCTGCATGCATGTACACTAGAGATGAACCAAACATGTATTTACTTGCATAATATATGAGCAATACTTCCTACAGACCTCACAATGATGCGGGAATATGACTCTGCAAGATGTATGGCATGGAGCACCATCCTTGTGTCTGTCTCTTCCTGATCACTGTACAGTGATGTCAAACTGCTGACTCCTCCCCTTCGTCAAATCCTGAGTGTAGTCTGTGGGGCAGCAGTGACAATGTAGTTGCTCACAAACATGCACAGTGTCTTGTTTCCATTACTCCTCAAGTACTTCCTGTAGTTTGGGACATTTGATCACTTGCTGATATTAAATGTTAAACATGAAACGCAAAAAAATGTGAATATTACATTTTACATGTGGTGAATTGGATTCCACATGTGCCTCTATCATGTGAATGTATAAAAATAAGTCTACACATAAATTACAAACCAAAAGGGTTGACAAGGGTACTAGAATCTGAAGAACTTTTATCTCATTGTCTGAAACAGCATTTACGGTCACTGCAAATGTATATCATACATCCAATAGAACAATTAAAAGAATATAAAAATCAATGCACTTTAGTAAAAAAATTCCCATGTGAAAGTATTGCATCAACTTTAAGGCTTCATGGTTTCACCTTGGGTGAAAGATGTGCATAAAATCAGGCTGCAGCAACACGACTACATAAAACTCATGAGGCTTACCAGGGGGGTATACTACGAATCTAGTTCAACCTATCCTGGATATGTTTTGAGTTATCCGGTTGACTTAATCCAAAACAAAGCCGCTCTCGCTAAACTGTCCTACAACGCTGGCTATCAACTCGTTTGCTCAAGCCAGCCGTGTCCTATCTAGTTAGGTGCGCGTTCACATAAAAGGGGTGGTATCTGGAGCATTCAACCAATCACAAAGATGGAGAAGCGTACTGACAGCGCAGCGTCATACTTCCTGAATGAAAAGTCAACTATAATATTAGTCAAGTATGAAGAAGTTAAACATCCATGACTTAAATACTTTATCCAGGATAAAAGCCATATAGCTACACCTGCAAGGTGAATACAGGTAAAAGAAAAAGTGTTTGAATGCGTACATTAACAGGTTTATGATATCACTGCCCCGTCTAAGACACGAGTGGATCTGACTTTAATTACATTTGACTCGAGTGTTTCGTAATGTGTTGCTTAAAATAATACTTCTGCATACAGTATGTGACACTGTGAGTGTTGCACGGACAGATACGGCTCGGCTGACTCAGATAAGGAAATATATGATACATTATGATGTGATATGATGTGATATGAATGATAATGGGACTCATCGAGGTGGGAGGTGATATTCTAATCATTTTCACGTTCACACAGTCGGTGATTTTGGCCGGCCGAATTTCCTGCAACGGAAGTTTAAACTGTATTTCCTCCGCACACTGAGCTCTGATTGGTCAGCAGGCGTGGTGAAATTTTACTGTGTTGATCTCTTATCCTGGAACCTATCCTGCTTCGGAGCACAGACTAGGTTCCAGGATAAGTCACCATGGAGATCTAGACCGCTAAAAAGTGAACCAGCTTCGTATTACCGGAAATCCCAGAAGTTATCTTGCTAAACGAAAATCCTGCTTCGTAGTATACCCCCCAGGAGTGTCAGGTTGATTTTCTTCATTTGGTTGAAGGTTATTTAATCTAAGATGGTCTTTGTTCGAATTGAGAAATTATAGCATTTCATATAAAATGTACAATAGCCCTGTCAAATCTCACATGACTGTCTAACATCCAGACTGAATTTATTTCAAATGAATTCAAATCAACTGCAAAAAACTAAAACAATGAAGAAATGCAACAATATCTCCAACAATGTAAAACTGCATTTGAAAACAGTATGAAAAAAGTAAACATGATTTGTTCGTCTCTAGAGGTTAAACACTACATAACTTACCCTGCCCTTTAAAAATGAATCACTGTATTTCTTGCAACATTGTTAGCATGTTTAACTGCAGTTAGGATGTAAATAAACCACACTATTTCAATACGGGTGGAAATATTACAAATATAAAACTAAAGTAAGGGAGCTGTTGTTTGAAGAAACACAGTGTTCTATTTATATATGCAGGGCCGCCCCTGGCCCCTTGCAAAGTTATATGATGAGGCCCTCTGTGTCACGAGGGTCGACGGGGGGTTGAGGCCAACTCCGTGAGGTGAGGCCCCACGCAGTCTGCGTGATCTGCCTTTAGGGAGGGGCGGCCCTGTCTATATGAATTTACCAACAGATAAGTTTGAATGTTTTAAAGAAAAATGTGAACAAATATAGTGAGTGCCCGAGGATGATAACATAACAGACAATTATGATGTGGCATGATATAGCCTGTAGACAATATGACTATGAAAGTAAATTAAATAAAATGTAGGCTATTGCTAAAGTTAGCTAAAGTTGAGAAAACGTAAGCTAGGCAAGCTATTAAAATAAATTAGAAAATGTAGACAATTGCTAACGTTATCAAAAGTTGAGAAAATGTAAGCTAGCAAGCTATTACTATAAATACGAAAATGTAGGCTACTCCGAACTTTAGCAAATTTTGAGAAAATGTATGTCAGCTAGAGAGCTAACTACTGTAGCTTACTGTTTGGTTAAACAGTATGGCAAAAAAAGTATCTTTCACACATTCACTTCGCTTGGTACTCTGTTGCTCAAAGAGTGAGCTGCTATGAATATCCGAAAGTACATTCCAACAGCGCTGTCCAATGTTTTACTTTGAACCAGAGTGTACTTGGGCCCTTGGAGTATTTATGAATGCAGCCTTAAAGAGGAAGAACACGTGTTTTGGTTGACAGCAGTAAGTTGGATTTTCGATTTTATCGAATTTGTATATTTTAAGAACGTAGACACACAGCTAACTTTAGCCACATGCTACCTGCGCACCACCAAAATGCAATGAGAAATTAAACACAAAGTCGGTTATCTACAGCAGCGGCTTGAGTGCCAGATTTTCCTCTCAGCAGTTGATTGACCAGAGCTCCGATACATATTCAATTTACATTCATAGGGACACACACATAGCACTCCACTCGGATGCTAGTGCTTTGTGTTAAAATGTCAACCAGTATGATAGCATTATCAGTGCCATCTGTTAAAAAATAAATTAAATCTCATTACAGCTAAATTCTGATTCAGTTGTTCATTTCTCATTCTATAACTCAGTTATCTGAAACATATACAGCTAAACCGTGATTTGACTCATATCATACATTCTGATTACTGCGCAAGCATTTAGTGAACTCGGCATACCACGTCTGAATAAGAAACGAAAGAAACACTGTCATATTTATTATATATGACAAAGTGTGAAGTTTGGTCAAACTAATTAATGAAAAATGTCAGAAGATTCATGATTTTACAGATTGTTTTCAATAAAGTTTGGTGACATATTAAACACATACTCATCGGAAATATGAGTGAAGAATGTGTTCAATTTTCTTTTAAATTATCTTTGCCAAAGTTATTTGGTTGCTTGCATGTAGCAAAATTATCATTGTTAAATAAATAACTGGTGAGTGGAGGTCACATGATTATCATTACATCCAGCATGTCTTTTGAACTGTCAGCTCTGTGTGTGTGCGTGTGCGTGTGTGTGTGTGTGTGTGTGTGTGTGTGTGTGTGTGTGTGTGTGTGTGTGTGTGTGTGTGTGTGTGTGTGCAGGGTTGGATTGTAACGGAATACATGTAACGGCGTTACGTAATCAGAATACAAAAATCAAGTAACTGTATTCAGCTCGCATTACATTTGAAAAACGAGTAATCTGATTACAGTTACTTTCGTAAACCTGAACCTGAAGTGAATACATTTTCGATTACTTATTGGAATTATTGGTGGAAAGATTTCCTCACAACATTTAATATTCATTACTAAAGGTACAGCCGAATCATCAAAGCGCACAAAACCTATTACCGCCGCAGATGGACCAAAAAAGGGAGCGTTTGAAAAAGGTTTGCGGGTCCGCTCAGTGAAACAATAACAACGAAACATGGAGGAACAAAAGTCTGCATTTAAATCGTGTGTGTGTCTGTGTGTGTTTGTTTGTAGTTGTAGTGTGTGTGGTTAAAACACATCAGCCACACCCCTCTTTAGCCTTTCTAATGATTCTGAAGGTAAACACAGTGAAGGTGGTGAGTGAAAGGCACTGCGTGGCGCGCTCCTCTTCTCAGAGGCTGAGTTAACTCTCCCGCTGCCTCCTGGTGCTGCAGAGATTTCATGAAGTGAAGGAGATTTTCCTTCTATAAAACAGCTGCGGGCAGCAGATACTGTGAGTGTCACGGACATGAATTCATAGATCAAGGCAGACTGGTGCACACACTCTTCTGTTTTGCCAATCCAGTGGTTAAACAAATATCTAAACCCCTGGCCGAAATGTCCTTAAAATGAAGTCCGAGTTTGACATTTAAATTCATGTCCCGCCAACACTGGCAGGACAGAAGGCGACACGCCCGTTCTAAGCCCTGTCCCTCACTCCTCTCATCCCAAGCTGCATCCCCAAAGAGTTTATTATGTTGTTACATCGTTTCAGATGTTATGTTTCAGTTGTGCTCTTAATACGCCATTAAAACAGTAAAAACACGTTTAGTTTCCTTTTGCTTTTTGTGTCTCCTGTACACCAAAACATACCCATCTGTGATGGAAAAAGAAAGTAATCCAAAAGTAATCTGATTACGTTAAGACACGTAACTGTAACTGTATTCGGATTACTTTCAGAGCCATGTATTCATGTATTTACAAAGTAACCCTCCCAACCCTCTGTGTGTGTGTGTGTGTGTGTGTGTGTGTGTGTGTGTGTGTGTGTGTGTGTGTGTGTGTGTGTGTGTGTGTGTGCGCGTGTGTGTGTGTGTGTGCGTGTGTGTGTGTGCGTGTGTGTGTGTGTCAGGACACTGTGTCTGAGCAGGGCTCCAGGCCCGGGTTGTCTGCACACACTGGCAGCCTGTTTTTGGGCCGGCTCTGATTCCAGCGCTGCATTTTCCTCCGGTAATTCTCAGAATCCTCTCTGTCCGTCTGAGCTGATTTCAGAACAGCGGAGGGGTGTAAAGTGTTGAACAGAGCTCGGAACAGCAGCCTGCAGAGGAGAAGTGGACCGACAGGGTCAGTGATCGGCTCATTTGAGCTCATCACAGGTATATTACGATATGAAGAAAGATTGAATATATGTTGGATTCATTTGATGGCTTTGCAGTAGTGTCAGAGGAGGGGAGACAAAGTAAGGTCAAACAGGACGAAAACTAAAATAATACTATTATGGTATACATCATATACAGTACATTGCATTTCATATAGAGTGGAGCAGGAATGAGTCCTAAAAGATATTTTGCGTGTTTGGTTACCTGCCTGAAATAAAGGCTGTGGTTCACATAAGCTTAAGAGAGTTTCACATTTTGTTTTACTACATAAAATAGATAAGTTAATACCCCGCCAGAGAATTAAAAAAATGCTGGTCAACAAGTGACTAAGTGACTGCACTTTAGCTGTCTTTAACTTAGCGATGCTGAAGTGATGTTAATATGTGGAGTCTTGAACTGTCGAGACGTATTCAGTCTTCAGTGTGTAGTGTTTGATTGTGTGTTTATGTGCAGTGTGTGTACCTGGGTATCAGCGCTGTCACAGTGGTAAGGGCACATATGATGTAGAAAAGTGGGTCAGACATTTGGAGTGTTTCCACCCACAGAGGGTTTGTCGGGGGGCTGCAGGTCACACAGAACAAACCGAAGAGCAGCACGAAGCCGAAGTAGGAGGCAGCGCTGAGCAGCAACACCAGCGCATGGATCCACGTCTGCAACACACACACCTAATGTCACACACTTCCATTCTTTGCTTTCCTTACAGAACACCAAACAATGAATGACTGGAGTGGCTGACAGCTGTAGAGTGTCTGACCAGGGTGGGGCTCTCGATGACTTGGTGCAGCAGGATGATGAGGAGGGCGGAGGCGTTGATGGGAGAGCCGAAGGAGAGCACACTGACGCTTGACCCTGCAAACGCCTGAAAATCACAACACTTGGGTTATTACTACGAGATATCAAATTTGATGCCATCGTATTCTTTTTTGATAGTAACAACAAGCCTTCCTAGCAGCAGTGTGGAGGACCAGTACACAGAAGAAGAGCATGTCTCATACTGGGTAATTCCCTTAGTGCACTGCAATGTGAACACTTGTGCAGTGTGTGAATCTAGACCAGGGATAGGCAAATGGCGGCCCACCTCCTCTTTTTGCGGCCCTCAGATTAATTTATAAACAACATAATTAATAAAAAAAATATATATATATATATTTTTTACTTGTAGTACTGATACCATCCACTAGACTCCTAGTTACGTCGCGAGCTGCGTACATGATTTCGTTCGGCAGCCAAATACCGCAAAATAATCTGTGACGCGTTTGTGTGTATTGTGTTTGTTTCCCGGGGAGACACTCACAAGAAACACCGGCTGTTGTTATGTCTGCTGTGACGTCAAGTTACCGCTCGTAATTATGCCGTTACAAGCTTAAAAGTTGTATTTATCATCTGAATTTGGCGAAACAAGTTTAATACTCTAAAAACTATGACTTTGTTTATTTGAAATCAGATGAAAACAAACTGTAACAGACCTTGCTGTGTTATCTATGATTACTACGCTTTTCATTCATAATTTCAGTGGGAGGGAGGGGGAGTGGTGCTGAGGAAGCTGTTGGTGTCTGAACTGCCAACTGTGAGGGATATCCTGAGGTATGGCATCTACTTGAGGGATCAAAGTAAAGATGATAGGAGGAACTACCCAGTGGACCAGCTGGTGGGTGATATCTTCCCTGGTCTGATTGGTCAGTGGAGCAAAGCGAATGCTCTTTTCAAACCACCTGTTATAAATGAAAAGGTGACCATCATGTCCAAGCTCAAGGAGGTCTGGAATCAGGCAGTGAAGTGTTCCCTTGGGAAGGGCAAACTTGATGCCAAAGAGAGGTTCAGTGTCAAGTTAGACCAATTATTTGATATTTTGAATTGCAAGTGTCAGATTACCAGTTGTGAGGGGGGAGGCTGTGATGGCTGTGTGATCCAAGCCCACATTAACATTAACAGGAACAGCAGAGAGAAAAGGATTCCTTTAAAAGATCTTGCATACATCAAGGGACAGAAAGAGAAGGTTGGAAGTAAAGGACCCCACCAAATGGGGCCCCTAATCTGCATGCAGGAGCACAAGAGACAGGTGAGGACATTGGAAAGGCAGGGGATGGAAAACATGGCTGAGGAAAGGAGAAGGAGCAAGGCAGCCAGGAAGGATGTTAAGAGGTTTTTGGCAGATGGGGATGAGGATCTGGAATTGGAGAGTGGTGCTGAAGATGAGTTTGTCCCTGAAGTTGAGCTCTTCCCTGAAACTGAACCTGAGCCTGCAGCTTCAACAAAAGGACAGAAAAACTATGATGATATTCCAAATATTGCGCTTGCTAGTGTAAGGTATGGCATAGGGCTGAGACCAACTGCAGCGATAGCAACTGCAGCTCTTATTGATGCAGGAATCATCACAGAAGACAACACAAGTAAAGTGATTGATAAGAACAAGGTCAAGAGAGCACAGGAAAAGTTGATGAGAGAGCTGGGAGAAGAGTTTGAGGAGAAGTGCAGGGAGATGGGGGGGATCTCCTGCATCCTCTTTGACGGGCGGATTGACCTGACAAATGTGATAATGGAAGCTGAGGGCAGTGACCAATCTTTTCCTGCAAAGATCAAAGAAGAACACTAGTGTTGCTGGTGAGCCTGGCAGCAACTACCTGTTCCACTTTACCCCAGATAAAGCAACTAAAGAGGACTCACATGCTGAGCAGATTGCTAAGGTCCTGTTTGCCTGGCTGAAAGAAAGGGGTTTTGATAAGACCTTATCGGCCATTGGAGGAGACTCAACTAATGTCAACACTGGTGTGAAAGCTGGGGTAATGCGAAAGCTGGAGCTGAACCTGGGGAGAAAGCTGGTGTGGTTGGTGTGCAACCTGCACACTGGTGAACTTCCCCTGCGCCATCTCATTGTTGGCCTTGATGGCCCTACTCTGTCAGACAACAAATTATCTGGGCCAATTTGAAAGCTCCTTGATTCCGTTACAGACTTGGATATCAATCCTAACTTCACCCGGATCTTTGTTGGCCCTCCACTGATCAAGCTGCCTGACAAGGTAATTCAAGATCTGTCAACTGATCAACACTATGGCTATAAAATTGTCTGTGCAGTCAGGGATGGAGTGCTTCCTGCAAGGCTGGCTCTGTTGGAGATTGGACCAGTAAACCACAGCCGCTGGCTCACCACAGCAAACAGACTTCTCAGGCTCTGGGTGTCAAAGCAAAGACTTAAAGGAAAGAAACTGAAGAATCTACAATTGATTGTGGAATTCATCATTGGAGTGTATTATCCATGTTGGTTTAACGTGAAGGTCAAGCACTCCTGGGTCGAAGGGCCTGGGCACATCCTGTTTCAGCTGGACTGCCTCAAGTCCCAGAGGAAGGAGGTGCTGGACCTTGTGATGCCAACTGTGAGAAGATCTGCTTGGTATGCCCACAGTGAAGCCATCCTCCAAACACTGCTGTGCTCTGAGGATCAGAAGGAAAGAATTGAGGGGGTGGAGAGAATCCTGGCCATTAGGGGAGAGGGGGACCCAGACACTCAGCTGGGGGACTCCTCTGTCAGGACCAGAAGGACACCTGACATCAATTGTGAGGCTTCCAGCATTGGGGACTTGATCAGCTGGTCAGAAGGTGTGTCAGAGCCACCTCTCACCTGCTTGCTAAGCACCTCAGAGGTGAAAAATGCCATCAAAACCACCATGGAGGTACTCAACTGGCCTTGCCATACTCAAAGCATTGAGAGGGTTGTTAAAATGGTGACCGAGGCTTCTGCTAAGTACTTCTCACAGGAAAAGAGGGATGGAGGGATCAGAGCTCAGGAGAACAGCAGGCGACTGATGTCCAAGAATGAGTCAAAGCAGGACTTGTGCAACCTGGCAAAGTTCAAGAAGTCAGAAGATTGATCTTTGTAATCTTATCCAGTTATATATAAGCAGTTCACCTGTTATTAAATATGTAAAAATGATTTGGTTTTGTCAATATAAATGATTTCCCTTATATATTTTACTATCTTATATAGAGGTTCGAAAGGGTAAAATTGCCAATTTAGAAATACAAAACGATGTAGGTTAGAGTTATCTTATCCCAAAAATAAGCTCATATTTGAATTCCCCATAAAAAAACAAATAATATAGACACCCCTCATGTTAGGATTTCCTTCAGATTCATGTTGGCACCTGAGTATGACCCGCCATAGGCTACAAGTGTCTTAGGCCCCGGCCACATGAGAACGCATACGGCTAAACGCATAGGATTAACGCAAACGCAATCGCAAAAAAGCTTCCGTCCACAAGAGGCTCCATGTATTATATTATTCATTATATTAGATTCGTTATTCATTTGTTTTAAAGCTCAATCAATAGCAAAGAAGACCTTCTTTGCTATTTATTGAGCTTTAAAACAACGGGGCGCAAACACGGAGCCGTTGGACCCCCCAGAGAGTTGCGTATGCCGTTCTATCCACCTTGGGACCCGTTATCATTTCCGCAGTTGTTTACTGTCATATTCGGTCGTCCTCGTGTGGCCGAACGGTCTATATGACACTAAACAGTAACGCAAACGACCGTTTTCGTCCTCGTGTGGCCGGGGCCTTAGCCGTATGCGCCCCACGAGGACGCATACGGCTAAATGCATAGGATTAACGAAAACGCAATCGCAAAAAAGCTTCCGTCCACACGCAATATTCACTGGATAGTGTCTGTCCACACGAGACAGCTCCGTTTAGCTCCAACCGCTGGAGAAGCTGCAGTACATTATGCAGGAGCCTGTACGTGGCGCTGTAACTTCCTCCACAAAAGCAGCGAATAAGCATGGCTGTCATGGTTGCCCTTCTGTTTATTCTCCGCGGTGGGGGCCGAGGGAACTGGGCAGAGTTTTTCGCCAGTCAACGTGTATTAAAGTTTTAATCTTCCGGACAAAATTATAAAAGTGCCGGTCAAAGGTCTTCTTTGTTATTTATTGAGCTTTAAAACAAATGAATAACGACTCTATATAATATAATAATAAAATACACGGAGCCTCTCTTTTTCCTCCCTCTCTTCTGACAGCGTCAGTGTCTGTCTCATGCAGCAGCTGATCCAGTAATGAGTGACCCGACAGTAAAAACAAACATATTTATAACTAGTTTAGGTAGTTTGAGAGGTAATTAAAATAGCTAAGGCTATGATCTGACTTAAAGTGTGTGTTTTGCTCCGTTCACCGCTGCATCACAGCGGGAGGAGCTGCAGGTGAGCAGAGCTGCGTGTCTCCGTCCTGTCAGATTAGACTTCACTCGCGTTTATGTCCATATCGAGAGAAAGATAAATAATCTGAATTCAGGGTGCAGTTTACTTTGACGCGGGGTTGAGCAGCAGAGGTGGGGAGAGGCGGGGCTATTGCGTCATCATTATCAGAAAATGATAGTATAGGGCGCACACACGGAGCTGTTGGACCCCCCAGAGAGTTGCATATGCCGTTCTATCCACCTTGGGACCCGTTATCGTTTCCGCAATTGTTTACTGTCATATTCGGTCGTCCTCGTGTGGCCGAACGGTCTATATGACACTAAACAGAAACGCAAACGACCGTTTTTGTCCTCGTGGGGCCGGGGCCTTAGGTTCAAGTTATTACAAGTTAGACAACTAATGTCTGGGTTAGTGTTCATGACTACATGTTTATGTCATCTTAATGGTTAATCTTAATGCACACACACTCTTAAATAACCTGTTCAATACAAACATGCCACTTATAAACATTAAATATCAGTTCTGTGAACTGATATTTGTTTAGTGAGCTGTCAATAAATATGTCAGACTTAATTTGTTCAATAATTACATACAATACATGGAATTTGTGTGTGTGTGTGTTTCAAGTGAATCTGCGGTCCCCTGGTACATACATTATGTGGCCCCCACCACCATCCAAGTTGCCCATCCCTGATCTAGACCGTGTAGCCTTTTCTTAAAACACACACGGATGCTGTGTCCTCATTGGAAGTGTCAACTAAATGTTTTGACTGTTATGAGTGCACATTTCGGGTACTCATAGTTCACTTTGCAATGGTATGAATCTATGCACTCAAATCAGCACATGTAAGTACATTAATACCCGAATATAGACACAGCTAGAGACTTTGACAGGCAGCTAAATGACCAGGGGTCTCATTCAAAAACATATTTTACATTTAAAATATGCTTACAGTGATGGCTTATAAGCACAATCAACACTGCAGGTTTAAATATCTATGAGGTAGGCTAAAGGTGTGATGTGAAGCAAAATGAATAGTGTGATTCGTCATTATTCAACCCACCACCTCACTCTCTGCTTGAAAAACAAGTGTACAAATGGGTTACAATTTCCTTTACACTGTCGGTGCACACATTTTCCTGTCAAGTTTGTTTTTATTAATCACAATGTTTGAGTCTGAAGTTGCGTACTGTTCCTACGCAGGGGTTATAACCTCTGCGTAGAAGACCCCTGCCCACCATGTAAAGGGCAGCAAAGGAAGTACATATTTGACATTGTACTTACACAGTAAGGCACAAAGAAGCAGACGAGGCTTTGGTAAAAGGCATCCAGGACTGTGATCCAGAACAAGTGGGGAACAGAGACCTGCAGAGAAACACAACATGGGTTTGAAACAGAGCATATTTTCTGCAATGTTCCAAAATCTAAAGGAAAAATCCCATTGCTTTTTGTTGAGGGAACTTCTGGTCTGACCTACAAAAATACATCAACACAGCACACATGTACTACATTTCTGAGAAGCCATCAATATGAGGTTAAAGAGCCTGTGACACAAGTTCCCCCCATCATCCAAACCCATCAATTTGAGTAAATATTGTCCCCTTGGAAACCGTTACTGATCTGCCCTTCAATGTTGACCATTTTCTGGATCTTCTAGGGGATTCTTCAAGTCCCGCCAAATTATGTGTGACGTCATTGCGGGCACAGCGCTCCAGCTGCACCGTTCAGGATCCCAGCATCTGCATGTAAACGCACGATGGCGCACACAGCAGCAAGCTCAGACAGCGATGACAGTTTAATTTTGAACATGTCTGAGAGCTCATATGAGGCTGAAGGATCGGTTTATGTTGTATCTGTTAGAAATTGAGGAATTAGGTGCGTCAATATGGGCGATCATACGGTCATGTAGCCAGTGGTGGACTGGGACTAAAAATCATCCTGGGACTCTCGACCGGCCCACTTCGGTACCGCTAGTAAATTGTCAACGGGGGGAGTGAGGGATGTGCTAGTGACTTATCCGACCGGCCCACATCGGTAACGGCCCATGGTAAGACAGGAGAAAGAGCAGGAAGTACTTCCTTTGTATTTGTATTGTTGCTTTGTATCATTAAAACAAGATTATTTTTTAACTTGCATTCTGGTGTTTCTTAATCCCTTCCTTTTTACGAATTTACCCAGCTTACCAAACGACACGCGGAGACGAGGTTGGTTTTAAACATCCTCAAATCTCCAACACTCTTAAGCAGGTGTGCCCATAACAGGTCATTAATGTGGAGATCACTCTGCTCTCTTTCAGCTCCAAGGACAACTGAGTTATTGTAGTAACCTTGTAACTTGCTTTCTTACAGTGCCGACGCTTTTCTGCTTGCTCTTGCCTCTGCTTACTTTTTATGCTGATTTTCCTATTATTATTCTCTGAAAACTTCGAGCAGCGGCTCCTGGACATTAACTTATCACTGGGACAGTTAATCTTTTTAAATAGACGGAGGGTTTCAGCCATATTTCAACATTTTTACGACGACTTCAGTCTTACAGTAGCGTGGCCTAGCGACAGCTAAAGCCTGGTAGGCTACTGCATGCTATTTAGCTTAAAGGTCATATGTCATGGCCATTTCTACTGATCATAATTCCATTGTTGAGGTATACTAACATAGAAAAATACTGTGCAATTTTCCAAACTCACATTGGTTTCGCATACAGCATCTCTGTAAAGTATGTGTATTCAGCAGTATTCACTTTCTCCACTAAACGGCTCGCTGCAGCTCCCCCCCCCCCCCCCCCTCCGTGATTTCCTTGTTTAGCGATACACAGCCAAACACAGCCAAACTCAACCTGAACACACACAAAGTCACAGCCGAAATAAAAACAATAAGTGTGGCTTGATATTGAGTAAGAAACCGGTTTATAGGTTGATAAACTCTGTGAGAATGGGTCTGCAGAGAGAATTTCGCGCGATCCCAACTGTCTGTTATCAGCCTGCAGCAGAGATCAGCAGGGCTGCCTGCACTGAGTGTGTGTGTGGATTGCTCAATTTGGACCAACCAGCGGGGTCTTAATGTAACGTCTCCGCGGACGTAACGTAACGGCTCCACGGATTGGCCCATTTAGTTCCGGGTACGTGCTTTCGTAAGCACGTACCCGGAAGAATCAAATGGATGATGACGTCATGATGACGTTTCACCAACGAGGCGTTTTGGGGAGGTATTTTCTGTTTTAGAGTTTTACTCGCTACAGGGTGTACTTTGAGGTTTTTGACTCTGCACACCGTTTACATGCAGAAAAACCTTCATAACACACAAGGGGACGGGTAATAACCGGAAAAGCATGGCATGTGACCTTTAAGCTAGTTGGTAGCAAAATGCCTCCGTTCTCTACAGATGACTTCCACAAACTTCTACAGAAGATGGCTGTGTTGGAAATGAAAATGCAACGGTTAGAAATTAACGTGGAAGTGAATGGACTATGTCGTGGGAATGACACCACTTTACCAGTGTTGCAAAATAATGGAAAAGGGTATGCTAACTCACAGCTAGTTAGCAGCTACAAGGATTCCAAGAAACAGGAGGGCTGTGTACCGGGTAATAAATCTACAAGTGGTAGTCCTCCCTGGAACTCCTTGGGTGCAAAGCCTAAGAGTAAATCATTTCCATGGGATTTGGGAGGACGAATAACAGGCAGAGCCCAGTCCTCTGAAATCTGTGATGCGACCGGCTGGCCTGCATTGTTATCACCCAGGAAGAGCGCCTCTTCAACCCCTATTCATACTAGGAAACAGCCGTGGACAGCTGCTACAGGGAGAACTACAAACAATCCTCCTAAACCACCAAGTGTGCCAATCCAGAACAGATACGCTCCGCTGACCGAGAACCGGAGATCTCTTTCTGATGACCTGGATAACCTGTCCTCTTCACACAGCAGGGTAAGGACCAATAGCTACTCCAAAAATAAAAGGCTAGAGGGAAAGCTAACGACTGGGCCTGAAACTCTGATTGTGGGTGACTCTGCTGTAAGAGATGTAAAAAGTCTGTGTAGTAAGAACAACACCAAAGTACTCTGTTTTCCCAAGGATGTGGTCTCTGACTTGGCAGAGAAGTACCTGCATATTGGGGCTGAACATCCGACTGTGAAGAATGTGGTACTGCACATTGGAACAAATGATGTTGTGAAACAACAGTCAGAAATGCTGAAAAAATACTTTAAATGTCTGTTTGAAACTGTCAGCTCTCTAAATGCAGAGGTGTTCATCAGTGGCCCTCTACCGCCAGTCAGAAGATGAGTGGAGAGATTCAGCAGACTGTTTGCACTGAACACCTGGCTTTCAACTGCCTGTAATGACCATTCTGTCCATTTTATTGACAACTTTAACTTTTTCTGGGATTGCAGACATCTTTATAAGGCAAATGGAGTTTGCCTGAACAAGTCAGGAGTGAAATTGTTTATCTCTAACATATTCAACTGCCTGCGTCATCAATCTGTTCCCTCTGCCAAGGACAAGCGGCAAGAGGAATCAAAATAGGAGAAAGACACAACACATCGCGCAGAAAACCTTGAAGAAGTATCACTGCACCCGCCTGAGGAATGTTCTGATTATGGGAGACCGATGACACAAATGGAGGAGTCTCCACTGCCCGTCACCCCCCGTTAACGCCTTTGAGGATACTCTTCATTCATCCCCCAGCTTTCTCTACTCTCCGCTCACCCTTTCGCCCTCGCCCTCCCCCCTGGAGTTCAATGACCGCATGAAGGCGATACACAGGGTTGGCAGAATGTCCTTTACCCCAGCCCCTCAACAACGCCCACCAAAATCACCGAAGCAGAGACGCGCACCATCTCCCCCGGCTTCATCACCATGACTACCACCATCATCCAAACCAAAACAATACAAGGAAGATGGAAGCAGATTTCCAAACCCCCCTTCCTACAGTGTAGACCTCACCCTGCCCTCCTATGATGGGAGGAGCAGGGTGGTGGGTCCTCCCTCCCCTTCAAAGCCTGATAGGGATGTGTGTGTACAAAACGCTGCAAACTGATATTTGCTGGGTCCAGGCTCAAGGGCGTATGGCACTCTCAACTTTTTCCAGGACATGCCAGGGCCCTGCCTGCCTGTAGCTTTGCCGATATCTGTGTTGATAGGTAATAGATTAAGAGCAGTGAATCATCTTAGATACAGGAAGCGCTCAAACGTTTGTGTGAGCTTATCAAATTTAGCAGTGATTCCATGTCAGCCACAGGTTGTTCCAAAAAACCTGACTGATAGTGTGTTTAACGAACTGAAACTAGCTTTATTAAATGTCAAGTCTTTGGCAGGAAAAACATTTTTCATCAATGATTTTATCACTGAGCACAATCTTGATTTTATGTTTTTAACAGAAACTTGGATTGAACAAAATAACAGTGCAGCTGTTCTTATTGAATCAACCCCTCCCAACTTTAGTTTTATGAGTCAGGAAAGAATGCATAAGAAAGGGGGTGGAGTTGCTATTTTGTTCAATGATTCCCTTCAATGCAGGAAGACATCTTATGGGAACTTTGCTTCTTTTGAATATGTGGCCCTTCAGCTGAAATGCTCCTCTCGAGCTCTGTTCCTAAATATCTATAGACCACCCAAATACTGTGCAAGCTTTTCTGATGATTTTACTGAACTGCTATCTATAGTGTGTATTGACTTTGACCGTCTAGTCATTGTTGGTGATTTTAACATCCATGTTGACAACCCCCAGGACAGAGGGGCTAAAGAACTGTTTTGTGTTCTTTTATGGACTGACGCAGCATGTGACGCAGCCCACGCACAATAAGGGGAACACTCTGGACTTAATGATCTCAAAGGGTCTGAATATCTCTAAGGTTGTGGTGACTGATGTTGCACTCTCTGACCATTCCTGTGTTTTCTGTTCACAAAAATGTTCAAAAAGAGGTAACCACAAAGCGATATTTAACTGAAAATACTCGGGAAATGTTTACTCAGAATTTTTCTTCCACACTCGTCCCTGCTAACATCTCAGTAAATGAGCTAGTAGATCATTTTAATTCAAAAATTCAAAATGTTAAATATGCCATTGCTCCAACTAAGGTAAAGGAAGTATCTGGCAAGAAAATATCTCCATGGAGAAAGGCCATGACCGTGAGAGCAGAAAAAAGAGCGTGTCGAAAAGCTGAACGCAGGTGGCGAAAAACAAATCTCCAGGTTCACTTTGAAATCTATAAAGAGAGACTTGGCCTTTATAATTTGGAATTGAAAAACGCACGACAGTCTTTCTTCTCTGACATCATTACCAAAAACAAAAACAACGCACGTGCCTTGTTTGCTACCGTCGACAGACTAACTAACCCCCAGTGTCAGTAGCCTCTGAATTTCTATCCACCAGGGCAGTGCAATGATTTTGCCTCCTTCTTCACTGACAAAATTCAGAAAATCAGACAAGCAGTCAGTGCCTCTGTATCAGGTACAGCAAATGTGTTGTCCCTATGTCCACCTAATATCAATTCAGACATCATGACACAGTTCCATCAGATTAATGATAAAAACCTAGAGGACATTATTCAACTTCTGAAATCGTCCTCCTGCTGCCATGATATTATTCCAACAGGATTTTTCAAATATGTTTTTTATGTCATGGCCTCAGATCTACTTCATAGTAAACAAGTCTCTTCACTCAGGTATTTTTCCACAGGCCCTGAAAACTGCAGTCATTAAACCGCTCTTAAAAAAGAATAATCTAGACGTTTCAGTAATGAGCAATTACAGGCCCATATCAAACCTGCCATTTCTAGGTAAAATCATTGAAAAAGTAGTTTTTCAACAGTTGAGTAACTTCTTGCATTTAAATAACTATTTTGATGTTTTTCAGTCAGGCTTTCCTCCAAACCACAGCACTGAGACTGCTCTTGTAAAGGTCTTCAATGAAATCCACTTAAACACAGACAGTGGCAGAACTTCAGTGTTAGTATTATTAGATCTCAGTGCTGCGTTTGACACTGTTGACCACAACATATTACTAGACCGACTGGAAAACTGGGTGGGACTTTCGGAAACAGTTCTACATTGGTTTGAATCCTACTTAAAAGACAGAAACAACTTTGTTTCTATAGGTAACTACACATCTGAGTTGACAAATATGACATGTGGGGTACCTCAAGGCTCCATATTGGGGCCTCTTCTCTTTAACATCTACATGCTACCACTGGCTCAGATAATGAAGAACAACAAAATAAGTTACCATAGCTATGCAGATGACACACACATTTACGTGACAATTTCACCATGAGACTATGCTCCAATTCAAACACTGAGTAAGTGCATTGAACAAATCAATGACTGGATGTGTCAGAACTTTCTCCAATTAAACAAAGATAAAACTGAGGTAATGGTTTTTGGAGCCAAGGCAGAACGTATAAAAGTTAGCGCTGAGCTTCAGTCTGCAATGTTCAAAACAACAGATAAAGCCAGAAATCTAGGTGTAGTCATGGACTCTGACCTGAGTTTCAACAGTAACATTAAAACAGTTATTAAATCAGCTTACTATCACCTAAAGAACATATCTAGGATTAAAAGACTAATGTCACAGCAGGATTTGGAAAAACTTGTCCATGCTTTTATCTTCAGTAGACTGGACTACTGCAATAGTGTCTTCACAGGTCTCACTAAAAAATATATTAGAAAGCTGCAGCTGATTCAGAACGCTGCTGCTCGAGTCCTCACTAACACTAAGAAAGAGGATCACATCACTCCAGTTCTGAAGTCTTTACACTGGCTTCCTGTGTGTCAAAGAATAGATTTAAAAATACTGCTGCTGGTTTATAAAGCACTGAATGGTTTAGGCCCAAAATACATTTCTGATCTCCTGCTAAATTATGAACCATCCAGATCTCTCAGGTCTTCAGGGACTGACTGGTCAGCTTTCTGTCCCCAGAATCAGAACTAAACATGGTAAAGCAGCGTTCAGTTATTATGCTCCAAATATCTGGAACAAACTCCCAGAAACCTGCAGGTCCGCTGCAACTCTGACTCCTTTTAAATCCAGGCTGAAGACTTTTCTTTTTGTCGCTGCTTTTAATTGAACTATTCATATCTTAGACTGCACTGTAATTTTTATCCATGTATTTTTTCTTTTAATATTTATTTTATTAACTTTTCTTTTTAATGACTGATTTTAAATGCCATTTTCTTAATGCACTTTGAATTGCCTTGTGTTGAAAAGTGCTATATAAATAAACTTGCCTTGCCTTGCCTTGCCTAGGAAAACATTTGATGAAACAGTTGTTGTTTGTGTGTTCAGTCACCTTGGCGGCGCTGTAGAGCTGGGGCAGCTGCATCAGTGTGTGTGCGGCATTGTGTCGGTCGAGCACGCCGCAGAGGAGAGGAGGCACGGAGGTGAAGAGCAGGTTGAAGAGGATGAGCACCCAGGCGTTGGTCATCACGCTCCCAGAGAAACCACAGAAGAACTGATACCAGAACAGCAGATTCACAAACATCTGCAACGCACATGTAAACGATATGATTGAGGAGCTGATTACAGTTAACATGGTTTACAAGCAGAACCAGGGTTGGCAGGGTTACTTTGTAAATGTAATGAGTGCCTTGATACTGAATACATGGCTCTGAAAGTAATCAGATTCCGAATACAGTTACCTGTCTTCAAAAAACGTATTCAGATTACTTTTAGAATACTTTTGGAATACTTTATTTTCCCCTAACAGATGGGTATGATTTGGTGAACAGGAGACACTTATTTGACGGTTTTAATGGCTTATCAAGAACTCAAACACATCATCTTGGTGTCATTCTGGACAGCTCCCTCTCATCTGCACCCAAAAAACATCACGTGGACTGCATTCTTCTCCAGACTCCGCCCTGTCTCAGCACTGAAGTCCTGGTTCATGCATTCCTCACATCCCGTATTGACTATTGTAATACCATGCTCTCAGGCCTTCCCATCAAACTTCAAATCATTCAGAACTCTGCTGCCCGGATCATCACCCGCACCAAGTCCTCTGACCTCATCTCATTGGCTACCTGTAACATACCAATAGACTTCAAAACCCTCCTGCTCACATTCAAAGCCCTCCACAACCTGGCCCCCACCTATCTGGCTGACCTCCTACACCCCCTCTCGCTCCCTCCGCTCCTCCTCTGCTGGCCTGCTAACCGTCCCAACCCCACGCCTCAAAACCCACCTGTTCTATTTCGTATATGGCTTCGCCCTCTAAGGCTATCGCTATTGGGTAATCCCCCTGCGCACCCGCGCAGCACTGAAACACTTGTAGTCCACGCCCACCCGCAAGGTGGGCCCCGCCCTCGGGCCTCCTTCCGGTATAAATAGGAAGGAGGACCGGCAATCTGCTCCCTCTTTTCTTCAGCAAACCTCGGCAGTTACTGAAGCACAGAACCATTAAACATTATGAGCAACAACTGCGTCCGAAATTGTCCCTCATGTGGCTCAGGATATATCATGAGCTATGAACAGCACGCAATGTGCGAATCCTGCCTGGGGCCAGAGCACGCGGACGCGGCTCTCAGCCAGCAGGTCGCTTGCTCACATTGTGCCGTCTCCCATCAGCCGACAGGAAGCGAAGAGCAGACGCTCTAGCTGCTGCGGCTGAGGAGGACGATGGGCCCGTCCAGGAGCACGTGGACGGCAGCATGTCCCTGGAGCCGAGTGCCGGGCAGGAGTCGGACGACTCCTACCCCGTCTCCCTCAGTGGTTCACCGTGCGGTTCTCCCCTCCCTCCTCTCCCCCGAACAGGGGAGACAGAGTCGGAGCAGGGGGCTGGTTTGGCGGCCGAGCACGCGGTCCCCTTCTCCGTCGCCACAGGCTGTCTCCCAGGCGAGGATTTCCGCGTGGGTGACACAGATCCAGCGCCACCTCGGGCTGCAGCAGGCGTCTGTTACGGAGACGGCCAGAAAAGTGCTACTGGACGCTCCAATCAGTCCGTACGGCTGTTCGGACCCCAGTTCCACGCCATGGTGGAGTCCATGAAGACGGCCGCGGAACAGGCGGACGGCATTCGCCAGCATGTCAGCTGGCTCCAGCCTGCTGAGCGCCCACAGCGGCACCAACGCCGCAGCAGCCGCGACCACAGGAGGCCGCAAGCGGAGAGACGCCCACAGCAACCGCCTCGGCCTCAGACTCGCCCTTCAGCGGATGCAGGGGCTCCGTCCCACGTCTCCGCTCCCCCGCCACCCCAGAGACAGGGTCTCCCGGCGGCGAGTCAAAGGGGAGTGAGGCTCCCCCGCTCCTGGTCTGCTCCGCGAGAGCCTCCGAGGAAGCGGAGTCGGTAATTAAGCCGGCTGCCACTAATCTGTTGATTAAGTAGACAGCAGGGCTCCCTGCAGAAGCCTGCTGGTTTTAACCTATCGGTTATTAACCTGCAAAGCTCGCGGAGTTTCTCTCACCGAGATACGCCTCCTACACACTGTCATAATAACCCATGAGCGCCGTTATAACGCCTCATGTGGACAGCACTGCACACACCTCCACTCATCCCCTGAGCGTGTACACGCCTCATGATGACAGCCGGAGTGAAACGCAGCGTGTGGAGGCTTCCTCGCAGCCCTTTCGCCTCACGGGCAGCGGCTGCGAGGGCAATGGCGTGGCACGTCACCATGACGACCATTACAGCACATCACAGAGAAGCCAGAACGGGGGAATGAGCAGTATTCCAGGCTGAGTGCCCCCAGCGGCAGCGCCCGCAGCGCCCGCAGCGCCACGGCTTGCTGCAGAAGCCTGCTGGTTTTAACCTATCGGTCAATAAACTGCAGAGCTCGCTAATTAAGCCGGCTGCCACTAATCTGTTGATTAAGTAGACAGCAGGGCTCGCTGCAGAAGCCTGCCGGTTTTAACCTCGGTTAATAACCTGCAGAGCTCTCGGCATTCCTCTGTCCGAGATAGGCCTCCTACACACGTTCATAATAAACCCATGAGTGCCATTATAACGCACTCATGTGGGCAGCACTGCACACCTCCATCCATCCCCTGAGCGTGTACGCGCCTCATGATGAGAGTCGGAGTGAGACGCAGCGTGTGGAGGCCCCCGCGCAGCCCTTTCGGTCCAAGCCCACCTGGGGTTGCCTCACGCCCTGCAGCTGCCTTTAACCTGTCGGTTAATAGCCAGCAGGGCTCGTTGCTAAAGCGTGGTTTTAACCTGTCGGTTAATACATTTCAGGGCGCGCTAATTAAGCCGACTGCCACTAATCTGTTGATTAGTAGACAGCAGGGCTCGCTGCAGAAGCCTGGTTTTAACCTGTTGGTTAATAAACTACAGAGCTCGCGGCATTCCTCTGTCCGAGATACGCCTCGTACACACGGCCTTAATAAACCCATGAGCGCCGTTATAACGCCTCATGTGGGCAGCACTGCACACACCTCCATCCATCCCCTGAGCGTGTACGCGCCTCATGATGAGAGTCGGAGTGAGACGCAGCGTGTGGAGGCCCCCGCGCAGCCCTTTCGGTCCAAGCACACCTTGGGTTGCCTCACGGGCAGCGGCGGCAGGGGCTCTGGCGTGGCGTGGCTCGTCACCATGACGACCAAAAACACATCTCGAGCATGTGCGCCCGCTCTCAGAGTTTTTCTCAGAGTGGCAGCGCGTGTGTCTGATGGACAGATGGATGAGCAGGCTGATCAGCAGAGGATACGTCCTGCAGTTCGCCTCTCTCCCCCCCCCCCCACAGTTCAATGGGATAAAGGAAACACTCCTGTCCTCCCAGAAGCTATGTCTTGCGCTCCAATCCGAGCTGCTGGAACTCCTGTTGAAAGAGGATATTTCCAGGGTTCCTCAAAGGGAGGAAAATCAGGGGTTTTCACTCCCATTATTTTTCTAATCCCGAAAAAGACTGGGGGAATGAGACATCCTCAATCTGTCAGTATTCCACATGCTGACGATCAAACAGGTGCTGGAATGTGTTCACCAGGACGACTGGTTCACTTCCACCTGAAGGATGCATACTTCCACGTACCCATCATCCCCAAACACAGGAAATTCCTGCGTTTTCCATTCAGGTAATATCAGACGAGACAATCGTCTGCCGTTCGGATATTTCCTGGCTCCTCGCATTTGTGTAGAGAAGGCTGGAGCCACTACACAGAGGAGGGATGAGAGTGTGGTTTTCTCTGGACGAACTGCTATTTGCTGGCTCGCTCCAGGGAGGAAGTCACTTTACAGACGGTACATCTAGTATCGCATCTGTCAAAGCCTGGGTTTCATAATAAATTGGAAGAAGAGCTGTCCTCTTCCCTCTCAGACAATCGTTTATCTGGGAGTGGAATTAAACTCAGCCAGCATGAGAGCGCGACTCTCGCGGCAGCGAGGGGAGGAACTGACAGCTCTCCTCCGGCGTGTCACAACCCACACAGCCCTCTCCGTGACGCAGCTGCTCTGCGTTGGCGTCAGCTGGTCACTTGATGATACCCCTGGGTCTCTTCCAACAGGGGGACTCCAGAGGTGGTTCATTCGCTGCAGAAGCCTGCTGTTTTTAACCTATTGGTTTATAAACTGCAGAGCTTGCGGTATTCCTCTGTCCCAGATATGCCTCCTACACACGGTCATAATAACCCACGAGCACCGTTATAACGCCTCGTGTGGACAGCATGCGCACACCTCTCATCCCTTGGGCGTGTACGCGCCTCATGAGGAGAGGCGGAGTGACATGCAGCGTGTGGAAACTCCCTCGCAGCCCTTTTGCCTCACGGGCAGCGGCGGTGAGGGCTTGGCTCGTCACCATGACGACCATTACGGCACATTACAGAGAAGCCTCTCCCCCCAGCAGTTCCATGGGATACAAGAAACACTCCTGTCATCCCAGGAACAGTGTCTTGCGCGGTTTTTACTCCGCTATTTTTCGAAACCTCGGAAAAGAAAGGGGGAGTCGCCCCATTGCTTTACAATCAATTTGTTGATTCGCACAGACAACAGGCCACGGCTATGGAAGCAGCCTACCTCAATCGCCAGGGAGGAGTACGATCTGCGCAGCTTCTGAACGCAGCCAGGCGGCTGCTGTTCTGGGCGCGCACACACGTTGCTCTCATCAGAGCAATGTATATTCCCGGCGAATTGAACAGAGGGGCTCACAGAGCGCATCAGCCGTGTTATGCGAGGAGTACGGAGACTCAGACCTGTGTCACGCGCACTGGCGCCTCAGTGGGATTTGGCTTTGGTGTTACGCGCACTAAAGCAAAGCCCCATTTGAACCTTTAGACCAGGTTCCCCTTAAACTGTTGTCAGCCAAAGTAGTATTACTTTTGGCTCTATCAGCGAAAAGGGTGAGTGATTTGTCTGCTCTCTCTGTGGCTCCGTCATGCCTCCGGATCCAAGGAGATGGCAGTTCAGCTGTTTTACGCCCTAACCCGGCTTTTATGCCAAAGGTCATCACAAGCTCTTTTAGAATCATGAGTGATCACCTTGGATGGCTTCTTTCCCCCTCCTCACAGGTCGGAGGAAGAAGCCGCGTCTCATCTCCTCTGTCCTGTGCGCGCGCTGTCCTGCGAATGGCGCGCACGGCTGCCTTGCGCCATTCTCAGCGCCTGTTTGTGCATTATAAAGAGCGTTCGATCGGGCAGCCTCTGTCTGCACAACGGCTGTCACACAGGTTGTGTGAGGCTGTGTCACAGGCATATGTCTCCTCATGGGGTGGATCCCCCGGAGAACATCAATGCGCACTCCACCAGAGGAATGTCCTCCTCCACGGCTTTGCACGGAGGAATGTCAGTGGAAGACATTTGCACGGCTGCATCTTGGTCTTCCCCATGTTTGTTTATTCAATTGTATTTAAGGGATGTCTCCCATTCCTCTCTGACACACCCTGTACTGGGTGTCCTGTCGGAGTGAGTGACGTCAGGGAGCCAGCTGTGCGCCTCTCTCCTGCCTCTCGGCACGTGGAGAGCGGCCCTTTTTCCCTCTTATGAGAGGGATGTTTCCTTTTTTTTCCTCTGACACATTTTTGGTACGGACTGTCTTGTCAGAGTGAGTGACGTCAGGGAGCCAGCTGGGCGCTCTCCTGCCTGTCTGACACGCAGAGAGCTGCTGTTCCCCTTCTATGATCGCTGGGCAAGGGGGACCTTCGTCTCTACTTTCTCACAGCGGCTGGGTATGTATTGTTCCCAGCCTTCATCCCGTCAGGGAAGATAGGCATGTTTTGCTATTTTCCAGGGACGGTGATGCGCCATTACGCATGGCACAACAGGCATGGGGTGTTATTTAGCAGGTGTGTCTGTGCTTCTAGTGCCGGGCGGACCCAGTGGGGCGCAGACTACATCATGCTTCCCCCTTAACCCAATAGCGATAGCCTTAGAGGGCGAAGCCATATAAGAAATAGAACTGAGGTTACCTACTGTAACCCCAGCTTCTATGAGTAAATGGCGCAGCCCTCTAAGCGCTGGGCCCCACTGGCTCTACGAATAGCTGAAGAAAAGTTATTTTGTATGGGAGCAGATTGCCGGGCCTTCCTATTTATACTGGAAGGAGGCCCGAGGGCGGGGCCCACCTTGTGGGTGGGCATGGACTACAAGTGTTTCAGTGCTGCGCGGGTGCGCAGGGGGATTACCCAATAGCGATAGCCTTAGAGGGCTGCGCCATTTACTCATAGAAGCTGGGGTTACAGTAGGTAACCTCAGTTCAGATCAGCCTACTCACTGTACTGCTACATGTCTCCTGTTTCCCAACATGTTCCCTGTTATAGTCCTTTTGTACCGTCTTAAACCTTTCCTTAGAATATTTTATGAATTGTAAGGTGTTCTTGGGAGCTATGAAAGGCGCCTCTAAATATAATTTATTATTATTATTATTATTATTATTATCTGAAACGATGTAATAACTTTTTCCAGTCACTTGCCCCATGCATTCAGCAGCAGCAGGCCATTCACTTTGATTTGATCCCGTTATGAAATGTCATAATTTCAACAATAAATGCTACATAACACATTTTATCAAACCATCTCCGTTTCTAACTTTCAATATATTTTAAAAGAGGGGGCGGGGCCTGACAGACACTCTGCGCATCTCTCTCTCTCTCTCTAATAACACAAAAATCCACTAGCGTTTAGTCAAGAGAGCTGTCACATAACAAATAGCCAGTCAAACAGGTAAAATACTGAGAAATGTAAAGGTCACCTATTATGCAAAATCCACTTTTTCATGTCTTTTATACATAAACGTGTGTCCCCTCTGTGTTAATAGATTGTGAACGTTTCAGGAAAAAAGATTCTCTCTCTTCTTTTCCTGCTCCATCTATATAAAAACCTGTTTGAAAATGAGCTGATCAGATTTCGGTCACTTTGTGATGTGACAATGTGTTTTTGGCTTGTGTAACCATTAGCCAATAACCAACCAAGGCAACCCGCCCCCCCCATCTTATCACCTGAATCTCCTCCTAGAGCACCATTGTGTTCTTTTAAACAAATCATCAGGGGGCGTGGCCAGCAGCGGCTCATTAGCATTTAAAGCTACAGACACAGAATCAGCACTTTTGGAACAGGGCTGAAACAGAGGTGATTATGGCACGCTGCAATGACCTGTTTGGTGTTTCAGCCAATCACTTCAGAGACATATTTTGTATATATATATGAGACCTATAATATAGTGTTGAAAAAGAGTATAATAGGGGACCTTTAAATCATGCGAGTAAAATATTTGGATTGTTCATATCCAGTATTTCTGAGAATAGAGTTATTGTGAAACTTCCCCTACTGTTAGTCTCTTAACCTGTCTTAAAAAACATGACTTCTGAAAATAACTCGTACCACATTCTTGTAGATGAAGTAGAGGATCATGTTTGCGAGTCGAGCGTAGCACCAGTGACCGTGGACCAGCAGCAGCTTCCTCAGGTGTTTGAACCTGGAGATCGCAAAGTCACTGGACATCACCGCCTGGGGAACGACACACAGAGACAACATATTACCCAAACAAACATGTTCTAGCTGCTTCTTTTCATACACCTGTCGGTGACTCCAATTCAAAACTTATTATGGTTGTTTTAGGGTAGGGAAACGGGGATGACAGTAAGGGGGGGCATCGTGACATTTGGTGTGTGTTATTGTCTCCTTCCTGTATTTACAGTATGTGTACTGAGTTTGGGGGGCTCTAGCTTCTATCTTTGATATAGCTGTCATGGATAGCCATAATAATTCCCTTAGATCTTAGATCAGCTAACTCCCTTGGAATTGGTCGGTTTTATTGTTTTGCGACCTTTATCTTATTCCGTTTTGTTTTTATAACTTTTTTGTAACATTATGTGTTACTCTTATTGATTTTTACTCATTGTTATTGTTTTACTGTATCTTATCTTGCTCTGTAAAGCACTATAGGATGCATCATGCATGGAAGGTGCTAAATAAATAAAGTTATTGTTAAAAAAAAGGGATGATCCTCACATAACTCAGGAATGTGAAGTGGTACTGACATGAAAGTTGATGTCTATAATTGTCTTCTCCCTCTGCTTATGTGAAGCAAATTTTAAGTTGTTATCTTTTCCATTTGATATAGCTGTCATCGGGTTAGGGTTAGAGTGTAGGGTTGATAACCGGGAAAAAGGGACTACCCAAATCTGAAGTTACTTACTGTAACTCCAGCTTCTATAGGCGTAGAGTCTGTCATAAAGACGTAAAGTGAAGTTCTCACCTGCATCCCCTCCTGTCCAGAGATCCCAATGCCCACATCAGCCACCTGGATCATGCTCACATCATTGGCTCCATCACCTTGTTGAACCAGAAACACTCATCACATTTAGCTACGCACAAAGAATATCACATCATTTAAGATTATCCCTACAGTCACTATCTAATTGAAATCTTATGTTCTGGTATTGACGGCGTGATAATATCTGACCTTACTCGTGCTTATAGCTGAGGGATAGTTTAAAATAAAGGATACAAATAGACTTTAAGGGAATATTTCATTTACAAAGAACTAGGTTAATCTTCCCAGTGGTATTCAGAGGTGGGAAGTAGCCAAGAAGATTACGTACGTATTTAAGTACTGTACTTAAATACATTTTGAGGTACTTGTACTTACTTGAGTATTTCCATTTAATGCTACTTTATACTTCTACTCCACTTCATTTAAAAGGAAAAAATAATAATTGTACTCCAATACATTTGTTTTACAGCTTTAGATACTCTGAACGCAATTCATAAACTAGTGGACTAACTCATCACAAAGAGTCAGATTATTTAAATATTTTACAAGAAGTAAATCAGAACTTTGTCTACAAGAGTAAAATGCTACTTGTTGCAACAACATTATCTAGAAATATCACATACATAAATATAATTATATACACACATAAAGGCCAATGATTACTTTTACTTTTTATACTTTAAGTACATTTAGCTGATAATACTTTTGTATTTTTACTGAAGTAAGATTTTAAATGCAGGACTTTCACTTGAAGTACTTTGACAATAATGTAGTGGTACTTTTACTCAGGTAGAGCATCTGAATTCTTCTTCCACCTGTTCTTACCCACGGCCAGGGTCATGACAGCCAGCTGGTCCCGGACCAGCCGCACCACCTGGCTCTTCTGCAGCGGGGTGGACCTGCAGCAGAGCAGCGCCTTACAGCTGCAGCTCAGCAGCAGGAAGTCCTCCTTCAGGTCCTCCTGCAGGGCCCAGTCCAGGGTCCGGCCGTCTATCACCAGAATGAAGCCCGCCCTCCCGTCTGACCGAGACTTTCCAGGATTCCCTGCTGCAGGCACCCCACTGCGATCCACTTCCAGCTGGAGCTCCAGGAGTAAAGCTGCACATGCATCCTGAAGAGGGACAGAAATCAATCAGTACTGTAGCATACACATAGAGTACACATATGCACTTAATTTATTTCAACAATTACTTGATGCATGACAATTTAAGTTCTTTGCCACCATTATGTCCCACATACAACATTTCATATTCTAATGTGCACCTTCAGTACATAGAACTTAAATATTGAATGGTAATGTCTTTGCAGCATCCTTACTTTTTCATTTTGTAACTTAATGGTTGACAAAGTCCAATAGGATAAAAGTATTACCTATTTATGTTATTTGAATTAAATGCATCGATATTTTTCTCTACAAGCAAGATCAAAACTTAGACAATTAAAAGCAGTAGTGAGCAAACAGATTGACAGTCATTATTTTAGCCTCCTGTTAGCAACCCTCCAGTGACGGAGCTAATCATTATTTTGTACTACTTAATCAAATGTATTTTCTCACTGTTTTAGATTTAGTAATCATTTTAGTTTTTAACTAATCGTGTGTTATTTTAGGGGGGGAAGAGAGGAGGTAAGATCGCTAGCTTCACATTACATTCAATTACATTTCATTTCTCTGACGCTTTTTTCCAAAGCAACTTAAAATAAGGCCAATAAACCATAAAGGTAAAAACTCAGGAAAAAGTGCAGATATACAGTGGGGCAAAAAAGTATTTAGTCAGCCACCAATTGTGCAAGTTCTCCCACTTAAAAATATGAGACAGGCCTGTAATTTTCATCCTAGGTATACCTCAACTATGAGAGACAAAATAAGAAAAAAAATCCAGAAAATCACATTGTCTGATTTTTAAAGAATTTATTTGCAAATTATGTTGGAAAATAAGTATTTGGTCACCAACAAACAAACAAGATTTCTGGCTCTCACAGACCTATAACTTCTTCTTTAAGAGCCTCCTCTGTCCTCCACTTGTTAACTATATTAATGGCACCTGTTTGAACTCGTTATCAGTATAAAAGACACCTGTCCACAACCTCAAACAGTCACACTCCAAACTCCACTATGACCAAGACCAAAGAGCTGTCAAAGGACACCAGAAACAAAATTGTAGACCTGCACCAGGCTGGGAATACTGAATCTGCAATAGGTAAGCAGCTTGGTGTGAAGAAATCAACTGTCGGAGCAATTATTAGAAAATGGAAGACATACAAGACCACTGATAATCTCCCTCGATCTGGGGCTCCACGCAAGATCTCACCCCGTGGGGTCAAAATGATCACAAGAACGGTGAGCAAAAATCCCAGAACCACACGGGGGGACCTAGTCAATGACCTGAAGAGAGCTGGGACCAAAGTAACAAAGGCTACCATCAGTAAAACACTACGGCGCCAGGGACTCAAATCCTGCAGTGCCAGACGTGTCCCCCTTCTTAAGCCAGTACATGTCCAGGCCCGTCTGAAGTTTGCTAGAGAGCATTTAGATGATCCAGAAGAGGATTGGGAGAATGTCATATGGTCAGATGAAACCAAAATAGAACTTTTTGGTAAAAACTCAAATAGGAGGAGAAAGAATGCTGAGTTGCATCCAAAGAACACCATACCTACTGTGAAACATGGGGGTGGAAACATCATGCTTTGGGGCTGTTTTTCTGCAAAGGGACCAGGACGACTGATCCGTGTAAAGGGAAGAATGAATGGGGCCATGTATCGTGAGATTTTGAGGGACAACCTCCTTTCATCAGCAGGGGCATTGAAGATGAAACGTGGCTGGGTCTTTCAGCATGACAATGATCCCAAACACACCGCCCGGGCAACGAAGGAGTGGCTTCGTAAGAAGCATTTCAAGGTCCTGGAGTGGCCTAGCCAGTCTCCAGATCTCAACCCCATAGAAAATCTTTGGAGGGAGTTGAAAGTCTGTGTTGCCCAGCGACAGCCCCAAAACATCACTGCTCTAGAGGAGATCTGCATGGAGGAATGGGCCAAAATACCAGCAACAGTGTGTGAAAACCTTGTGAAGACTTACATAAAACGTTTGACCTCTGTCATTGCCAACAAAGGGTATATAACAAAGTATTGAGATGAACTTTTGTTATTGACCGAATACTTATTTTCCACCATAATTTGCAAATAAATTATTTAAAAATCAGACAATGTGATTTTCTGTTTTTTTTCGTCTCATTCTGTCTCTCATAGTTGAGGTATACCTATGACGAAAATGACAGGCCTCTCTCATCTTTTTAAGTGGGAGAACTTGCACAATTGGTGGCTGACTAAATACTTTTTTGCCCCACTGTATTTGCTTCAAATAAGCCAAACCATTGTAAGAGCAGGTGCATTGGTTTTCAAATGGGGCCAAGGTTCAAATGAAGCGGGTGTTTTTTTAGCCTGCGACGGAAGAAATCTTGACTTTCTGCTGTTCTGATATCAATGGAGAGCTCGTGGAAGTTTGCTTTTGAGTTTGTTTTATTATATCCATCCATCCATCTTCTCCCGCTTATCCGTGGTCGGGTCGCGGAGGTAGCAGTTCCAGCAGAGAGCCCCAACATTTGTTTTCCCCGGCCACATCAACCAGCTCTAACTGGGAGATCCCAAGGCGCTCCCAGGCCAGCGAAGAGATATAATCCCTCCACCTGGTCCTAGGTCTACCCCTTGGTCTCTTCCCAGCTGGACGTGCCTGGAACACCTCCCTAGGGAGGCGCCCAGGTGGCATCCTAACTAGGTGCCCGAACCACCTCAACTGGCTCCTTTCGACGCGAAGGAGGAGCGGTTCAACTCCGAGTCCCTCTCGGATGACCAAACTTCTCACCTTATCCCTAAGGGAGACACCAGCCACCCTGCGGAGAAAACCCATCTCGGCCGCTTGTACCCGCGATCTCGTTCTTTCGGTCATGACCCATCCTTCATGACCATAGGTGAAGGTAGGAACGAAAATGGCCCGGTAGACAGAGAGCTTTGCCTTCTGGCTCAGCTCCCTTTTCGTCACAACGGTGCGGTAAAGCGATTGCAGTAACGCTCCCGCTGCTCCGATTCTCCGACTCATCTCACGCTCCATTGTTCCCTCACTCGAGAACAAGACCCCGAGATACTTGAACTTCTTTACTTGGGGTAAGGACTCATTCCCTACTTGGAGTGGACAGTCCATCGGTTTCCTGCTGAGAACCATGGCCTCAGATTTGGAGGTGCTGATCCTCATCCCAGCCGCTTCACACTCGGTTGCGAACCGATCCAGTGAGTGCTGAAGGTCGCAGACCGATGAAGCCATCAGAACCACATCTTCTGCAAAAAGCAGTTGTGCAATCCTTAGTCCACCGAACTGCAGACCCCCTCCCCCACGACTACGCCTCGAAATCCGATCCAGGTATATTACAAACAGGATTGGTGACAAAGCGCAGCCTTGGCGGAGGCCAACCCTCACCGGAAATGGGTCCGACTTACTGCAGAGGACCCGGACACAGCTCTCGCTTTGGGAGTACAGAGATTGGATGGCCCTGAGTAGAGACCCCATACTCCCGCAGCACCTCCCACAGTAACTCCCTGGGAACCCGGTCATACGCCTTCTCCAAGTCTACAAAACACATGTAGACTGGATAAGCTAGTCCCAGGCCCCCTCCAGGATCCTTGCGAGAGTAAAAAGCTGATCCGTCGTTCCACGACCAGGACGGAATCCGCATTGTTCCTCCTTAATCTGAGGTTCGACAATCGGCCTGACCCTCCTTTCGAGTACCGTAGAGTAAACTTTCCCGGGGAGGCTGAGTGGTGTGATGCCTCTGTAATTGGCACACACCCTCTGATCCCCCTTTTTAAAAAGGGGAACCACCACCCCGGTCTGCCACTCCTTCGGTACTGTTTCCGACTTCCACGCAACGTTGATGAGACGTGTCAACCATGACAGGCCCTCAACACCCAGAGCCTTCAGCATTTCTGGGCGGATCTCATCCACCCCCGGGGCTTTGCCACTGTGAAGTTGTTTGACGACCTCAGTGACCTCCCCCCGGGAGATTGGTGTCGATCCCCCGTCATACTCCAGCTCTGCCTCTAACATAGAGGGCGGAGTCGTCGGGTTCAGGAGTTCCTCAAAGTGTTCCTTCCAACACCCTAACACTCCATCAGTTGAGGTCAACAACGTCCCATCCTTACTGTACACAGCTTGGATGGTTCCCTGCTTCCCCCTCCTGAGGTGTCGGACAGTTTTCTAGAACAACTTTGGTGCCGCCCGAAAGTCCTTTTCCATGTCTTTTCCGAACTTCTCCCACACCCGCTGCTTTGCCTCGGCCACGGCTGAGGCTGTTGCCCTTCGGGCCTGTCAGTTCCTTGCAACTGCCTCGGGAGTCCCCCGGGATAACAAATCCCTGAAGGCCTCCTTCTTCAGTCGGACGGCTTCCCTGACCACCGGTGTCCACCAGGAGGTTCGAGGGTTACCGCCCCTTGAGGATCCTAGGACCTTGAGACCACAGCTCCCCGCCGCGGCTTCGGCAATAGAGGCTTTGAACACCGACCACTCTGGTTCAATGTCCCCAACCTCCACAGGAATGCCCGAAAAGCTCCGACGGAGGTGTGAGTTGAAGGCCTCCTGAACTTGGGCCTCCTTCAGACGTTCCCAGTTCACCCGAACTACACGTTTGGGCTTACCAGGTCTATCCAGAGGCTTCCCCCGCCACTCGACCCAACTCACCACCAGATGGTGATCAGTTGACAACTCCGCCGCTCTCTTTACCTGAGTGTCCAAAACATACGGCCTCAGGTCCGATGATACGAAAACGAAATCGATCATGGACCTTCTGCCTAGGGTGCTCTGGCACCACGTACACTTATGAGCATCCTTATGTTCGAACATGGTGTTTGTTATGGCCAATCCATGACTAGCAGAGAAGTGCAGTAACAAACCACCACTCCGGTTCAGATCAGGGGGGGGGCCGTTCCTCCCAATCACTCCCCTCCAAGTGTCTCCATCATTGCCCACATGTGCGTTGAAGTCTCCCAGCAAGATTAAAGAGTCCCCTTCAGGAGCCCCATACAGGAATCTTTCCAGGGTCTCCAAGAAGGCTGTATACTCTGAACTGCTGTTGGGTGGATAAGCACACACAACAGTCAGAGTTTTCCTACCCATAACCCGCAGGCATAGGGAGGCGACCCTCTCGTCCACTGGGGTAAACACCAACAACGAAGCACCCAACCGGGGACTTGTGAGAATCCCCACACCCGCCCAGCGCCTCACACCTTGAGCAACTCCGGAGAAGAATAGAGTCCAACCCCTATCCAGAAGTAAGGTTCCAAAGCCGACGCTGTGCGTAGAGGTGAGCCCAACCAGATCCAACTGGTAACGCTCCACCTCCCGCACAAGCTCCGACTCCTTCCCCCCCAGAGAGGTGACGTTCCACGTCCCCAAAGCCAGCTTCTGTCTCCCGGGTCTGGTCCGTTGAGACCCTCTGCCTTCACTGCCACCCTTCTGGCAGCGCACCCGACCCCATCGCTGTTTCCCGTAGGTGGTGGGCCCACGGGACGGAGAAGCGGAGGTGTTGCCCACGTTGCCTTTTCGGGTTGTGCCCGGCCGGGCCCCGTGGCAAGCCCGGCCACCAGACGCTCGCCGACGAGTCCTCCTTCTGGGCCTGGCTCCAGAAGGGGACCCCGGGCTTCCTCCGGGCCGGGTATCCTCACTTCGTGTGTCGTCTTTCATGAGGTCTTGTGAACCAATCTTAGTCTGGCCCCTTGCCTGAGACCAATTTGCCATGGGAGACCCTACCAGGAACACAAGGTTCTAGACAACACAGCAACCAGGTTCCTCAGGGCACACAAACCTCTCTACCACGGTAAGGTGCTGGTTCTTCAGAGAGGAATATGTGTGATATATATGTTTGCTTTTAAACCCTTACTCTAAAATAACCACGAAACTGACGTTAATATAGACCACAATGCAGCATGACTTTTACTCAAAACACATTTACTAGTAGGGTTAAAGCATATTGACAGCTACCGTGTGTATCAGAATATACACTAAGACAACTGACATTACTGAAACTATGTAAATCAATCATATCCACGACTTGCCATTTAGACTCAAGCACCTGCAGAATGAGCGTTGGGGATCTGGATAAACAAGCAGAGCTTGAACTTTTAGACTTTCCTCATTAAAGCCAGCACACATGCTGACACCCCGCAACCCCCCCACCGCTGACCTTGCTCCCACAGCTGGCTGTCAGCAGCTGGTCGTTGGGACCCAGCAGTTTGCAGGCGTAGGCAATGTTGATGGCTGTTTCCTTTTTGTCTCCAGTGAGGATCCACACTTTGATCCCAGCTTTCTGAAGAGCTTCTATCGTCTCCGGGACTTCTTCCTGCAGTCTGTCCACGATGCCTGTGCTGCCTGGACACACACACACACACACACACACACACACACACACACACACACACACACACACACACACACACACACACACACACACACACACACACACACACACACACACACACACACACACACACACACACACACACACACACACACACACACACACACACACACACACACACACACACACACACACACACACACACACACACACAATTAACTGTAAGTCACTGGAGTCCGACAAATGTAAATTATTCCGGTCCTATTGTCCAGTGAAAATTATTTCCTGTCAGCACATTTTGAAGTGTATCAAAAATATGCTAAGTAGACAATACATCAACAATGGGAAGCCATTGCTTTGATGGTATAGATATATTTTTACAGTATATTAAGCCAACTGGAATTATTTGTCGTAGGAGTTACAGCAGAGAGGTGCGTAATATGTTTTTACATCATGCACAATTTTTATATAGTCCATCCATCCATCCATCTTCTCCCGCTTATCCGTGGTCGGGTCGCGGAGGTAGCAGTTCCAGCAGAGAGCCCCAAACGTTATTTTCCCTGGCCACATCAACCAGCTCTGACTGGGGGATCCCAAGGCGCTCCCAGGCCAGTGAAGAGATATAATCCCTCCATCTGGTTCTAGGTCTACCCCTTGGTCTCTTCCCAGCTGGACGTGCCTGGAACACCTCCCTAGGGAGGCGCCCAGGTGGCATCCCAACTAGGTGCCCGAACCACCTCAACTGGCTCCTTTCAACGCGAAGGAGGAGCGGTTCAACTCCGAGTCCCTCCCGGATGACCGAACTTCTCACCTTATCCCTAAGGGAGACACCAGCCACCCTGCGGAGAAAACCCATCTCGGCCGCTTGTACCCGCGATCTCGTTCTTTCGGTCATGACCCATCCTTCATGACCATAGGTGAGGGTAGGAACGAAAATGGCGCGGTAGACAGAAAGCTTTGCCTTCTGGCTCAGCTCCCTTTTCGTCACAACGGTGCGGTAAAGCGACTGCAGTACCGCTCCCGCTGCTCCGATTCTCCGACCCATCTCACGCTCCATTGTGAGTGACAGGCTATAACCCAGGAACAAGTGTTTGAAAGGCGGGGAAAAGTTGTTTAAAATAGTCGGAAAAGTGTTTTTAAACGTATGGAAGAGAGTTGTAGCCTGTGATTTTGCAGGATATAATTTAACATGGAACCTCTCCTGGAAATGCACAGAATATGTCCATTTCCAGGAGAGGTTACATGTTAAATTATATCCTGCAAAATGACAGGCTATAACCCAGGAACAAGTGTTTGAAAGGCGGGGAAAAGTTGTTTAAAATAGTCTGATACCTCCAGGGCGCATCACCGCATTTTACAAGCCAGGGAAGGTGTCTGAATCCTGGGTAAACATTGTTTAAATAGTCTGACACCTGGCACTGTATTTGCCCCTGGGAACCTTCAAGGTTATATTCATGTTTTATTATTTATTTAATAATCACATGATTTTTACAAAAACAGTATACACAGTATACATATATACAATAATAATAATAATAATAATATAACAATATACATAATAAAAACATGAAAAGTGGTGAAAATGAGAAAATGTATCCGAAAATAGTGCCTCATAATGCGGGCATGTGGACAGTAGCCAGAGACTCACAGGCACACACACATGCAGAGATCCAGGGGGCGGAGCACATGGCTTTTTTTACCCAGAAATAAGTCTATGAGAGGCGGGGAGACTCAGAGGACAGGCTGCGTCACCTCACTTTGTAACCCAGGAAAAGAGCAGGAATTCTGGCTGCGTGAGTGTTAAAAGTGCATTCATCTGTGTTAATCCGACAGCCGCAGAGGTGCTGACGCAAAGCAGGCGGAACAAATTGATTATTTTAACCAGGAATAAATGTTTGCAAGGCGGGGAAAGTGTTCCTGCAGCCCCTCCATAACGGTAATAATGATTAGAAATGATTTCCAGGGCAGAAAGCGTTTTTTAAATGTGGAAAAAAATATGTTAAACTGTTTAAAAAGCACAAAGTGATTTGAGTGCAGTTCTCATGTGTCCCCACAGGAGGGCGCGTCGTCCCAGGGAGCACAGTGCATGGTGACAAGGTACGATGTATACCCTAAAATAGCATGCTAAGCGTGGGTGGATTAGTTTCAAAGCATGCACACTCTGCTCGTGTCAGACTTCCATCAAATAGACCGGGGAAAACACCTCTCATTAGCCCCTCACAGACCACCAAAGGATGGACTAAGCAGCTCCAGCACGGCTCCCTCACATGGAGCTCAGGTTATTTCATACCTCCAGGAGAGGGACCGGGAAAACCACCTCTCTGTAGCCCCTGACAGAGCCCCAAAGGACGGACTAAGGACCTCCGGCAACAGTGGCACTTCCATAACCTCGTGCACCGTGAGACCCCGGGCCCCCGGACTTAAGCACTCCCCCACGGACTAAACCCAGATGTTCACACCCTACAGAACTTCATGCCCCAGGTTACCCTAAAGGGGTGGATTTTGCGGTGCTTTACCGTCCGCACATCGGCATACATATTCGGCCTTATTCATGACACTACCACCCCTTCTTTGGAGGATATTCTCATGCTCCTGGTAACCCTTTAAATAGTCTGATACTGTCAGGGCTCATCACCGCACTTTACAAGCCAGAAATAATGTTTAAATGGTCGGGAAAAGTGTTTTTAAACACATGGAAGAGAGTTGTAGCCTGTCATTTTGCAGGATATCATTTAACATTGAACCTCTCCTGGAAATGCACAGAATATGTCCATTTCCAGGAGAGGTTACATGTTAAATTATATCCTGCAAAATGACAGGCTATAACCCAGGAACAAGTGTTTGAAAGGCGGGGAAAAGTTGTTTAAAATAGTCGGAAAAGTGTTTTTAAACGCATGGAAGAGAGTTGTAGCCTGTCATTTTGCAGGATATAATTTAACATGGAACCTCTCCTGGAAATGCACAGAATATGTCCATTTCCAGGAGAGGTTACATGTTAAATTATATCCTGCAAAATGACAGGCTAAAATACCCAGGGATACGTGTTTGAAAGGCAGGGAAAAGTTTTTAAAAATAGTCTGATACCTCCAGGGCGCATCACCGCATTTTACAAGCCGGGGAAGGTGTCTTAATCATTGGTACACATTGTTTAAATAGTCTGATACCTGGCACTGTATTTGCCCCTGGGAACCTTCAAGGTTATACTAATGTTTTTTATTTTTTTTAATTTAATTATCACACCATTTTTACAAAAACAGTATACAAAATAAACATAATAACAACATGATTACAACATGATTAACAGGGGCCTGGGGGCCATATTAGCCGTCTAACTTGTACAGTGCACCGGGGAAAAAAGGTTGAGTCCACGGCCCCTTTCCCCTCATCAGGAGTATCAATCGGTCCTGAAGAAGAGGTATCGCTGCTCTCCGCCCCTGAATCCTCTTCGGAGGTAGCTGACGGTGGTAGACCTCCTTCTGATGATGATGCCGCTGCAGCTGCTGCCGCCGCCCTGAACATGGAGCGGATCTTCAATGCCTCCTTTATTCCAGGCGTATTCGCGTAGAACCGGTCTGCAGTGCTTACGTCGTGGCACATAAACCTAGCCAGAATCGACCTGCTTTCTGGATCTTGGTGATGCTTGATATTGTCAGCCAGGGCAGTGCGCAATATGGTGAAGGTGATGGCTGTTTCTAGCCCAGCATCAGCCCAAGCCCTCTTCAAGTGAGCGTTCAGGTTCTTGGAAGCCTGCTTCCCCGATGTGAAAAGGAAGAATTCACTCCGAGGACCCGACAAGCCCTCTTTTATTCCCATCCACCGCATGACCCAGCTAAACTCCTTTATTGTAAGCACCAGCTGTGCTTCACCAAATGTCTTGGCAGTCTCTGGCCCGACTCTGAAATATACTTGCTCCAGCCACGGACCCTCTTTGTGTCTTTTAGAAACAGCCAGTCTGACAGCCGGTCAACACCATGGGCCATGAATACTATGAAGTTCTTTATCCGGCTGACATTGGACAAACAATTCTCTTTCCGTTTTACTGTCAGTGCGAGACCCTCACAATGACCTCTGTATGTCTGAATGTACGTCTCCATGCTTTTAGGCAACGTGATTTCACGCATGGTATTCCGCAGTCCCTTCCCAGTGCACCATTGATTTTGGGAAGAGGGCCAGTCCTTAGCCAGATTAGCTTTCAGCTTATTGGAGACAGACGCACGGGTCTTCTGGCATACAGGGGTCTCACTACAGGAGGCTTCTACGGACCGCATGACAGTCTTCATCGGGGTCTTGCTTCCGGAGGCTTCTGGGGACCGCATCACAGACTTGAGAGGGGTCTCGCTCGCAGAGGCTTCTATGGACCGCATTGACAGTCTTCACCGGGGTCTCCCTACCGGAGGCTTCTGGGGACCACATGACAGTCTTCACCGGGGTCTTTTTTCCGGAGGCTTCTGGGGACCGCATCACAGACTTGAGAGGGGTCTCACTACCGGAGGCTTTGTCGGACCGCATGACAGTCTTCACCGGGGTCTTGCTTCCGGAGGCTTCTGGGGACCGCATGACAGTCTTCACCGGGGTCTTGCTTCCGGAGGCTTCTGGGGACCGCATGACAGTCTTCACCGGGGTCTCACTACCGGAGGCTTTGTCGGACCGCATGACAGTCTTCACCGGGGTCTTGCTTCCGGAGGCTTCTGGGGACCGCATCACAGACTTGAGGGGGGTCTCACTCGCAGAGGCTTCTATGGACCGCATGACAGTCTTCACCGGGGTCTTGAGAGGGGTATTGCTGCCGGAGTCTACTGAGTTCATGTCGGGGGTACTTGGGATTGCTACGCCCTTAAATCGTATACATTCTTTGTCTTCCTCAAGCAGAGCAGCAGTGGCATTCTGCTTCCTGGGTTTTAGACCCTGTTTTAGCCTGGAGCACAGGGTCTTCACCTCATCAATGAGGGCATCCTTCTGAGCCCTCAATGCCACATTGTCCAGCCTCACATGCATGCAGTCCTCTTCGTCACACTCGGTATGTGGGGAGAAGGGTGGAGGGTGCACCGGGTATTCTTCCTCATTGTCTATATCCAATAATGTAGCCATTCCAATGATGGGATTAGTCTCTCGGAGGTCATGGAGCAACTGCATGGCCACACTATGCTTCAGCCTTGCCATGACCTGATGTGCCTCATCTCGGGAGAACTAAGGGTGGTCACGAGTTACATGACGGTGTAGTTTCTTCCCAGCATACGAACACCCTGTGATGGGACAGGGTTTGGTCCGAAAATGTATTCTACCACTGGCCATTTTAAGAATGATGCCTCTTTCCTCCAGGTTCCGCACTGCATGTTTGTGCTTAAGGTGCTTATTCAAAGCCAGAGAGCGGAGACTGCACACCGGGCATTCGGTCAACATCCTTCCAAAAACACACACAATGAATTCTATTTAAATGGTTTTCTGTTTCTCCGTTTATATGCGTTAGCCAACTGGTGATTGCAACCATGGGTCCGATGCTTCAATGCAGGGAACACGGACCAAGGGGAGGACTTGGGTTACCACCTGGTTAAAATGGTCCCACCTCCGCACCAACGCGGGGCTGGTGATGGGTCCGATACATTGATTGTTTTTTGTTTCATGGTTCTGCCACGAGCTCACAAGACAGTTTTGGGTACAAAAACGTGGGGATAACAGTACCTCCGGGCGCTCCGTCCCGCTCCGGCTTTCGCCGCAGCGGGGGGAGGAGGCATTGAACCCCTCGCACCTGCCCCCGGAGGAGGCAGGGGAGTCAGGTACCCGGAGGCGCACGGTGGACGGCCAGGGCGAGACCGCCACACCGCACTGGAGTCAGAGTTCCGAGTTTTTCGAGCCAGGTCCCGGTGAAACGCAGTACGGAGCACCCGGCAGGAACCTCCAGCAGACCCCCCCGCGCGGTTCCCTCGTCCCTCGGAAGAGGCGGAGAGGTGGGTGTTTTTCATCTGCTGGCGGACTGCCGGGGAGAACGTGCTGCTCGGGAGTCAGGCTCAGAGTGGGGTGGGGAGAGAAGGTAGAAGCAGAGGCTGCAGAAACAGCCAGAGCCTTTCCCCTCTAACACACACCTCATTTGGTGCATTGAACCCCTCGCACCTGCCCCCGGAGGAGTCAGGTACCCGGAGGCGCACGGTGGACGGCCAGGGCGAGACCGCCACACCGCACTGGAGTCAGAGTTCCGAGTTTTTCAAGCCAGGTCCCGGTGAAACGCAGTACGGAGCACCCGGCAGGAACCTCCAGCAGACCCCCCTGCGCGGTTCCCTCGTCCCTCGGAAGAGGCGGAGAGGTGGGTGTTTTTCATCTGCTGGCGGACTGCCGGGGAGAACGTGCTGCTCGGGAGCCAGGCTCAGAGTTAGTGGCAGTGAGAGCCCGTGCACCTGCCTTTTACAGCAGGCACGCGCTGGTATCGGGGTGGGGAGAGAAGGTAGATGCAGAGGCTGCAGAAACAGCCAGAGCCTTCCCCTCTAACACACCCCTCATTTGGTTCATGAGCACTGGGCAGAGTCCCCTGTCAACTCTCCTTATATTCCTCCGGAGACCAGTTGGGACATGGCAGCATCCCACTTCGCCTGGTAGACCATATCGTTAAATGAGCTCAGTAATGTACTGCACAACATCACATGGGTAAAATGAACTATATAATGCACTGCAAAATCACATTTGGTTTATTTCCAAAAAGCCTGGAAAAAACACATATCCATCATGTCCTGTAAAATATCATTCTTTGTTTATTTCCATCCTTCAGGCAAATACACATATCTTTGTCCGCTCCAGGATTACCCGTAGTTTGGATGAACCGACCGCCAAGCACCGGAAGCTGGACCCGGGGAGGAGGCCCTCCGATGGCGGGTCAAATTTGATGATACCGCAGCTGGATGGACACTACCCGTAGAAGAACACCTGGGCGGGACCAGGCATGTCCCTCTTTGCAGACAAGCATATATGCGCTCCCAGGAGCAGAGTCAAACCCGCAGTTTGGATGAACCGACCGCCAAGCACCGGAAGCTGGACCCGGGGAGGAGGCCCTCCGATGGCGGGTCAAATTTGATGATACCGCAGCTGGCTGGACACTAGCCGTAGAAGAACACCTGGGCGGGACCAGGCATGTCCCTCTTTGCAGACAAGCATATATGCGCTCCCAGGAGCAGAGTCAAACCCACAGTTTGGATGAACCGACCGCCAGAGCACCGGCACGAAGCCGGGCCGGCGGAGGCCTTTCGATGGCGGGTCACGTTTGCCATTCGATCAATGTCTTTGCAGACAAGCATATATGTGGTTGTTACGCAGGATCAAACAGGTAGTTTGATGAAGTAGGGTCCTGTGCCCGGAGCAAGGCCAATTGCTGAATGCCGCAGCTGACTAAGGCCGCTATGCCACAGTGGAGGATGAGAGAAACAGGTGTTTGTCTTGCATTCCGCGGCGAAGTGGGGAGGTGGAACTTCCACCCCGCTACGGAACCTGTGGTGGGACCCCTGAGTCAGACGGTTCGTCTTGGAAACGCTTCATATTGGTCGGCCTGGGAGGTAAGAGACACGCAGGGTAACGGACACGCAGGGTTACCCCCACGCAGCCCACGCAACACGGAGGAGGCAGGGGAGTCTGGTACCCGGAGGCGCATGGCCGCAACACCGCACTGGAGTCAGGGTTTCCAGTTTTTCGAGCCAGGTCCCAGTGAACGCAAGACTCCAGCAGGAGCCTCCAGCAGACCCCCCCGACGTTTCCCTCGTCTCTCCCGGCCATCAGAGTCGAACCCGCAGTTCGGAGGAACCGACCGCCAGAGCACCGGCACGAGGCCGGGCCGGCGGAGGCCCTCCGATGGCGGGTCGCGTTTTCCATTCAATCAGTGAGAAATCAGAAGAGGAAGGGAAAAAAAAGATTAACTTGTCTTTTTGGAGAACCATCAAAAATGGCTAAAAGTGTTGAAATGTATCCGAGAATAGTGCCTCATGAGGCGGATTGAGTCCCCTGTCAACTCCCCTTGCATTCCTCCACACTCTGAAAAAGTCAGAGTTATTTTTTGGAGAACCATCAAAAATGGCTAAAAGTGTTGAAATGTATCCGAGAATAGTGCCTCATGAGGCGGATTGAGTCCCCTGTCAACTCCCCTTGCATTCCTCCACACTCTGAAAAAGTCAGAGTTATTTTTTGGAGAACCATCAAAAATGGCTAAAAGTGTTGAAATGTATCCGAGAATAGTGCCTCATGAGGCGGATTGAGTCCCCTGTCAACTCCCCTTGCATTCCTCCACACTCTGAAAAAGTCAGAGTTATTTTTTGGAGAACCATCAAAAATGGCTAAAAGTGTTGAAATGTATCCGAGAATAGTGCCCCATAAGGCGGGTAAAGTCCCCTGTCAACTCCCCTTGCATTCCTCCACACTCTGAAAAAGTCAGAGTTATTTTTTGGAGAACCATCAAAAATGGCTAAAAGTGTTGAAATGTATCCGAGAATAGTGCCCCATAAGGCGGGTAAAGTCCCCTGTCAACTCCCCTCGCATTCCTCCATACTCTGAAAAAGTCAGAGTTATTTTTTGGAGAACCATCAAAAATGGCTAAAAGTGTTGAAATGTATCCGAGAATAGTGCCTCATGAGGCGGATTGAGTCCCCTGTCAACTCCCCTTGCATTCCTCCAGAGCCCAGTTCAAAAACTTTAAGTTTGGTAAGAACCATGCTGGGGGGTCTCCAGGCAACAAAATGTATCCGAGCCAAAGTGCACATAAAGCGGATGAATTCCTCCATGAAGTTACACAGCCGTTTTTTTTCTGAGTCCTCTCAAAAACCGGGTTTCCGATTTCGTGCAGAAGGTAGCTTGTAAAACATGAACGGTTTTTTACAACGGAGGAGGGGAAGTCTGGATTCCCCTCTCCGTTGTACCTTGCAGCGGGGGAGGGGAAAAGTGTTCGGGGCTTCGTCCCGAAGCGCCGAACACTTGAGCCCCTTCTCCCCTTCTCTGAGCCCCTTCTCTGTTGTAATTTTAAAAGTTCATTTTTTGATTATTTTAACATATAATTGACCGTTTTCTTTCATTTGTTTTTCTTTCCACGGGTGGGGGCCTATGGCAGGCTGCCTATGAGCTCCCAAATTTGGCCCGGATCATCCGGAATTTGTGGGATAAGCTCCATAAACTGACAAAGTCATCCAAATATGTCGCTTTTATAGCCCAAAGATATATCATGCAAATACATAAAAATAGTAAAAGGTACGATTGTGCTCTGCATTAACCGGAATTTGATTTATATAGCCCCCAAAAAATGATTAAAAATCATTTTCGTGGGGAAAAGTGTTAAAACGCCTGATTAAAGCATTTGCGGGACCCCAGCGAGCTCCAGACTAGTTGCATTGTGTCGGGGACCCTGGAGAATGATAAGACCCATCATTTAAATGCAAAAACCACCATTAAAAGTCACTTTTAGGGGCGAAAAACAGCCTCTGTCCACTTCGTTAACAAACTGATAGGCAAATGGACAAAAGTGTGATTAAAGCATATGCGGGACCCCCGCGAGCTCCAGACTAGTTGCATTGTGTCGGGGACCCTGGAGAATGATAAGACCCATCATTTAAATGCAAAAACCACCATTAAAAGTCACTTTTAGGGGCGAAAAACAGCCTCTGTCCACTTCGTTAACAAACTGATAGGCAAATGGACAAAAGTGTGATTAAAGCATTTGCGGGACCCCAGCGAGCTCCAGACTAGTTGCATTGTGTCGGGGACCCTCCACAATGATAAGACCCATCATTTAAATGCAAAAGCCACCATTAAAAGTCACTTTTAGGGGCAAAAAACAGCCTCTGTCCACTTCGTTAACAAACTGATAGGCAAATGGACAGAAGGGGGAACACGGCCCAGCCGCTGCTCCGCTGCTCCAGACTATGTGCATTGTGTCGGGGACCCTGGAGAATGATAAGACCCATCATTTAAATGCAAAGCCCACCATTAAAAGTCACTTTTAGGGGCAAAAAACAGCCTCTGTCCACTTCGTTAACAAACTGATAGGCAAATGGACAGAAGGGGGAACACGGCCCAGCCGCTGCTCCGCTGCTCCAGACTATGTGCATTGTGTCGGGGACCTTCCACAATGATAAGACCCATCATTTAAATGCAAAACCCACCATTAAAAGTCACTTTTAGGGGCAAAAAACAGCCTCTGTCCACTTCGTTAACAAACTGATAGGCAAATGGACAGAAGGGGGAACACGGCCCAGCCGCTGCTCCGCTGCTCCAGACTATGTGCATTGTGTCGGGGAGCCAGGTCAAACCCCTCCATGCACACCACCAGAACCAGAACCTCACGACCCTGGTGACCTTAAAGGTGTTTGTCTTTGTTTGTTTTTGTATTCCACATAGACAGGCTGGGGTTCAGCACCACGCACAGAGCCTGCCCGCTACCTCCAGGGCGCATCACCACATTTTACAAGCCAGGAAAGGTGCATGGATCCTGGGTAAACATTGATTAAGTGTTTTTAAATGTGTGGAACAGTGTTTTGTCACTTTCAAAACTCTCCTGTCATTGACCGGAGAATTTGGGTCGATGTTGTATTCAATCTGGCCATTAATATTCCAGTGAGACGAAGTACGTACATTGACCGGAGTGATCCCATGTTAATTTTGTCCAAATTCCGGAACATTCCCTAACCACCGGTGTCCACCAGGAGGTTCGAGGGTTACCGCCCCTTGAGGCACCTAGGACCTTGAGACCACAGCTCCCCGCCGCGGCTTCGGCAATAGAGGCTTTGAACACCGACCACTCTGGTTCAATGTCCCCAACCTCCACAGGAATGCCCGAAAAACTCCGCCGGAGGTGTGAGTTGAAGGCCTCCTGAACTTGGGCCTCCTCCAGACGTTCCCAGTTCACCCGAACTACACGTTTGGGCTTACCAGGTCTATCCAGAGGCTTCCCCCGCCACTCGACCCAACTCACCACCAGATGGTGATCAGTTCACAACTCCGCCCCTCTCTTTACCTGAGTGTCCAAAACATACGGCCTCAGGTCCGATGATACGATAACGAAATCGATCATGGACCTTCTGCCTAGGGTGCTCTGGTACCACGTACACTTATGAGCATCCTTATGTTCGAACATGGTGTTTGTTATGGCCAATCCATGACTAGCACAGAAGTTCAGTAACAAACCACCACTCCGGTTCAGATCAGGGGGGCCGTTCCTCCCAATCACTCCCCTCCAAGTGTCTCCATCATTGCCCACATGTGCGTTGAAGTCTCCCAGCAAGATGAAAGAGTCCCCTTCAGGAGCCCCATACAGGACTCTTTCCAGGGTCTCCAAGAAGGCCGTATACTCTGAACTGCTGTTGGGTGCATAAGCACACACAACAGTCAGAGTTTTCCCCCCCATAACCCGCAGGCGTAGGGAGGCAACCCTCTCGTCTACTGGGGTAGACTCCAACAACGAAGCACCCAACCGGGGACTTGTGAGTATCCCCACACCCGCCCGGCGCCTCACACCTTGAGCAACTCCGGAGAAGAATAGAGTCCAACCCCTATCCAGAAGTAAGGTTCCAGAGCCGACGCTGTGCGTAGAGGTGAGCCCAACCAGATCCAACTGGTAACGCTCCACCTCCCGCACAAGCTCCGACTCCTTCCCCCCCATAGAGGTGACGTTCCACGTCCCCAAAGTCAGCTTCTGTCGCCCGGGTCTGGTCCGTCGAGACCCTCTGCCTTCACTGCCACCCTTCTGGCAGCGCACCCGACCCCATCGCTGTTTCCCGTAGGTGGTGGGCCCGCGGGACGGAGAAGCGGAGGTGTTGCCCACGTCGCCTTTTCGGGCTGTGCCCGGCCGGGCTCCGTGGCAAGCCCGGCCACCAGACGCTCGCCAACGAGTCCTCCTTCTGGGCCTGGCTCCAGCAGGGGACCCCGGGCTTCCTCCGGGCCGGGTATCCTCACTTCGTGTGTCGTCTTTCATGAGGTCTTGTGAACCAATCTTAGTCTGGCCCCTTGCCTGAGACCAATTTGCCATGGGAGACCCTACCAGGAACAAAAGGTTCCCGACAACACAGCCCCCAGGTTCATCAGGGCACACAAACCTCTCTACCACGGTAAGGTGCTGGTTCTTCAGAGAGGATTTTTATGTAGTGTTCCTATCAATTCTTTTCAAGCTGTGTCAGTGTCTCTCACCCAGCAGAGTGAGGCTGGTTTCCAGTCTGAGAGAAGACTCCATCAGCAGCTCCTCTCTGCTCTCTATGCTGCTCTCTGCCCGCAGCTGGCCCTTCAGCCACACCTGGTACTCCTCTTCTTCCAGAACCTACACACACACACACACACACACACACACACACACACACACACACACACACACACACACACACACACACACACACACACACACACACACACACACACACACACACACACACACACACACACACACACACACACACACACACACACACACACACACACACACACACACACACACACACACACACACACACACACACACTTTTTTGTGACAAGAATTTACCATGCTACATTAAAATGTACTCACACACAAGTGGCAACACATGTGTAATACAGTGGGCAATAAAAAGTTTAAATCTCTACCCCTTAACTTATGTTTATAGCCAGAGGATTCCATTATAGTAAATAATGTATGAGAAAATGTTTAAGATCATTTTTAATGAACAAAGTTTTTTTGTTTGGCCTTCCTGAGCGTTACCTTTTTGGCGATGCAGAGTGTGCGGAGGCCTTCTCTGGCATAGCTGTCTAAGTGGTTTTGGGTTTGTTCTTTGATGTGTCTGTAGATCTCCTGAGCCTCATCTGCACCTGAACTCACCAGAAAGACAAGTTGCTGTTACACCTTTCAGGCAAAGACCAAGTATTTCAGCTCCCAGTCACTCGGTTAACAACCTTTTGGTGCCCCCGTCAGGTCCATGATGGCGGAGTCGGCTCCCTTGGTGTAGACCACCACCTGTCCTGTGAGCGGGTGGCGGACCACCACGGACATCTTCTTCCTGTCTGAGTCGAAGGGCAGGATGTGGAGCAGGGGGACGGACAGGGAGCCGATCCCAGGCAGATCCACCGTCAGGCTCTCTGCCGAGCGGCCCCTCAGGGTGCAGCAGTACGCCTGGGCCGCGTGGACTAGGGCCGCCTCGTCCGGACTCTCCGCCTCGTACAGCAGCTCTTCATCAGCCTCACACTTACAATCCTCTTCTAGGGTCAAGTCCTCCGCATCCTGCCTGGCCCCGTCCGTCTTTGAATCTATGACATCATCCTTTACCTCCCTGCCAGACATCTGTCCTGAGTTCCCTTCCATGACTCTAGAAGATAGGTCCGGTTTAGGTCTCAGCCTGGAGGTTTCCAGGGTGCCCTCCAGGCTTGATTCTGACTCGTCCGTGGTGCTGTTACTGGAGGGGGGGAAGTTCAGCGAGCCAGTCTTCCCCCTGGCAAACTTCCGGTGGGCGAGGCTGTGGGGGCTGACTTTGATCTGGGGAGGGGAGAGGATGGAGAGGGCTGAGAACGGAGAGAAGCTCAGGCGCTGGAACATCGTCTTGATTTCCTCCAGGGACTTGAGAGGGGTCTGTTCTTCACGCACCTGCAGGAAAAAGACAAAAAAGAGAATGGGATCAACTTATGTAAGAAATCTAAAACATTTCCAGGCCCCTCCCCTCACGTTCTTCCACAGCCAATCCCCAAAACAGATGAATTAACACCCATGGGCTTCATTTCCACTGGGGACAGTTTGTGTCCCCCCACTTTCAAATGTGTTTATTATTTTTTTAACTGCAAGCTGTCATCGCCACGGAAGAGCAGGAAACACTGCTCTGTGGACACGTGCACGCTACCAGGTCTCGCGTGCACTTTCTAAAAATAGCTCACTGAATGATGAGCACAACAATGAATATAAATTGTCAATGTAGAAGACAATTCTACAAGAGAGTACTCCTGCTAAAGGACAAGTCCATAAAAAGACTTGCTAGACAACAAGTGTACAGTATGTGTGTGTCATGTACTACTCTAACAGCTCCTACACACGGCGGTGTGCGTTGCAGCTTCAACGCTCCTGCCCATTCACTTTGAATGGGGTGACATCACGCTTTGCCGAACTGCATTGTGTGGGTGCAAAGCTTCGCTTTGCTCGCATTGCTCGCTTCAAAAGTTGAGCAATGTTCTACTTTTGAAGCTTCGACGGAAGCGCCAGCCAATAAAATCATATGCCAGTACAAGCTCGAGCCAATCAAACCGCGTGCTTGTGTGTCTGGGGCGGGAGATTCATGTGATTGGTTGTTGTTCAAGCTTCAGACACGCCCACCGGCATGCTTCAACGCACGCCACCGTGTGTAGGGGCCGTAAGAAATCAATTAAATCTGCATTTCCTCTAAAGAAGGTTTTTTCCCATTTTCTTTATTGCACTCAGCAGCTAATCAGAGCATGTTGAAGACAGTACTACAGGCTAAAGTGAACCAAGCCATATAAACAAGTGAAAGCCTAGTACAAAGAGTACACATTGAATCTTGATCCTAGCTGTGAAGTTAACATGTACCCACCACGTGTCGCGGCTGGCTGGCAGAGGACACCACCACGCTGTTACAGATGGCCAGAGCCAGAAAGAAGTCAGTGATGTAGGTGAGCTCCAGGCTGGAGGGGGCCCCAGAGGAGCCGTCACTCAGAGCCAGCGCAGGGGAGAGGAACCAGTTGAGCTTCCTCACCAGCTCAGGGTCCGGCTGCACCTCCTTCGTCTGAACACACACATGGGGGCAGCATGGGATCATGCATCATACTTTAGCTAGAGCATGTTTCTCATATTGACAGGTTACAATAGAGTGCTGCAGGGATGTTGTATTATTGTTACCTGACCCAGAAGTTAGTTATCACAAGGGTTTCCTCGACAAAAAGCAATGAGATTCTTCGACAGAAGTCAATAGCTAATGTTTGGCTATATACAATACGGACTACATGACGGTTGTGTGCCTTCAAATCCCATTGCTAAGCTAAAGGCGGCATCGTATTTGGCGTCTAATAGTCTCACTTGTGAGGAACCGCCCTCCTTGTGACATATAAAAGCTTAGGACTCATTCCTGCACCACTCTATACAATGTGAATGAGATGTCTTTTAGCATCATGTTTGCTTGTAGACATATGAAGTGGGTTGGAGGTACGTGTTTGTGTGTGTGTGTGTGTGTGTGTGTGTGTGTGTGTGTGTATGTGTGTGTGTGTGTGCGTGTGTGTGCGTGTGTGTATGCATCACTGTGTGTGTGACAGACTGACCACGCGGCTGCAGAAGGCTCTGCTGCTGGGCTGGCTGTGATTGGTCAGCTCCTCTTCCTCCTCCTCAGCAGTGAGTGTGTGCAGAGACACAGAGCTGTGTCTGCAGCTAAGAGATCTGCTGCGGCCCGACTGCAGGGTCACCGAGCAACCGGACCCCTCCTCACTCCTGTCAGCCTCATACACCTCCAGCCTCCGAGCTGACACACACACACACACACACACACACACACACACACACACACACACACACACACACACACACACACACACACACACACACACACACACACACACACACACACACACACACACACACACACACACACACACACACACACACACACACACACACACACACACACACACACACACACACACACACATTACGTGCACTTATAAACAGATAATAACATCGTATTGATATATGAGGTGTGATTGATGGGTTTAATTTGTCTCAATTATTTGTTGTGATGTCAACATCTCTTCTATCATCTGCCTCTCATTTCATTGAAGATATTTGCTCTAATGTTTTTCCAGCATCGCATTATCTGTTTTTTAAAATATATTTTTCAGTACTAGGTATCTTAACAAAACAAAGTCAGATTTTGTTAGCTAATCTGACGGCTGCAAAGAAAAATAATTGCACCGCTTACAAATCCCATAATTACTTGATCATCACACACAGGATATTCTATAAGTCTGTCAGTTTTAGAGTTATCGTTTATGTTTGGTGCACGGCTGCTGATTTTGTCATTTCAATTTGATCAATATTTAAATTTCAATGCAGCTACTTTTCTTCTTTCTGTGTCCATTTTTGATTAAAAATATATATATATATATATCTTTTCTCATGCCTTATTTGTCTTTTTACACTGAAATCAGTTAAAACCAGCAATGGGAATGTACTTGTCTTATTTGATACTGTATTTATATAATTTCCGATTAAACATGAAGGCTATCTGACACACTGAAAAACAGCTGAAGTCTCCTGAAAGGACACATCCTGTATAAGTGTATTGTTTCCAAATACTCATGGTGGTGGTTGAGAACATGTTTACAGTTTGAATATTGAAGACATTTCACTTGTTTGATTTTGCAGTGGAATTACAGAGTTAATTTTGTCCTGTCATGCCCCTTTCACACCAACGCGTTTTCAGCTCCGGCTCGGAGCTGGAGCCTGAAAAGTACCGTTTTTTCCTGTTCACACCGCAGCGGCGCCGCCTCTTAGCTCCGGAATCCGGTTCACTTCCAGCTCCAAAAAATTGTCGGTCTAGAAGCAAGAGCTTCGGAGCTAAGAGGCGGCGTCGCTTACGTCGAGGCGTGCAGGAAACTAAACCCACCTCCCCTGAACATGGGTCGACTGAAGAGTCTCCTCATGCCTGCCTACAAGCAGTAGTGCTGAGCAAAGTGACTAGAAGGCAACCACACTTATAAAAAAAACAACACACTTTATAAAGTCAGGCAACACTAACCAGGCTTCGTGTGATTCTGTTTACATGTATGTGTGCCTTACTTTGACCATCCGTTCACTGTTATTGATCATTGTGGAGAGCAGGCAGGCGTTTTGTTTTTTATTATAGCAGCTATCGGATGGAATCCATACATGGGCTGCACAGGTTGAAAAGTATAAGGTTGGAGAAGTCGTTATTTAATTTAATCTGGCTTTGCTTTAAAAGCAACACGATCATCGACCCGACGCAGTCCCCCGTTGTTGTTGTTGTTGTTGTGAGTGCCGTTGGGGAGCAAATCAGCGATGTAAACGGTGACGTCATGACGCAGCAGCGGCAGCACCATCCCGGCTCTGAGTGGTGTGAACAAAGCGGGAGCAGAAACAGGAAACCGGAGCTGAACCACAAAAGCTCTAGCTCGGAGCTAGAAAGGGAAAAGCGCTGGTGTGAAAGCCGCATCATTCACACATAGAATTACCAATGATAATCAACGATTGATTGATTTGTCATTTCAATATGTCATCCTCTGTCTCCCCCTTTCAACACTATGACTATGATTACAAGTCTAGCACACATTGTAATGATCAGAGCCTATTGGACACCTGTTTTTCTTGGCGCCCTAAACCATTCCCCATATTGCCTGTCAGTTTATTGTACTAAACATATCTCATTGTTCCTGCTGGAACTCTAAGTAGGCCATTCCTTTGTCTGCAACAAAGGGGGCAAAAAGACAAATCTTTCTCGCTGTGTATATTATCGGTTCTTACCGTTTTCCTCATGAGGATATTCCACCCCGTAGATACTACAGCGGCGGAACACCATCTTGTTCTCCGTCAGAGTTCCTGTCTTATCAGAGAATAGGTACTGGATCTGACCCAGGTCCTCTGTGATGTTCAGGGCCCGGCACTGGATCCTAGAGTCCAGCTGCTGGTTGTACAGGGCTAGGTCATTGTGGATAAAGTAGATCTGGCCCAGTTTCACAACCTCAATGGACACGTACAGAGAAATGGGGATCAGCACCTGCAACAGAAAGGGATTAGGTCATACTTGTCAACCCTCCCGATTTTCGCGGGAGACTCCCGATTTCATTGCCCTCTCCCGGTTTCCTCCCGGGGTCATATTTCTCCCGCATTTCTTCCGATTTCTGACAAAATCAGATTTACTCAGGACTGTTTCCACTCGGACTTTAATACAGCTACACCATTGTTTGGTTTCCATGGTAACACATCTCTTTAGTAGCGCGCGCAACTCAAAGTCTGAGAGGGTGAGGCAGATAGTCACAGAAAACAGAACAGAAATCGACAACTACTCTACTCTCTGCTCACTCCTTTCCTGCCCACACATATGCACATATGCTACAGGCTACAGGCCGCAAGGCATTGCACTTAGAACTACAATAAGCATGTTAATGTTAATCTAACAGCTCCGGTCGATTTCTGAGGTCTCAAGGTTGGCAAGTATGGATTAGGTGCATTTATAAAAATGGCAGCAGATTGCAAAAAGCCTGTCAGGCACAATATTATTTTGATAATTTTGTAGATCATATTCCTTATCACTGATGCTATTGAGGGGTGCAGTGATGATACTTTTGAGGGCCGGAAAGCTCGCATGGGAAGAAAAACTTTGATCATACTTCCAAGTTTTGCTTAGCATGATAATTCTTGTTAAAAGTCCCCTATTATACTGTTTTTCATCAATATATTATGGGTCTCAGATATATACAAAACATGTCTCTGAAGGGATTGGCTCCAAACACCAAACAGATCATTGCAGCATCCCATAGTCCCCTCTGTTTAAGGCCTGTTTCCAAAGTGCTTATTCTGTGTCTGTTACTTTAGATGAAAATAAGGAGCCCCTCCCCACGCCCCTCTGATAGAGATTTGGTTAAAAAGAACACAATGGTGCTCTAGGAGGAGATTCAGGTGATAAGGTGTGTGTGTGTGTGTGTGTGTGTGTGTGTGTGTGTGTGTGTGTGTGTGTGTGTGTGTGTGGGGGGGGGGGGGTTACCTTGGTTGGTTATTGGCTAATGGTTACACAAGCCCAAAACAATCGTTATGACATCATAAAGTGGCCAAAATCTGATCAGCTCATTTTCAGACAGGTTTTTATATAAATGGATCAGGACGAAAAGAGAGGGGGTCTTTTTTCCTGAAACTTTCTGAATCTCTGTACACAGAGCGAATACATGTTGGTGTAGAAAAGACATGAAAAAGTGCATTTTACATGATAGGTACCCTTTAAAGTGTCAATGCAATCTTCAGAAGTAAAAAACGTTGACAGTAGCATGACTTCACCATTGCTAAGATAAAGGCAGCTAATGTTCGACACTATGAAGTTTAGTCGTCTCATTTAGTCACTTGTGAACAACCGCTTTTATCACTGGGGTATTTACTGACATATTTTCTTTTGCAGAACAAAACGTTACAATCTCTTCAGTTTGTGTTAACCACAGACCTTATTTTTGGCATTTAACCAAAAATGTGTTTGCTGTGACCAACACATCTGGAAATCAACACTTACTTGCAGCTAACAAGAGTCTTTAATAAGATTTAAAAAATGTAATTGTTTCTGGTGAAATGGTAACGTGTGTACCTGCAGCACAATGATCATAGTCCAGAAGACATAGAATCCAGCCAGGGCGGGAGAAGTCTCCGTATCCACCTTAAAGACCGGGTCTTTGAGATTCTTTAGCCAGAGGCCGTGACCTGAAACAGCAAACACTGTGAGCAGATACAGACTGAAGCTGGTCTTTTATGCTCCACATGTTCTTATACATTTCTCTCCAGTTGAATAAAAGCGGAATGTCTTCACGTTGCTCTAGTCACAGTTAGCATGATATTTCCTGTAGTTATAGTGAGCAAACTACGTTCATTTTCTCTACAATTAGCATCACATGTTCAATTAGTCTGTTATAGTGATCATCAAGTTCATTTTTTGCATAAATGTTAGCACATTTGTTCACATTGTATAGTACAGCTAGAATAGTATGTTCACGTTCCTATAGTTAGCATAATAGGTTCAATTTTCTTAAAGTGGACCTATCATGCTATATTTGAAACATATATTGTAGGGCCATACCTATACAAAACATGTCTGTGAATTTTTTTTTT